>NW_026999351.1:0-318280 GCF_037126465.1 Ornithodoros turicata | reverse complement strand
TACGCACCACCGCCGCATAACCGCCTTTTTTGGCAAACTCAAATTTTGTTTTTTGCTTCTTTGTATGGGATGTATTCAGTTGCTTTAATCCTCAGCATGTCTTTCTTGTTGCCACTGAGCACAGGACCGTGAATGGACTGGGTGATTGCAGGGTGTCGGAGCGAACCGAAAACCAGAACCGGAAACAAAAAGAAAACTCTAGTTTGGTGCGAACCGGAACGGAATCGAAACCGTATACGTTTTTTTCGCTCAGGAGGGAAACCGAAAATTTCATCTAACGATTTTCGGTCCAAGAAGAAACTTCGCCAGTTTGGATTACGTATAGGCGAACGAAACTGACGTCGAGTGTTCTGAAGTCATATCATGGATACTCTACGAGGGTTACGGCTACGGTGGAATGTATGTCAGTATACTATGATGCTTATGCTCCTTTTGTAGCGTTTTATCGTTCGCGCATATAGACTTAGAGGTACATGTGACCAGTTATGACTCTCTACCAATGTGCCGTAGTGTTCGTTTTAATTTCATCCGCCCAAACTCTCCTCAACTAAACAGCGACCCAAGGGGGCTGCGTAGCTGCTTCTCTTTCAGTAATGCCGCGCAACGCGTGAGAAGTGGCGCCTCTTTTCTGGACAGGACACGAAGAAAAGAAAACGGAGCCGTCGAGCGCATTTGTGAGTGAAGGTGTTCCTCGATTTGTGTCGTACTCGTGCGGTGGTGGTTGCTGGCTAGGAAGCAGCAACAGACATTCGGATGGGACGCGATCGCACCAATCCAGCAAGAAATTACTTTACGTTTGACATCACAACAAACAATTCCGTCTATATCATGCGCTTCAAGAAAGGAGAAAGCCTATTTCAACATACAGTCACCTACAGGAACCAGGAGCTACCAATTTCACAGCTGCCTATTAATATTAAATGATATGTATGCAGAATAAACGGGTTTACATTTTGCAACATTTATTTTTTTTCTGGGTATGATTGTTCCCACCAGAAGCGGAACCGGTTAAAACCGGTATGAACCGTTATTTTTTTGCTCCGGAGCAGAACGGGTACCGGACCGTTTATGATAGAACCGGAACGAAAACCGGAACGAAAAACGTTTCGGTTCGACACCCTGGGTGATTGCCACCGCAGTTTGCACATTTAATCTTATTCTGACAGGTTTCTGCTGTATGATTTTGGTCTGTATCGGCGCAGTTTGGGCATGTAGTGCGTTCGCGGCAGACCTGCGATCCGTGCCGAAAACGATGGCACTTAAAACAACGACGTGGGTTAGGAACGTAAGGTCGCACGGGGTAGTTGATATATCCTGCTTTGATGTCTGTCGGAAGTTTGTGCAGCTGAAAGGAAAGTACGATATGTTTGGTCGGGATTTCTTTGCCATCTCGGCGCATTTTACTGCACCCTGATCTTTCAGGCCTTCCTCGACCTCAGAGTTAGAACAGTCGAGAAGCTCATGTTGTGATGTTACGCCCTTTATGATGTTGAGTGTCCTATGTTTGGAAATTGTAACTGACACATCGCTGAATCTATTGATGGAGAGTAGTGTGGAGCTTTGCAGTTTCGTTTGTACTTAGATTTGTATGTCTCCTGTCGGCAGTTTCTTTGCTGTGTAGGATTTTCCAATGACTTTCTCAAGCTCCCTAGCAACGACAAACGGTGATATTTTGGTCAAAGGCTTCGTATTGTCTTCTCTGTGGATAATAAGAAACTTGGCAAACCAAGGTTCTGGAGTGAAGTCTAGTATTTGGGTTGGCTGTTTATAATTCTCAGAATCCATAAAAGGAGAGTACTGTTTCAGTGTAGCAGGCGTGTCACCCACCATCGAGCCCAACAAGGGGGCACGCACTTACCTCTACAATATACCCGAGTGCAGCTTCTGGCGAGTGAAAAGACTGCCCAAGGTTGACCCTTGCCGCCAAAGAAGGTGAAAAGCAGGAAAGATAGAAGGAGGGAAGAAAGAAAAGCGAGATGGCGACTAGCTGAATAGTCCTGGCCGGGCCTTCCAGGACCACCCAACTATGGGAAGCAGGGGCCAAAGCGGTGTGTTGCTTTCCCGGAGGGGCCCCGAAGGGTCCTAAACAACCTCTGGGTTCACTCAACCGCCAGGATCCCCCTTTCCCCAAACACGGGAAAGCCACGCAAAGCTATACGTGGGGGTCTCCCTCCTGCGGCGACCCAACCGTTGGTGCAGGAGGGTGCTACTGCGGCTGCTGCCGGGCGATGCGGGCGCCAAGTTCCCTACGCCGGGGACTTACGAGGAAGATCGCTACGTCTTTAAGCTACCATCGCGCGTGCGCTCGGTGAAATTAATCGATAGACCGCTGCATCTCGCCTTTGGAATCGCCGACATCGATGGAGATCACCCGTAGGGCGGTAGAGGACGCGCCATCCCAGACGTGTTACCACTTGCGGAGGAAAGATCCGTTATGATGCGAGCGGGGTGATAGTGATCAATAACGATCTAATTTTGGAAACCCGATCGCTAATTACCGACACATTCAACGACCTCTTCAGAGCGACAAACTATACAGAATAAAGGGTGGAATACAAAGACAACACTTACTCACTCTCTCTCCTGGTGAATTTCAACTTCTCAACCAAGTTCCTGGACCTCATTCAGGTGAAGCATATCCACGTTGAAGGGTCCCGAAAGCACATTACGTGTAATCCCATAGTGAAGACATACCACATTCACATAAACACTCGAGAAGCAGAAAGTCGGCGCATTTCATTTCCACCAAATTACTACGAAACACCCGAAACTCTCGAGAGCGCCATCCATGAGCGTCTGCTTCCCTCACGTACGATGCATGGGCGAAGAAGTGTTCGCTGATCTTGCGGGCAAAGGTGTCGCTTACATTATCCGATTACTTTGCGTGCCTACTGGGCGCGAAATCCGTATTTACCGAAAACGGTACAGGCGTCGACGAAGTGACCATAGCTCTTCTCATTGACTGTATAATGATACACACGGATCTCGTCACGCCCTCCGTAGTGGGAAACATGCAGCATCCGATACTGAAATTAATTCCATTCGTATACGATAGGACGAAAGAACAACTGAGTTTCATCTTTCTTCCCATTCAGTACTGCAGTTAGTGCATTCAGTTAGTGCAGCGCGAAATTTCCTGAATCACCGTCTCTATACGCGACGGCATGGGTCGCAAGCTATCGCTACAAAATCGTGGTATATCGACGCTGACGCTGCACTTGAGCATGTACACTAAAGCGGTACCAATCTACGGATTTCGCGTTCCGACGGCATACAGGTCGCACCTGTACCAGAGGGGAGGTAATTTGTTTTCTCAGCTCCTGCGTTTCGCTATTCCACTCCTTACACGTGTATCACGCTACTTAAAGACGGCTGTTTGAGCCGCTAAGCGCGTGCCCAAAACTCTGTCAGAGGGAGACTCTTTCCGAAGTGCGCTTAAAAGATCGGCGAAAGATACGGGTCACGAAATTCTCGAAGGGGCCAGGCGGAGAAAGAGGAGAAAACCGAAAGTCTTCAACGGCATAAATTACGCCGGTTGCGCGGCCACAATTTAGTTGCGAGATGGACACAATTAACGTCGTACACCCCAACACTCCTCTGTTGGATAAGTCGGAAACAGTTATTTTCCGTGCCGGGAATGCAATGGCATATACTGAAGGGAGAATACGAGGTATTCTACGCGGTCGCTGACATATCTTACGTCATAGAGTTCCAGCTTTCGAATTTGGGGCATCACCATCTCGATTTGAACTCCGCGTACATAGTGACGAAAGTCCGCATCATACGTGACGATGGTTCGCTACCGGAAACACACGCTGGCGATCGGACGACCTACGGCGAGGTCTACACCGTCAACGCGTTCACCAGCTTTCAAGAACGTAGCCGTCTTATTGAATCAGACATGAGTATGAATAATGATTTGTACAGCTATAACAGATACCTGGATATTTTACTTCACGCCAGCACCACGGAGCAAAATACCGTGCATAAAGCGGGTCGTTACACGCAAGACTAAGCGCGTCAATCGGAAAGCAACATTCGCGCTCGTGAACCGGCCGAACGATACAACCTCGCACGGGATGGCAAGACCATCGACCTGGTTTCCATGATCAACTCAGACATTTTCCTGCAGCCTAAGCTACTCATATCGGGAGTGGAAATTACGCTTGTTTTTCATCAAGGCTCCGACGACTTCCGCATTATTAAGACTGATCAGGAGCAGCACACGCAAAAAGTGGAAATCACGAGTGCCGCCTTGTACATAAAAAAATCACGGGGTCACCCAGCCTATTCCTCGGGCACGAAACGGAATTGCAGCAGCGCAAGGCTCACTACACACTGGCCTGAAGTGAATCGTGTATTCATTTCCTACCTGTTGGCATCCTGGATGCATACTTGGAAGATTTATTCTTAGAGAAGATACCGTCTAAGGTGGTGGTCGCATTCATGCCCACCTTATCCTATCAGGGAGCATTCAATCGCGACCCGTATCGATTTGTGAACTGGAGTCGGCGACGCTCACTGTGAACGGGACGCAGCGAACAGACAGGTTCGACTTCAGCAATAACCTGAACCACCGAAGCTACTTCAACCTCTTGGAGCATCTGTGCGAGAAGCACGTCCCCTACGAATACGACCACTACGTTGGAAACAAGTACCTACTATACTACGACCTAGATCCCGATCAATCCTCCGTCCACCTGTCCCCGATCAGGCGTGGAAACGTTCGTCTGCAACTCGTCGCAAGTTCTGACGCGCCTTGGCCGAACCTACGACCGTATTAATACTGTACGAGAGTGTGAGAATCATGTCCGTGGATAAGAAGAGGAACGTCACTCTGGATTAGCAATGTTCGATCAAGACATCGAGAGACTCTTGAAGTACAACGATTACACATCGGCACTCTTCCGTGGTGTGTACGCTCGAGACGATCGTCTGCCCACGCTGGATAAACAAGGAATAATCGCGGTCAACACCGATCGACGACAGCAAGCTGGGGAGCACCGGATTCTCTAAACAAAAATGAAGAATGACGTCATCTACTCTGATTCCTTCGGATTGCCGCCCATCGCACCCGAGCTGAAACGCCTCGCCGGTACAAATATAATGATATCTGTATTCAAAGCCTGTATTCTCCAGTGTGTGGTGTGTACTGTTGCATCGTGGCAACACTATTGGCGAAAGGGAAATCACTGAAGAGCATTGTATCCCTGTTTTCTGATAATTTCGCCGCGAATGACCTAAAATTAATAAAGATGCTAGAAAAGTTGTTTGTTGCTTAAAAAAGCGTGGTGTCCTTTATTCTCGATAGCTCCCCACAAACTATACTTGCTTAGTAGATGAATACCCGCTATAGCTCCCTATCATATCATTCTAACAATATAGCCTCCCATCATACCAGCCTATCTTCCTAATCCATCACAACAACACATTTTTCTCTTAAAATCAGAAATACATATATTTTTATTTGACTGATGATTACATATGGGACGCGGACACCGCTGGTCTCTCGGTCACTTCTTCGCGTGAGTGAAGATGATGTTGGGCGATGCGACTCTGACCATCCCTGAATCTCTCCTCTAGTTTCAGATCTGGTAATTCTCGCATTTCTTGCAAATCTTCATCTGTGAGTCGCTTAAAACTACTGGGCATTTACACATTTATCGTTTTCCAGCAGGAGTTTCACGTACACGGCCTCCCCGTACATAGTGTCCACCTTGCGTAAGTCCAACACGTCGAGCTCTTTGTTCTTCAGAGCAATGCTCATTTTCTGAATGTCCCCATCACCGGGTTTCTTTAGTTTATCCAGCTTCTCGAAAATAGATGACATATCTCGCTTACTTCTCAGTGCAAGTTTCTACGCACACAAAGTGAACTGAAAATGAGGACAACTGTTACCTAACTTTCCTGATCTTGAAGACAATAGTAAGACATATCTTTCTCGTTGTGCGCTTCACCCGCAGTCGACCGACGGATGAACAAGTAGCTTCACAGACCTCAAATGAATTGTATATATCGCAAGTTTTATACAAAGCACCCCTGGAGGGGTGCAAGTGTGGTGCGATATGGCGAACGCGCATGTTAGCTGCGAAGTGGGCCCATAGTGTTTTTTTTTCTTAAGATAGACTTGTCTTATCAGGCAGAACAGTTAACTTTTTTAATATGCGCGGCCTCGAAGCGTGGCTGCTGAATCTAGATGACTTCATTTCTCGATTTCTCAAAACATGATTTACGATCTTCAAACTGCGAGCTTTGCTATAAAACAGATAGCCCCAACGTGTTGGGATATGCAGTGTGGCCGATGAAACTCGATGACCTCATTTCTCGGAAAACATTATTCACGACCTCCAAAGCGTGGGCGTACGCGAGCTCTGATGTGAAACAGATGACCCCAATATGTTGGGATAAGCGGTGTGGCCGATGAAGCTCCATGACCTAATTCCTCAGAGAACGTGATTTTTACGACCACCAGGAGCATGGGAGTACGCCAGTGTTGATATAAAACAGATGACATGCACCATGGCTGATGAAGCTCCATGACCTCATTTCTTGGCAAACGTGATTTACGAACTCCAAAGCATGGCAGTACGCGAGCATTGATATAAAACAGATGGCGCGAACGTGTTGGGATATGCAGCGTGGCTGATGAAGCTCTGTGACCTAATTTCTCGGAAAACATTATTCACGACCTCCAAAGCGTGGGGGTATGCGAGCTCTGACGTAAAACAGATGCCTCCAACGTGTTGGGATATGCAGCGTGGCCGATGAAGCTCCTTGACCTCATTTCTCGGAACACATTATTCACGACCTCCAAAGCATAGGAGTACGCGATATAAAACAGATGGCCCCAATGTGTCCTGACATGCAGCGTAGCTGCTAGTCTATGAGCCGCGAGAGTGCCTCAGGGGGGAACAGTCTGCTTCAACTCACTTCAAAAGTAAGTTATTCACCACACTTGGTGCACGTTTCCTACACCAAGAACACACTGTCATCCCAGGGATACCCTAAGAACATCATGCACAGACAGGGATGAGATCCCAAGGAGGGTCAAATGTGATCATCAAATCCTCGTCATCCTGTCAATGTGGCACTATTTATGGCGTACTAAGTATGTCCTCAGACCTTCCTTTTAGGACAATTGCAGGACATAGTGACGACACTTCAGGGACGAACCCTAGTTTCACTTTATTGCGTCGTATTTTTTCTTCCGCGTGCTTTTACCGATCCCATACATCTTCGTAAACTGCCGCAATAAAGTCTCACTGCTCATTTCTACTGCAATCCACAACAACAATGAGCACTGAGGTTTAAAAGAAAGCAGACAAGTGTAAAAGACAAGCAAAAAATCCTAGCAGGGGCACTATGCCCCAGAAACTCACTCGGAAAAGCACTAGAATTAGCTTCCGAAAGCGAAAACAGATACTATTTATTGGTTGTAACACGTCCCTCCATAGATTTGATGGTACTGCTCACTGCTACACAAAACGAAGGGTGAACTGTCCACGTTTGTGTCGATTATGCAAAGAGTAAATAGCCAAAGCGAGAAAATTATTGAAGTATTAGCTCTGCATCACTGCTAAGTCAATGTTTCTTACTCATTTTGGTTTGAGACACCCAGTCATGTACTTTGAAAGTCAAAAGCAGTGCTACAGAATAATGCGTTTCTACCTCTTCCACAAGAAATGCTCCATGTATGATAGACAGTCATTCTTCTTCAAAGCAGTAGTTTTACGCTCAATCAGGTTTTAGGATCGGCCCAAAAACAAAACTAATGTGTTTAGGGAGTCTGAATAGGTAAAGTAAAATAATATTTCGCGTCGCACTAGCTACCCACAGGGAAGGGCACACCCTAGGACGTAAGACGTAGGACGTGTAGGACGTACCTGAATGACTCTCCACGGACAGTCCGCAAGTGCCATCCTCAGGACAGGATGAATCGGAAGACGATTCTCGGGACGGCGCTTCTCCTACACTGTGAGCTCATGTGATGCGATCGCTTCCCCACGTGGATATATCCTTCCCGCCCTTCTTCCCGACTGACAGTGCATTTACAGGTGTCGTCAAAAGGTATGTGCTATTGGCATCTATTCATGATCAGGGAGTAGATGATTTGCGACAATATTTAATGAGTCACTTTCACGATATGGTCGCTATATTGAGAGCACAAAGAATACCCTTTAGGTTTTGCATTTGTTCTGTTGTTTTAATGATAAAGGAAACTTGTGGGGAGATAACCTCGCACATCACCCACTTTATGGCGTTTGCTCGCGAAACCCACAGCAACGGAGCCATCGTGAATACCCTAATGGACGTGATTCAGGAGTTCACAGGGCGCGTAGAAAATTATCAGCGGGAAGGTTGTGGGTTCATGTCCACCAACATCCAAAACGTTCAAATGTGCATTTCTGCCATGAAAACTAAAACATTCGGATGCAATGGGGTTCTTCCCGCTGATTTGGCTAAACGCAGGAACGTGCTAATGAATATACATTTACCAGCACGAAACGAGGGTGAGTGTTTTAAATTCAATACGCTCGCACTCCTGCAACCACAGGGTTGGAATACATGGTCAAAAAAATATGAACCACTGCCACCCACTGCGCGCACTGTAGGCGGGAGTTCGCGCAAGATTTACCCCGTGACCGGCATCACGACCAGTCCAAGCGTTGTACTGCCAGCAAAACTAATTGCATCGCAACACTGTGCAACTCCTGTAATGTGGCGTGCACGACGCGGGAAAAACTGTCCATCATGGTGCACAACCTAGCCTGCGATTTTGCCGGACTGCTGCGGCAATTTCACCTTCTCGGTTTCAAGCGAGTTCCCTTCATCGTGGCCAGTTCCAAGCAAAAAATCCGATCGTTCGAAATTGGCACCTTCCTATTCAGAGATACCATACAGTACCTAAATTCATCGCTGGGAGAGCTCGTCGGAAGAGCTCGGAAAGCGTCAATTCCATGGGGGGGGGGGGTGCAGAGGCGTTCCAATGCAGGTATTCGGAGACGATGATGATGATGATTCCGTTTTTTATGGCGCACAGACAACTAAGGTCATAGTATTCGGAGACGGCTACGAAATTTTGCTTTGCAAAGGTGTAGTCCCGTACAGCCACGTTAGCTCAGTCGCGGTCTCGACGAATTGGCTCTGCCGGTAAAATCCGCATTCCGAAATGATATGACGTCGCGAGCACGACGTTCGAGAAGAACTTCTATAAAATCTCAAATAATGCAGTCTTCGGGAGAACGCTACTAAATAAATTTCATATGCGGCATATTGTGTCATGTACGAAATGCGCAAAAGAAAAGTGCAATGTGATTTCCCCCTGCAGATTTGCTTCACAATTTTAGAACTGCGTAAGTTAACCATGTGCTCATTCTACTATGAAACCCTGGTGAGTTAGCTCACATGTCCGGTGATTACCTGCTATTTTGACACGGATTCTCTTATCCTTGGCCTAATCTGTAAGGACTTCGAGGATCAGTTAAGAGCGATCGCCGACGCACATTTAGACTTGTCTTCTTTCGATCGGGATCATCTGCTGTACAGCGAGAGGAATCGCGGTTGGCTTGGCGCGTTCAAAAGTTAAATGGGTAGCATACGCATAGAGGAAGTAATATGCTTGAAAGCCAAAATGTATTCCATCAAATAAGCCAGGGCAAAACACATAGCAAGATCTAAAGGGGTCAAAAAGAACATTGTGCACAAACATCTCCTCCATGATACGCAGCACGATACCCTATTCAAGCACAGTAGCGTATTGCACGACCAGGTTTCAATAGTGGGAAAGAAACAGTGCATGTACACCATCAGAAATGTGAAAAGAAGTCTGATGGCGTACGATGACAAACGATACCTCTACAATGACGTGGACTCCTACCCGTACGGAAGGTGCGAATATGGTGAGCTCGAATGGATGACATAGATAGCAGGATTCCACCTCGCATTCTTTCCCTCCGCACAGATAATACAGTGGATGAGAAGGAGTAGCGTGATTTGGACTGCGTAACTGGAAGGATGTGGTACCTGGTTCTCATCTCACTCGTCTGGTGCGCGCTGGCGCTGGACGCCGGCAACGGTATGGCGAGCGTCAAGCTGGAGAAGGATAAGTATGCACACGAGTGCCCAGGCGACATCTTCACCATCAGAGTGGCACGTGGTACCTACGCGGTCCAGAATTAACCTGGACAGGAACGCTACTGGATCGCTGCGCACGTGCTTTACGCAGTGCATATGGAAGTGTCAACTCATGGAGGAGGAAATTTTTCTCAGCTGCTGTTCCGGAAACGCCTACATGATCAGTCACTTTCGCGGAACCATGCCTAGCATCAAAAGCATCGACCTCTCCAAGACTGCAATGCTTTTTCTCAAACATGTACTCAATAAACATTGAAGTTTTTTTTTTTTTTGCTGCCTGTCTGAGATAAAGCCACAGCGGGCCCGCTGCCGAGCGGGCGGGTGATGACGAAGGGTATGTTCAGCAGGCTTAATCAGCCAATCAGTGGGCTCAGAGCGGGTCAATCGGTAGGCTTAAATTGGGGACGGCCAATCAGAGGGCTTAGAAAGTCTGGAAAATGAGGAGTGTGATCAGTAGGCTTAGAATGGACCAATTTGCGGAGCTGGTTAATTAGCATAAAAGGGCTGAGGTGTGCTCAGCGATCCGCATGCACCAATCAGTGTGAAGTGGGCTGAGCCCAGTAATTAGCATAAAGGGGCGGCACTACGGTCAACCAAGCAATGATCAGTAGGCTTAGCACGGGCCATTCAGCGTGAAGTGGGCGGAGCCAAGCCGACTAATTAGCATGAAGGAGCGGAGCTATGGTCAACCAATCGAAGATCAATCAAAAAATGAAGTGGGCGGAGCTAATGGTGGCCAATGCGATGGCTTAGATTTGGCTTGTGTTGGATTAGAACTGGATTATGGCTTAGAATTGGATTCGAATTTGATTGGAATTGGATTGGAGAAAACTCTTGGCTGTAGGACACATTTCTATACTACTGCCGTGGAGCTGGGGTCAGGTTTGCACTAGGTTTTCTTATGATAAACATGCGAAAGGTAACAACAACTTTGTGATAGCACATGAAACCAATTCTTACATACTTTCATACTCACCAGTCAGTCTTCGCAGTCTCGGCTATCGCGAGATGAATCCCAGCCATCCTAGCTGAATGATGTTTGTATGAATGATGTTTCGAGAAGTAGTCACAATTTATTTGTTTATATGAACTAAAGTATACGCTGTATTTACAGTTTACTTACTTAACTTGTTTATTTTATTGCTGTTACGAGACGCACCAGTTGTCGAGAGTTGCGTCGCTTCGCCACGGCGCGCAATGAGGTTGTGCAAGGGTTATATTGCTGCCTTGTGCGCACCGAGGCGACAACGGGTGAAGCATCGCGAGCTTCCAAGCTGGCGCAGGGTTCGAGAGCGTGCCCCTTGCTGCGTCGCCAGGAGATGCGGACGCGTTGCTGACATCGCCTGAAGATCGCAGCATCGCAATCACGCTCATTCCATGAGCGCGGACAGCGTTGCGGTGCTTCGATATTCAGGTGATGCCACAGTAGCTGGTTGTCGACGAAGTACGACGACATCGAGGATTACAACAGCACATGAAAGCCAGAGCAGCGTGCCGTAAGCCCCCGATTGCGCCGGGCGACGCTAGACGAGGTACGGAGGGTCATGCCCAGTCCCCTCGTGATGATGCTCGAGACGACGTCGCTTAGAAGTAGACGCGCCAGTCTCTCATGACGTCACAACCACGTGACCATATTCTGTGACGTCACGTATGACGTGTGATCCAGTGGCTTTTCGCAGGATTTCCGTTTTGAGGGCATTGCGATTTGCAGGAGTGGAATGGGGGGGGGGTACAAATGCGCTTTAGAAGACTTGCCCATTAACAACTGTGTTTCTTGCTAAATGTAGCAACATTCAATTTTCAAACACTAACGCTTTATTGCGCTGAACATTTTTTTGCTGCTCTCAAAATACCACCAAGGTAGTTCAGGGTTGTGAGCGTGTTCATTTCTGGTAATAACGTGGTGTGATATTAAAAAGAGAAAACGAGGACAGGTCACGAAAAACGCAAAGAAACACGTGCACATATGGCGCAGAGCAGTTCTCTTCATGTGAAGCGGTAAGTTTCCCCTTCATAGCCTCCTGGGTTTCCGGACCCATTTTTTTTAAAAGCTTTATAACTCGTGGTACTTGTCTGCGCTGCCATCAGGCGTCACCTGCTGTCACGGAATCTGTGGTTCTTCGATGGATATCTTCATCAGAGCGTCAACATGCGCAGGAAGCAATCGCGTAGGTTCTGAGCAGAGTATTCGATTTATACAACCATTCATGAGACCAATATTTTAGTGCGAGAGTACAACACTGTCTCGTAACTGTCCCAGTCAACACAACATTGCAAATTCAACGCTGAAAACACGTTGAAAATCAACCATGTGAATGCAGGATCAACGTTGACGACTAGCGTTGATTCAACCTGGCTAATGCCTCAGTCAGAGAAGGGTTAAATTAACAGCGACCAGAACGCATATTCCACGTCACTGAAACGTAGTTTACGCGTTAATTCAACGTATACTAATGTTGAAAGAGTGGAATAACTAACAGCAAACTGACAACATATAATTAATGTGCGATGAAAATGCAAATTACATTTCATTAGTATTCAATACATGTTATTTCTCGATGCTTTTATTTCACAAATCAGCATAATGTCCTGATAATGGTTACAAATATAGACACAAAAATGTGCTTGCCGTAAAGTTTTATTCTCCTTACATTTTATTAGCTCTGATATACTTTTCCATACTCTCTCTCTCTCGTGAACAATAAGGACCGTTAACTGACCGAACATGATTAAGAACGCGGAGGGACAGGGACAAACACACACGGACTACCAACTCGCTCTACACCTTCTCGCACTCCTTTCGTTAACTGACTGTTCTAATTGTTGAAAGCCACTAGAACCTCGCGAGAAGTCACGCCGTTTCGGCCTCCAGGCTGTCTTCTTTCTGTGCGACGACGCCTGCATAAAAGTGAACACAAACAACGCAAAAGATCAATTCGAGCAGCTAAGAGAGAAATTACGTTACATGCAAGCTCGCCCTTTGCTCAACATCTGCATTGCATTCACCCATCGCCCTCTGTCCTGAAACACAACTGACAATAATTACCACACGAATAAATTTGAAACGGCCAACAACGCTGAAAAACAATTCGGCAGCCCACCATGTAATAGTTCCCTATTTGCACACTCCACAAATGTAAACACAATTATGAACTCAAAGTCGACGTGCACATACCTGCGCTTTCCACGAATCACGCATAAACCGCACACACTGGACTTGCCAGCAGCGGTGATAATCTCCCGAGTCAGCAACCTGGTAGTACAGAGAGCCTGTCGTAACCGTCATGACCAACTCGTACATCCCAGCAGTGTGAGCGAAACCTGTGCTTACCGATATCACAGAGCACAACCCGGTTCGAAACCAAAACGACCCAGGAAACAAGGAAGAAGGAGCCGCAAAAGCTAAATAACCTTGAATCGCCAACATGAGTTAATGGCGGTTATGATCTGAGGAGAATGGCGTCTGGTGCGGCTTCCCCGATCCTCGCTTTGAAAGGAACGAACTTGAATTGGATCGTGGATGGGATTGGATTGGATAACGCAGTTTCTTTACGTATGATAAATCAACGTAATTTCTGCGTGTACACTTTACATGTGGAATCCTGAAGTAAAACTTCTGCAGAAACAATGTTGTTTGTTATATGTTTTCGGTTACGTTAAATTCCAGCGTAAGCATCAACGCTGTCATAACGTGCTCCAATTCCACTGTTCGTAAATGAGTGTTAAATCAGCGTTGAATTCCTGCATTACAATTCGCATGTTGAAATTTTACGTCAAATATGTGTGAAATTCAGGGTCGCAATTCAAGTTTCACATTGTTCAACGATATTCCACGTGGATTTTGCATTCTGTCAACCATGTGTGTTGACTGGGGGTACATCTCGTTCACAAGTTCAGTTACCACAAATTTAGCAAAGTGATTCATCGAGTGCACCGTGCTCTTGCACGATGATCTGGCCACGTTAAACCGCTGTTACTTTTTTATGCTTTACTCACAGCCTTCAAAACCAGTAGGCATCGTAAATATCAAGGTTTGATTTGAATAATCGGCAGGGCCAGATGACATTCCCCTGGGGGGGTGTCATCTGGCCAATTTTGGGGTGCTGGGAAAATCACTGAGACGCGCATAGCCAGCGTTATGAGAAGAGAGACAAAAAGCCAAAAAGTCCGACATGCTGAACTTTCTTCATGGCGTTCGCGAGAGCTCGCAGACCAATGTTCTGGGTGGCATGTCTAAACGACGCCTTCTCATTTTTGTCGGCTGGTTTTCGTCGTTGTCGTGGCAGTTTTTTCGCATTACCCTGATTCCCTGAGGCTTGTATACCACTACAATACTTAAAAGTTGAACGTGATGAGCTGCAGAACAACCGAAATGAGGGGAAACCACATGTGGGAACAGCAGAACACACGAAAAGGATAACTGACCCAAATATCCCCAAGAGTCTCGACACCAGCGAGATACAGCGGCAAGATCTCCGTAGTGAAAACATGTCTCTTGTTCTCTCATGAAAAACGTGTTTTTCTGCCGGCGTTACGCCTCTTCCAGCGGGTTTCACGTCACGTACCATGTGCGACGTGACGTGGCGTATGACATCATCAAATGGAAATTAGGCATGTTAGATTTGGCGCGTTGGTGCCATACATTCATAACTGGGAGTACACTGAGGCAGACAAAGAGAAAAGACGGACACAAGAGTATCGTCGTCTTTCTTCTCTGCGTGTCCCTCACTACTCTCAGCTATGAAGGAGATAAGGTGTCTCCCGTTGGAACAGCGCCTTAGGCTTAGGAATGCGGGCTCGCTGAAGCAACACAAAATAGAGCGACGTTGACTAGTCTGTAGTTAGCTGAAGCCTATATAGGAACGTGTGTATATCCTGTGGCAGGACAGACGGGCATTTCCCTATTTGTGGGAATTTTCCCACAGTGCACAGTAAAGAAAATTATAATGAGAAGGAAACCAGTTTGACAACGTCTCAACTCGATATTAACTTAGAATACATGCCCCGCACTGCTGCTCAGCGTCCGGTACGCTCTATCAACATGTTGGAATGATCACGTGATAGGGGATATAATTCAACCGCATTCAGCAAGCTATATGAGGTAAGATATGTCAATATGGCGGGAAAACTTACCTCGCGCCACAGAAGCCTGAAAGCAAACTCGTGGCACCTTTAACGTAGAATAAATATAAAATTTTCGTCCTTTCAATATATCTTCGTGCTGCTGTTTCACACTACACCACTTGTTTTTTACTTTAAGCTTGGATTAATCTAGCAGCCGGTTTTGAAACTATCGACTCAGAATGGCGATACCCTGCTATACTGCATGTAACATCTGGGTGTGCTTTATGAATAATATCGCGCTTCAAATAACACTTAGAATCCGTAAATTCACCAAAGACCTCCATACATTATAAGTATTTTAATCATAACTTACGAATGTCCCTTGGACTCGGTTTATCCGCTTGTTCCAGATGTTGGGTCCGGTTAGTTGGCAGTCTGAAGCAGACTCCAAGACTTCCTCATAGAAGTTCACGAAGACAACACCATTGGGTTTAGCTTCCCTACAAGAGTAGTAGGACTAGAATTAGTAATGCACCTATTAGGAAAATAAATGTGTTAGCACTGCAGCGGAAGAAGCAAGAGATAGCACAAGTTCACTATCAAATTTACAGGGCGAAGTCACGCGTGCCGGCATGCAGTGGTCGCCTCTTATTCGTATAGGTGCGACATTTTGTTATCTACGTAAGCTCTCAAGGACATTCAATCCTGATGAATTTCAGAACGATTGAGGAGCGCAGCGCAAAGTTATAATACGAAACAGCCGATTCCCGTAATCAAAATAATCTACATGCCGGTGTTGCGAAGGGAAGTTGAGACGCTGCTCACTAGACTGCGACGCCGATGCGCGCCGGGAAATGCGGTTTTCATTTCCCTTTCGTGGAACTCTAATATTTTACTCGCAAATGCACAATATGAGAAGCGAGCTTGCAGGTGTAATTTGCAGACGACAACCAATACCGATGTAAATGGACGGATGCGGTCTACATAGTCCGCAGGGAGCTCCATGCTTGCCATTATAACGCGGGACAGAGCCTCGAATTCCTCGAGCAGACGTGAAACGCTGAACATACTTTCGGCGCCATGTCTCCCAGTCATAGAACGTTCGAGCCGCCATCTGTCCCCACTCGAGCTCAAGGGCATGTCCTACAAGACGCTTGCGTAGCGCTACAATGTATGCTCTGTCGGACACGCCGTAGATTTCAATCTCGTCTTCTACACGACGTAGGAATAACAGAATGTCGTCGTTGTTGACGTGTCACTTCCGAATTGTCATTATCTCCTTGTGTTGAGGACTCACTTGAACGCCAAGGCTCATCGTTGCTTCCCCGCCTTGTCCACGGCTGCGTCCGGCAATCACCAGGGTTTAGATAGTATCCAGGACTAAGCAGTGATTCTCTCTCCGGAGTCCCATTCAAGCTAGGTTGCCCGTCCACCTGGGCATCGAAAGGGACTCCCGTAGCAACCAGTCTTGCGTGCACGTCAGTCGACACGCGGGAATATCCAACAACCCTTCTGTCGGCGTTTACCACCGCGCCGCCGAGATTGCCTACCTCAACCGTATCACATTGCACAGGCGCATCAACGCCCGGGACATTGGACTGTCAGCCGCAGTTTCGACATTCTTGGGCGACAATTTCATTCAATACCTGTGCTAGAGCATCTATCTTCTGGATCACCTTGCTTTCAAGCGTAGCCATGCTTCCGCGAAGCTCAGCGATGTAGCCTTCACGAGCGTCCTGCTCATCAGAGACCTTCATTTTGTTCTTCGGCGTGAGTCTCGTCGCGTCGCTGACCACGGTTTCTTCAGACGTTGGCCCACTAGTTCAATTGCAACGCTCGCCGGACGAATTTATTGACCTCCGGGATACATTATTATAGGATAAACGCCTGTAAACTGTTTAAAGAAAGAAAACCCGCGAACACCATAACACACACGTTACATGTCATGCCGTCATCTTACATTGTCTCTCCCTCTGCCCCCACTCTCTTCCTCAGGTCTTTCTCCGCCGCCTCGCTGGCGCCCCATCGTTCTGTGCAGGAAAAGCGCCGTTATAGGCGCCCACCCCTAAGCGGTGGCCGCTCGGATGAACTGCTACTTTCGCTACGTTCTGTCGTGGGTATTTATACTGTTTACAACGGCATGGGGTCTGATAAAAGAAGAAAGGCCTCCAACTGATCTCTTGTGTCCTTTGTTGCAAGCATGTCGCTAGTGTTGATTCTTCTCTGTTTACAAATTGTCCATGAGCTTTTTGCTCTTGGATTTGCTTTCAACAGCGATTGTGACATTCCGCGGCTCGACATCGCGAGGCAAGGAACGTGCAACGCCAACGCCAGGCCCGCGTTATATGCAACGGTGGCGTACCAGGTGACGTCATTATGACGGAATTTGTAGTAGGCCCCCCAACTGATGGATAGCGCTGACGGTCTTTATCATGGCCACCCTTCAAGACGTGGTGGCCAATGCAAAGTTCGCTACCAATAATATTTACCTTGTGTATCCCGTAATCAGTGATGTTACTAGCAGGGTGTCGAACCGAAACGTTTTTCCTTCCGGTTTTCGTTCCGATTCTGTCATAAACGGTCCGGTACCGGTTCTGCTCCGGAGCAAAAAATAATAAAAAATAACGGCTCATACTGGCTTTAACGGGTTCTGCTTCTGGTGGACATATTCATTCCAAGAAAAAAAAATCAATGTTGCAAACTGTAAACCCGTTTATTCCGCATACATGGTATTTAATATGATCAGGCAGCTGCGAAATTGGTAGCTCCTGGTTCCTGTAGGTCTGTTGAAATAGGCTTTCTCCGCTCGACGGCTTCGTTTTGTTTTCATGTGTCCTGTCCACAGGGATAGGAGACGAATGTGGTGGGCAGGATTCGGCCAGGAACCACGCAATTTTGATAGGGAGCAGGGGCGAGAGCCCATCTCACTAATACCCAAAACACCGATGCAGGATCCACATTGCGCGCAATAGTGATTAGGCAGCGCTTGTGATCGCTCTCAGGTGCGGGCAAAGCGAGTCTCGGCGACAGAGATCAACAACGCAGACACCTCTCCCCCGTTCGCGAACATGATTACACACTTCAAGGAGGGTTGGCGCAGGAGCAGTGACTTCCTTTCGCTACTCGCACTGCCGGTTCCGGGTTGGCAAGATGGCGGCGATGACAGAAGGCCCGCACCAAGAGAACATCGACAAACGCCAAAACAGATGAAATCGCATTTGTATTAATGTGATTTTTTTAAAGTACACATCCTGGACCAGTGTGTCTGTATTTTTGTCTTCTGGGGGTATTGTATAAAAGCTTCCACCAGACGGCTGCAAATGAAAACCAAGGTCACGAACGTCAAGTGCGGACGGTACGACGTGCCCAGCGGGATTACGGCGACCAGGATTGCGGACCGATCCAGATTGTGTGCGACAGTGCGTTTTGGGTATAAGAGACCCATAGAATGGGGTTCGGGAAGTTCGCAGTGCGGGCAATGAAGAAGAATGTGCTCCAGTGGATGTGACTTGAACAAACAACAACAACTTTATTTTCGGCCTTGGAGAGTGGGGAGTTTCATCGCAACAGGCGATGCTCTACCCCAGTGCTTGGTGGAATGGGGGGAATAAAATAACGTGCCCCTTTACAATAGCGATCGAAGTCCGATGGTGTCCAGAAATGTCAGAAGACCTTTGAGCGCAGAGCGTTGCTGGGCTGGATTGGGCCAGGGACCAAGCAATTTCGGTAGGGAGAAAGGGCGAGAGTCTAGCTGACGAAGAGACTCGGAGAGTGTGGTTCGGGAAGGTTCGTAGTGAGGGCAATGAAGAAGAATGTGCTCCAGATCCTCAAGAGCACCACAGTGGCAGCAGGTGGGAGAATCAATTTGTTTCAAGCGGTAACGCCACTGAGCTGTAAAGGCCACATCGAGGCGCATGCGGTGGATTAATGCAGCATCCTGACGAGATGTGTTTCGTGGCATGCGGAAAGCGAGCGTGGGATCAACTCTGTTCAACATAGAGGGGGGAAGAATGTCGGTTGTCCGTTGGCGGGAAGCCAGGGGTGTCACTAGACGTCGCAGAATTGAACGGCGGTCTCCTCTGAGCAGAACAATACGGGTCCGGTTCCGAGACGAGAGTGCTGCTTCTGCGGCGCTGTCGGCCTGCTCGTTCCCCACGACACCACAATGGGCTGGAACCCACTGGAGAACTAGCCTGTGGCCTGCGGCGTAGATAGTGTGGTAAGCCATTAACACTTCTGTGACTAGGGGTGCGGATGGGCCTCGTATGCCGGAAGTTTCAATTGCTTGAAGTGCAGATTTGGAGTCTGTAAAGACTGCCCATTCTCGAGGTGGAAAATCAGCGATGTGTTGTAGAAAGAAAAGGATGGCATAGAGTTCCGCAGCTGTGGAGGAGGTTGGATGTGAAAGGAGTCTTCCGTGCACGACGCCTTCGGATGGAATGACGAAGGCTGAGGCGGACTTGTTGTTTCGGGATGCGCCATCAGTATATGCTGCCGTAAACGTAGAAAACTTCTCGTCTACCAGAGCATGAAAATGGGCTCGGAGGACTTGAGGGGGGACCTGATCTCTTCTTTGCAGAAGGTTTGGGAGACGTACAAAAGTGGGCGGTACCGGTAGAGACCAGGGGGCTTCCGGCGGTATAGTGTCCTTAGTTATGAAGCCAGTGAGAGTCTGGCGTGTTCTCTGCGCTACTCGATAGAAGTCGCTTCCAGGGCGGTATCGAATTTTCCTGAGTAGCGGGTGGCGGGGAATGTGAGCACGCAAACGGAGGTAGTGCCGAGCCGTTTCCCGTTCACGGAGAACTTCAATCGGGAGCTCACCAGCTTCAGCCAGTACTTGTCGTGTTTCAGCCATTCTTGGAACTCCGAGGCATCGACGAAGGCTTCGAGCAAACAGGGACCGAAGCGTATTTAATGAAGTTGTTGATATCCTGTGCAGAATAGGAAGGCTGTAAAGCACAGTTGCCCTCACCAATGCCGCGTGAACCGCGAGCAAGGAACGCTGATCACAGCCCCATCCTGGGCCAGAAAGATGTTGGATTGCGGGGAGCCATCGCTGCACTTTAGTTTCAAGGTGTTTAATGTGCCGAGCCCAGCGCAAGACCGAGTCGATTACCACGCCAAGGAAGCGGTGAAAGCGTACTGGTTCTAGCTTCTTTAAACCAAGCCAAAGTGGGAAATTGGCCATAGCTTTACGCGTGAAAGGGAGCTCGACACACTTTTCGGGTGAAAGGTCCATCCCGAGGTGCGTCAGGTACGTATGGATATTGTTTAAAGCGAGCTGCAGGCGGCGCTGGAGAGCCGGGCGTGATTTTCCTACTGTCCAAAGGACGACGTCATCTGCATACACGGAGAACGACACTTTGCGAGGAATTACTGATTGTAGGCCGGCCATCACCACGTTAAAGAGTGTCGGGCTGAGAATGCTTCCTTGGGGGACTCCTTGGGGAACAGGATGCTGAGGGCTTTGGCCTTGGGACGTACGGACAGCGACAGTTCGGTCCGTAAGGAAGTCTTGGAGCCAGATGAAGAGCCGACCGGATACTCCAAACGAGCGCAAGGCATGCAGCACACAAATGTGCGAGACGGTATCATAGGCGCGCTTGATGTCGAGGAAGACCGATCGGACGATCCGTCGATGGGCTCGAGCATGTTGAACTGTAGAGACTAGGTCGAGAACTGGATCCATGGAGCTTCGGTGGCGACGAAATCCAGCCATTTCGTGAGGGAACGCTCGTCGTTTTTCGAGCCACCAGTCGAGGCGATGCAAAACCATTCTCTCCATCAGTTTCCCCACACAGCTTGTCAGGCTCACCGGGCGAAAGGAGGATAGGGCATTTGGGGGCTTTTCTGGTTTCAGGATGGGAACAACCAAGGCCTCCTTCCATGTATGTGGTAAAGATCCTTGTTGCCAAGACGTATTATAGACATGAAGGAGAGCTTGGAGTGACCGCCCGTCAAGGTTTCGTAGGGCGGCATAGGTGATTTTATCGGGCCCGACTTGAACAAAACATGACTTGAACAAAAAAGTTTAAAGAGGAATACAAATTGGGACAAGAAGTTATGGGGTTTACGCATAAAAATATGACAGCAGCGCGCAATAATGGGTGCAAGACAACCTTCAATCTCGTATGTGAAAAAAAAGCTGTTTCTTTCGGCTGATAATCGGTGCGTCAAGTCAGCCACCCAATAGTGCAGGCGCAACTTCATTGTCTTCTCTCTTTTGGAAGTCTCATTTCACGCTGCCCGTCCCAGTGTTGGTGGTGGTGCTGTAACTGTTCGCCGTGGTCAGCCACATTTGTAGCTTGCAACGCCACCCGTCCCGTGTCTCAGGTGGTCGCTTTCCCTAGACGTTTGTCGACAGCCAGTCAAAACTGCTGACGGACTTAATGTCACTACACGCCAGGAATGGCATTGGCGAGATAGCAGCCGCAGAGAGCTCTCTTGTAAACTAATTTTATCCTGAAATACGCACTTCCCAAACGAAATATTTTGAGTAACGGTTCCCGAAGTAAGTATATTCACATTACGCAGTAAAAAAAAGAAAAATCTCTGTTCCAAGTGCCTCCCATGATCCTTTAAGTGACACTCCATTTTGGGCTAGGGACTTTAACCGTTTGACTGGTTTATAAGGCAATACCCATTGTTGCTTTGTTGATTTCACCGTTGCTGTGTGTTCGCTAGGGAGGACGGAACTGCTGCGACCCGAGAGTGAGTGTTTTCCCACACTACATTTAGAGAAAATACTGTTCCCCAGTGGTGTTACTGTTCCCCAGTGGGGTTGCGGAGGGTGCAGTCGGCACCGGGAGAAGCGACAGAAGGGGTGACGCGCCGCATCAATACTGCCGTTCCCTGTCGTTCTCCGTGGCACGATGACGCCAGAAACATCAGGAGCCTTCTCCGAGCCACTTTTTTGTTCTGTGGTGTAATATGTATATTTATCGTGAATCGCCTGGTGCGGAAATCCTGGTATCCGTTAATGAGAGCATGGAGTGGGGTGGTGGTCGTGGTAGGGGGGGGGGGGTGACGCAAACAGCTCCCGCACCGTGTAACGCGTACTCTAGCGACGCCACTGCTGTTCCCTCTTTTTTTTTCTTCTTAGCTGGACTCCTGTCATGTTTAATGAGACTTAATGGGCAGACTAATCAGATGACTAACGGGCTCATGACCCAACAATAGGCGACATTGATTTTATGCTCGTGAAGCACTCCATTTCAAACCAGCCTCAACCGGCAAAATTGATTGAATGTACAGGTTGCACATAGTCAAGAATACCAGTCCAGTTTAGTGGTGGTCAACAGTTTATTGGCTCCAGGATTCCAATCTCGAGCTCCCTGACTGTCGTCTTTGCGGCTCGCGGGCCCTTTTCTAGGTTTGGTCACCTGACCGCTTCATCTTCGCTCCTGACTCCTCCCCCCTCGCAAGTTGCAGGCGTCGGCCACGTCGAGATCCACTTTGTGGTGGTTGGCCTTTGGTCGAGAGGGAGTCCAGGACTTCCGCTGCACAGCAGTCACTTGCCACCAAGTTGAACCTGTCGGCTCGAGACTTCGTAGTGGTGACTCATGGAACAAGCAAACCTCAACCGATACGTTCCCGGGAGAAACAGCATCCCGCGGCTAATCAATGTTCCTTAGCTAAAAATCTGTACAAAGCTAAATTTACAGCCCTCAGACAAATAAAACGGAAAAACATTACACGCAAACCCAGACTGATATAATTAACTACAAACTCGCCCCCGGCTGCAAGGTTATTCTTACCCCAGCGTTGAAATGTCAATGCCCATACGATGGGGAATGCCGCAAGCTAGTCTCGTGTGTCAAACAGTAGACGACCCGCCAAAACTCTGCTAGCAACGACTCTTTCCTTGTCCCTGCTACCCCACAATATGCCTCCCAGGTGATACCCGCACGCGCTGAGAGCCGCGTTCTTGAAATAACTCAGAACCAGACATGACGTTCCTGTTAAATACATGCGATAAATATCCCTCTCACCAAGCAGTACCGCTTCGCTAGCAACTCTTGCCGATTGGTGAGCTTTCCGTGCTGCACCCCTATACCTATATTCAGATTCCCGCCTCTCTAGACTACCATTTATCCCAGCATCCATAGCGACGTAACGACCAAACAGCTTATTGTACTCTTCCTGCAATCGAGCTCCACCACCGCCACAACGCTGCACAGCGACAGCGACAGAAAATTGCTCTGACTGTGCACATTTTTCGGGAACTAAGGGAGCGCCTGTGCATCTGAGACCAGAGAATCGCCCTCCTAATGTACTAATCGGCATCTCTATCCGTGGCAAAGTAACTTCGTTCACTAGACCAGTACGTGGTGCCTCTACACGCCTTTCGCTCATGCTGCCTAAATTGTTTTCAATTATGTCGCACCGCGTGTCCTCAGAGATTGCACAGATTGACATCTCCGAAGTGCCACTAGATACGTCATCGTAACAATAATCTGATCTGGACTTCATACGCTACGTTACCTTCTACGCTTTTACGTTACCGGGATTGTGCTTTTCAGCTCGTTCCAGGCGTCAGAGGAAACTGCGTTGCCGCGCTGCTCCTCTACGAAGTATTCTTCTACTAGGCCTACTTAGTCTTCGACGACTGTCGACCCAACGTTCTCCCGGCCAAGCTCTTCCACTACGTCTAACACATCCACCGTGTCCACCGTTATCGTCTCAATTACGCTGCTGCCGTTACACGATGCCTCAAAACCATCATGCACCGTCTGGCTTCCCAGCCCGGAATTTAACTGCTCCCAGAAAAGCTGTCCCTGTCCTCAAACCCTGCATCACTACCCGTAATCAATGAATCTCATCATTTATTTCACCAGCCTTCAACTCTGCGGCCGCATGTACCACCTGTCGCGTACTAAACATTGCACTGGTTCTCCCGGAGAAAATCGGTCCAAGGCCTCACCAACTCCCGAGATACGATATCCACACAAAGACTGCAGTCAGGTCAGAAGATGAGCGCAGACAAACGTGGACAAAGAATACTGTCCCGCAGACGATCAGACAAGGACGACGACCTAAGCTTCACTGTTGGACTGCCGGACTCCGTCACAGGTCGCCGATTCTGGATATGCAGGTCTCAGCGAAGACTCTTTTTGCAATCCTGTCGACTGCGCCAGTCAAGAATACCAGTCCAGTTTAGTGGTGGTCAACAGTTTATTGGCTCCAGGATTCCACTCTCGAGCTCCCTGCTCCTTGGTGCCACGCACCAGACTGTCGTCTTTGCGGTTCGCGGGCCCTTTTCTTGGTTTTGTCACCTGACCGCTTCATCGTCGGAGCTCTTCATCTTCTTCGCTCCTGACTCACATAAGTTATTCCCTTCCATTTCGTACTGATGCCGGTAACTGATGGGAAGTAACTTGCTTCCGTACTCTTAGTGGAGTTAGTTATTGTCATTACATTCATTTTTTAAACAAAATTTGTAGAGAACCAACGAGGTTTTCTGGACGGGAGGTTGACGCTCTCTAACGTTGTATCTTTCCTTTCTCTAGTTTCACAGATTGTGAATACACGTGGTCATGTTGATGTTATTTATTTTCATATTTCTAAAGCATTTGACCTAATGGATCATGATATTTTTTTATGTGAATTGCAATCGTATGGACCCTTCGAATACCTTATTCGTTTTACTGAAACGTACTTACGCGAGCGCACTTGCTCTGTCCTCGTCTCTGATTCGCGCTCTAACGTCTTCGTTCCTTCGTCGGGTATTCCTCAGGGGTCTAACCTTGGCCCGTTGCTCTTCAACATTTTCATCAACGACCTTGCGTCTTTCAGCGACTTTCAACTTTCTTACAGTACGCTTAAGACATGAATATACGACCACCTTCACATCATGCTCTCTTGCAGGAAGGCATAACTAGTATACTTAATTTATGCACTAACAACCGCCTCAAGGTCAACGTTGCAAACACTAAGGTTGTTTCGTTTAGCCGTAAAACAAATATTACTCTATTTCACTACATGTCAAGTGCTGAAATATCATGGTCCAGTGTATCACTTAGCAGTGTTCGTGATCTTGGAGACATGTTTGATGCCAAACTGACGTTCCATGATTATGTCGCTGCAGTACGTCGCTCTGCTCTTCGGACACCGGGTTACATAACTTACACGTGAAAAGTTTTTGGAACTTCCTCCGTTTTTGTTAAGCTCTACAAGACATTCGTTTTACCACAACTAGAGTATGCATCTGTTGCATGGAACGCTTTGGCCCCTAATGAGAGAAATCGCCTCGAAGCTGTTAAGAAACGTGCACTTCACTTTGTTCATAACTTTTACCTCCGGGTATCCCAGGGTTTGAATCGTTCGACTACCCGCCTCCCTCAAAATACTTTCGACTCCTCCCCCTAACATCGCAGCGTCAGATTGCTGATGCCACATTCCTTTACAAGGGTGTACATTCCATTGTTGACTCCCCATTCTTGCCAGGCCGCATACATTTCCGCTATTCTTGTCGTGCCCTTCGCAATCCCCCCGCCATTGTATGTGCACAAACCCTGCACATATGTCCCACTCACACGTTGCCTAATTGTCGTAAACACATTTTCGTCCCCATGTAGTATTTTTTCCTCATATGCTGAATTTAAACGTGACATTGCATCTTCCTTACCTTAACTTTAGGTGCCTTCAGACTTGTGCCCGTTACCAAAATAAAGGAACTAAATACCGTTACCCGTTACATCAGAAAAAGTAACTAAATACGTTACTCGTTACCAACATACAAAAGTAACGCGTTCTCATTACTCACAGGTAACGAGTTACTTTTACGTTACCGCCGCATAGTTAAAGGAGTCAACAAACATGCCGTCATGAGTACCAGCTTGCCTGGACCTTCTCCCTTCTTTCCGAAGTGGGTGTGATCGGAGATTATGAAAACACAGGAAAAGACACCGGTTTTCGCGCAAACCGATCACCAACGGTTCCCAAAAACAGACGAGGGGCTGCGTCATAATTCAGGGCGCTCAGAAGCTTAGCAAAGACAAGGAAAAGCTAGAAGTTGAAACGCGTTTTTTGTAGCCATATTGGTGCCCATTCTTGGGAAGGAGTCATGGTCGGAGATTACGGAAACAAGAGAAAAGACAAGGGCCTTCGTTGAAGACGATTCAGCACGTCAACAACACATCCGGCGAGGGACTGCAATAATACTTTGAGTCACACGTGGTCGTGGGTCACGCAGGTCCACGCATTGCGCCACACGGAGTGCCGAAATGTGCTCCCCCGCGCTGAAGAAAAGGAACCAGTAACGTCAGTAACGCGTTACCAATTTTTCTAACTGAATTCGTTACTATTACAATTTCTTAAAAAGTAACTGAATAGTTACTTCGTTATCAAAAAAAGTAACCGTTACCAAGTAACGAGTTACTTGTAACGAGTTAGGCACAACTCTGGGTGCCTTCATCTGCTTCTTTGCTCTTGCTGCCTTCACCATTATTGTTTAGTAACCATTCCTTCTCAGCATTCCACTGTCTCATGTATTGTTTCAAATACTGCAATTTTACCGCCCCTTCCCCAATTATCTTTTGATGTATTATGTCCCCCATATGTACATCTTCTGTATGTATGCTCATTCTTTCCCACTTTCATGTGTGATTATTGCATTCTGGCCTTTGTCCTTTTTATCACTTTAACGTGTTGCTGCATACCATATGTATATATTACTTGTATTTTGCTTTAATCTGATGGTGCGCCAATATCAAGGATCCTACGGCCGTTCTTTTGCACATTAAACTCATTCATTCATTCATTCTTTTGCACAATTCGAAAGAAGAATCACAAATTGGTTTAGATTATATGGATTATAATGAGGGAAGAAGCGAACTCTGGGGTGTCTTTTAAGAACCCTAATACGCGTGAAACAAACGTTCTTGAGTGAAATACCGCGTTCTTATTTTTCTTCCTTCAGATTGAGGTAGAGTGCTGGCAGCCAATAACGCAGAATCCACAATTCAACTTACAGCAACATGAGTTGGAAGTGTGTCTTAACCAGGGAGTCGCTGGCAGCATTACCGCTGTACTGAGCTAATACTCCAACGAAGTAGTAAGCGTAATCACCAGGTTGGCTCTTTAGTTTCTCCTGCTGGCTGTCGAATTCCTGAAAATGATCTTTGATGTTTAACAGAACACTAGAAATCGCGTGCCCTTTCAATTAATTTCTTTCTTTTTCATTTAGCAATACCGTGAGCCGTGTCGGGCCATAACACCGCAGATAACAAGATCCCACATGTACATATCACGTTCCATAAGGGGTACATTACATTAAAGGAGGCTCAAGCTGGCTGTTTAACAAGTGCTTAGAAGCGTCACATAAACAACAAGAAATTAGCCGAGGCAGGCTACAACCATGGACGACCTGAGTTGCTTGATTAAGTGTCACATGCTTGTCGTACATAAGTGCCAGAGGTACAGATCACGTCTTCTAGCACTTTCGTGAAAGAAGAAACATCACTACACTAACAAATAAATCAGCAGGTAGGCACTTCTGTTCCTCCAATATTTTCACACGCACAAAAAACGAACATTTAAACTCATTTATCCTGCTCTGCTTTGGTTCCAACAAACACTGATAGACTGACCGCATTGATCTCCCCTTAGTGCGGTGTTATATAACGTTGCGCATCAGTGAACGCTATCTGAACGGTGCATGGACCCTATTTTCAACAAGTTTGTATACGCGCGCGTTTTATAAGAAACTATAACATTAACTCGGAAACTATAACATTAACGTCGCCAGTTTGGGATCAATTTAACCGAATTAGGAACAAATGGCATTCAGAGTTCGTCGCTGTCGTTCTGCAGTACCCAGCTAGTTGCACCCCCTAACACCCCTAAAATTTTGTGATGTTTAATATTCCGTGAAAAGCATGCAAATATACCACCTTGCGGAGCCCCCCTCCCCCCCCCCCCCCCCCCCCCCAGGACGAAATTCTGGGTAAACCACTGGTTCGAAGTCATCAAGGCTGCCGTGTTGATGGCGCCTACGCTAATGACACCCCCACTTCACTTCAAACTGATGCCAGCAGAAGATGATTTGCAGCTGAGTTGCACCGGTTTTATTCGGAAAAACGAACGGTGGGAACAACGAATCGTCCCTTACGTATAGGTTAAGTCATGTTGGGATATGTTATTATTCTTCGGAATTGGAATGTTTGGCATTGGTGTGGGCAAATAAGAAGTTCCGGCCCTACCTATATGATCGACATTTGGTCGTGGTAACGGATAACCTTGCTGCGAAGTGCCTTAGAAGCGAAACGGAGCACTAAAATACGGCACAATTTTACTTCTTCCTGTGTACGAGTATTTTCGATCTAATGAGCATTGAATACAAGGTATGCCTTTTGAACATCATCATCCTACGCCACGGAACGCCACGTGCCGTACTCACATGTCGTAACACCCGCTTGAAGTCTCACGAGCTGACTTCATCGCTGCACGACAGTGCCGTGGGTAGCGCTTTGGCCTCCCGAAAAGCAAGGAGTGAAATGGAAAAGCCCCGCGGCGAGCCACGTGTTATAGTTTCGGTCGGAGGGTAGCAGAGCTTGGGAAACACTGTTGCATTGATAGTGCACGGACATATAGCATTATAGCAGTCTATTAGCTCACTAAGCTATAAGTAAACTAGAGAGAGTAGAATTGAAGTGCCTATATACAAGTGGAAATTATACTAGTGGATTATACTACGATTACCTTACCTTCCTAAGGGCAACGATGGTGTCAATTTCATTCTGCTGAGTTCCACCTGATAGGGATAGATACAGCACGATCTGGTGACGGACGCCACTTTTCCAGAGCTCTTCCGTCGCTTTTTTCCCATTAGGGCTCCGTAGAAGCTGCAATGCTGTACTCAGGCTGAAAACGAGATATTTTGCGGGTGTACACTCCAAAGGTCTCGGCCTCATACTGCGGAATGCCGCAGGCGTTTATTACCCAAGATGTGAAAACAATGCTTAGGGAGGCTATTTTGTAGATCTGCCACTGCGCAAGTGTTTCGCCAAGTGCTCTTTGTCGTCCCGGCAATTACGATTCCAGATGATGTCTGTCGTAAGGAAGTGAAGTTATATCTCAGCAAGAAAAGAAACACGTAAGAAATAGTCATAGAAAAAACTTCCGAAATTTCATAAGGGGATCATAAAAAAGATATTGGTGTAACATTTGTAGAAAACAATCTCCGGATAGAACGTTATCTGGCAGAGTAAACCAACCAATGCTTGTTCTGTTCAAGTTTTGTTAGCTTTCTTCGCACACCACAATGGCTTAAGTGTACTATCGCAAATGTTTTATTGCTCGCAGAAGCAGACCTTCAACGGGTGCACTGATAACTTTGACCATTAATACAGGGACCCACCAAAGCCAAATGAGTTCGCCAGGTTGCAACTCTGTCCGTACACATTAGGAGGAGTTCTGAAAATGAGCGGATATACTACGCATAATGTGACTTACATAACATACGGCATAGCGTAGTCGACTGTACTGGTCGGCAACGAGGTGACATTTAACACGTCTCGAAACCCTGCCACATCTTTCAAATTATCCATCAGGAAGAACCATGTAAAATAGTTTCACTCTGCGGTGGCTTACAGCTGCGCAATCGAATGTACAAAAAAGAATAATAATAATAATAATAACGACAGTCCGAGAAAGCACCCGCGGACGGCAGACACGATTCTTGCGTCACATGGAATTGTCCCCGTGTCTTTTTTTCTTTTGTTTATCTCTCTGTTGCTTTCTTATCAGCTCATGCGCCCCTTAGACGTGTTTAAATTGTGCGGCTGCACGTCACGAGTAACGCGGACCGGTCTCATAGTACGTCACGACGTCCCCTCGTTCTCCGATGCCCTCTTTTCACAAGAGATGATTTTTTAACGGTGTGCGGAACAGATATCTCGCACGCGCTCTGTAGGTCAACTGTACACGTCGTTGTTTCACGGGAGCTCCTTTTATTCGTTGCGGAACATACCGCAGCGAAAAAAGAACACAGAAAAGGGGGCTCTCTGTGGTTCGTTAATACCATGCATTTGGCTCTCCAATACGCGAAACAGTTTTGCGAACTCGTAGCACAGGTTACGTCTAAGAACAAAGCCAACGTATTAGCAGAAACTTGCGACCAACAAAACAGAATTCACTACCACCTTAAAACGTATTAAGGACGTTTGCGTTTTGAATAATCCCACTTGTGTTCTGCGAAGCTCGCTTTTATTTCTTATGTGACCTCTTTCAGACTGCACTGGATATATTTGTATCGACGGAAGCGCCAAAAGCGAGACCTGTATAAAAGTAACGACTTTATTCTGCTTTATTTTATGCGAAAGCCATATTTTTCATATTTGTATGGCTTTTTTTTTTACATTTTACGTTTGCGGAAGAGATTTGCTCTTCACTAGAATTCATCGTGATGCCGACCAGAGAATAGGCCAACCAAGCATCAATCACGTTGAACACAACCGTAGGAGGCAAGCAAGCTGGTGTGCCGAAATTGCAGTCACATGAGGTCAGTTCAGCATGAGGAGCAGTGAAAAACATACACTAAGGGACGGGACAGAAGCCACCAATGAACATCTATGTACAAAACGTGGCCCACTAAGTTTGGTGAGGTATTGTTTTCTATACCCACCTGTAATGATGCACACCCTTTTAGGTTCAGCCTCACAAGCAGCGCCGCTCCATGCTCTGCAGTTCCGACGGCACCCTGTCACGACTGATTCAGGTTTACCAACACTATATCTCGGAATTAAACGTGATGTGTCACAGCAACGTATCCTGCCTCCTCGAACGCGACAACTTTCTACAAGATTTGGAGGCGTTGTCTCATTTTGACAGCCGCGAGAGAGTCGCGTGATATCTATCTCCCAACTATGTTCCTTTCTTTTCTACGCTGTTCACAATTTCTTGTAAGGGAAGAATAAGAAATGGAAGTGGAACCCTATTGTCATTGCCATGAACAAGGGAGCTGGTATGCATGATACAGCGGCTCTTTCTTCCGATTTAGTCGCGACTAAGGCACCACGTACAAACATTTATCTTCAGTACAACATCGCGCCCCCATTCACACACACTTTTACCTATCCCATTGGTGCACCGTACGATCAAGTATGTACTACGATGCAGCCATTGTGCATCGACAAAGCGCGTGTGTGCCTGTATCGATATGCCAACTAAGTCAGAAAAGTCATGGATAATTTATAGTACTACTATAAGAACTACCATAAGGGGCTGAATAGGTAGTGGCATGAACAAATTTCACGATGTCAGCATAACGGCGTCACTGATGTCGTGGTTTCTCCTGCAAATGGAGGACAGTGAGAATTGTAAATTTTGCTGCCAAACGCAGTGTTCTTATAAGGACAAACTGCTTACTCTCCTGAATGAGTTGCGAGGGCACAATTTTTTTAGAGTGCTTCTTTACTGAACCAATATCGTAATCTCGGTTCGTTTCGGTATGGATTTGGTATCGCTCGTATGTTCGGTATTATGTCGGTTCCGCTCCGCAACCGTCGGGTACGGTTCAGTTGAGGCAAGCCTGGCACATTTCGTTTATAAAATATGTTATATGTGTGAGACAGGATTCATCCCTCTCATCCCCATACTAATCGTCATCATATTGAATGCGCACTTCTTCGAAACCCAACAACCTGGTGGAGGTGCGAACGATTCCCCTTGCTTAGCTATATCTGCTAACTGTTGACTTCCCAGCTAAACTGGAACTTCGAAGTCGACGAATTGTACCGATGGCCAACGCTCCGCCCGCTGCTGCTGGTAATGCCAGAAACTCTAACTAGCCTGCGACCGCGCAGGCCTCTCCGCCTGCCCCAGGTCTCTCGCAGGCCCCTTCGGTGGTACGACAATGCGACCCACCTACTTTCAATGGTATATCGACGGCCAAGACGTCGACGACTGGTTGGACGAATTTGACCGCGTATGTCGTCATAACAGGTGGGACCAGAACGGCAACGTCGCCTTTTATCTATCTGGTGTCGCAAAGATGTCGTTTCTGAACCACGAAGTAGAATTTGCAGGATAATTTGCTGGTCGTCTGCTCGATCTTTTTGGCAGACCTGCGTTCCGGAAGATCGACGCAAAGCAGAAGATTTCTTCCCGTACTCAACAGCTTGAAGGATCATATATGTCCTACGTGGAAGATGTATTGTCACTTTGCAAACGTTCCAACCCTGACAAATCACATTTTCGTAGCGGCTCGTCTTCAACTCAACAAGGAGTACCACAATGGCTTTGCAGAAAATGAGATGCTGTGCCACATCGTATCGGCGAAAGGAGCGTCTGCTGGCCCAGAAAAAGTGAAGTCCCTGTCAAATTTCCCTAAACGATCGTCCCCTGAGGAACTACGCAGCTTTTTGGGACTCTCGTATTACTTACGCCGCTTTATTAAGGGATACGCTAACATTGCGGCCCCACTCACTGCCCTGCCTTCACAAGATGTACCGTTCCAATGGGGGCCCCGACTCGGAGTACGCGTTCGAGAACCTAAAAGCACTTCTCACTGCCGCCCCCCTTCTTCGACACTTTAATCCTTCGGCTCCAACTGAGCTACACACCGACGACAGCGGTACCGCTCTGGACGCCGTCCTTGCGCAAAGGCTTCCTGACGCACCCATGGAGCACGCCGTCGCCTTCGCAAGCCGGTTATTGAGTAAAGCAGAGAATAATTACTCTGCCACGGAAAAAGAAGGCTTAGCAGTCATCTGGGCCATTGCGAAATTTCGTCCCTACCTCTACGGTCGCCACTTCTCCGTCGTGGCCGACCATCATGCTCTTTCTTGATTCTCCTCCTTGAAGTATTCCTCTGGACGTCTAGCGCGCTTGGGCACTTCGCCTCCGAGCTTTTGATTACACCGTTCACTACAAAGCAAGAGGCACACTGACGCCCTTTCCCAATGCTCTCTCGAAGAATACAAATCTGGCGCAGCACTGTTCTATGAAGGCATAATGTGCATATCCAATCTCGAACCCCTACCTTTCCTTCCAAGCAGCTTAAAGATGAGGCAGTTTGTAACCTTATCCGCCATCTTGATGGAAGCCATCCGTCGACGGACAAGAAGTTAATCCAGAAAACCCGGCACTTCGCCTTGCTCGATGGTAAGTTGTACAAGAGGAACTATACGCCTGAGGGCTCTCGATTCTTGTTGGTAGTACCCCGACATCTCCGGAGCACAATATCCCGAAGCATGCATGACTAGCCTACCGCTGCACATCTGGGCTTCTTTAAAACCTATGAACGAGTTCGGCGCAAGTTCTTGTGGCCGTGCCTCTACAGAACGGTGCATGGCTACGTGTCTTCGTGCCGGCCGTGTCAGCAAAGGAAGGCGGCGTCTGCTTCTCCAGGCCAGCTTCGTCCGTTACCACCTCCTGAGCTTTGAACGCGTAGGGATTGACCTCTTTGGACCTCTCCCATTGTCAGCCAGCCTCCGGAAACCGATGGATTGCCACTGCCATTGACTACTCTGTCCGGTACGTTATTGCCTCGGCCCTCCCAACTGCCACAGCAACCGACATCGCAAACTGCTTAGCCATGGGGCGCCGAGGGTTCTTCTAAGTGATCGTGGCTGCAAGCTTGTCGCACAGGTCGTCAACGAGGTCTTTACCAGCTACTCTGTCACACAACCATCTCACGTCTCCCTACCACCCTCAAACCAATAGGCTGAGAGAACGATTAACCACACCCTCGCAGATATGTAATCCTTCTACATATCACCCTGCCAAGACAACTGGGACGACCTGCTTCCTTTTCTCGTCTACGCATATAAAACAGCGACACAATCGACGACCCGATTTAGCACTTTCTACTCATTATACGGACAGGATCTGGTTCATACGGTCGACACCCTCTTCCCTTACGTTCCTGACATCGCCAACCCTGTGCTTGCGGATGCCACCTGCCGAAATGAAGAGTGCCGACAGATTGCGCAATGCCGGACCTTCGATGCCCAAGCCTCCGCCAAATGTCGCTTTGACGCGGCTCATGCAACCGTCGTGTACTCTCCCGCGCAGCTCGTTTCGCTCTGGGTTCCTTTACGGAAACCCGGGCTATCGTCCAAATTTCTATTCCGATACGTCGGGCCATACAAGATCGTTCGCGCCTTCTCCGACGTTAGCTACGTCGTCGACCCCGTGGACATTCCTTCCGACCACCGCTGCAGGTCCACTGAAACGGCACACGTCTCGCGCATTAAGCCGTACGTCCAACGCACCGAAGAGACCCCAACGCTTCCAGGTACTGCTTCTCGCCCTGACAGCTCCACCTCGGAGGGGGGGGGGGGGGGCTTTGAAACAGAATTCATCCTTCTCATCCTCATACTCATCCTCATCATAATAAACGCGCTCTTCCTCGAAACCCAACATATGCCGTTCCCACCCAGCCCGAGTGGGATAATGAAACACCCTCTCCCTCTTTCCTCCGAAATCTAAGTGTCTCATTCGCAGAATTCGCGGTCACCCGCTTGTCTACTCAACGTTACCACACCTCCTCCCAACGGCCGCCCTCCCGTCGGCGCGTTCCACTGCTTTACCGAACGGCCTTGCGGGAAGCAACCTTACAGGATTGCCCAATTACAGGATGTGAACACAATAGAAAATTGCGTTTGTGCTAATTAACAGCAAACTTGAATAAAATTTTTAAGATGTCACCATCTAACAAGTAAGAACATTTACAGAACTCCTGGAAGTAAGAAAGGCAGTAGCAGAATATAAATCGAGTGCACGCAAGTCAATGTATTTTAATGCATTGCGCCTATGGGGATTTCGTCGATTTTTGCACAGGGCCCATATTTAGACCACGATTATTCGACAAAGAAAATATAATTTTTGAAATGTCATCGCCTATTTTGAGTCAGTACGTCCTCCGGGCCACATATCAACCACTACACAACGTGTGAGTGTAAACCCTGATGCGGCCCGGGCCTTCAAAGATGCGTTCCAGAACAGACTCCCTTCTTAGGCGTTGCAAGCCCTATGTTCTAGCATTATCGTCTTACGCGTGCGTCGAAACTCGGACGGAGATCGAAAGGCGAAGGGCATTTCCCTCTAGGATCTCTAAAGGGCTCACCCAGGGTGCAACAGGGGAACGAAACGCGGGTCCGATACTCTGTGTTGTTGATTAAAAATATACAGATGAAATAATTATAATATGACATCTCTGATATCAATTTTATAAGAAGTGTTATTACGAACCAAAGTTCATCAAAATGTCATTTCGGCGTCTGTGACGGCCGGCTGGACGAGGATTTGAGCAAACGCGCCGACAGGGTGTGCAACAGGGGAGCGTGACCTGGGTCCGACACTCTGGGATATTAGTTAATAATATTATACAGACTAAATAATCAGCTTACCTAAGACGTGACATTTGCTCGCCTGTTCGATTTTACCATGAGCCCACCCTGACAGTTTCATAATTCATTTTCATCCCTTCCACTGTGTCGCCGTATAACGAATAATAACTTGTTACGTTCCTCAAATAATTTTTTTTAACTTTTTATCAGCCAATGCATCTTTCAACAGCTGCTATAAAACCAGCTTCAGTCTTCATTCGATGAGGGTAATCGGAATTGTTCGGTTATAACTAGGCTTCCGCGTTTTTGGCTTTAATCGAAAAACATCGAATACATTCCGCGAACCATGACGGGAATTGGTGCACATGCCCAGCATCAGATTCCCACAAGCCAAGCAGGCTTTCCTTTATAACTCTCCTTTTCTTGGTATTTGCTATGGTTGGATGACCTGCGACCACATTAAATGTTCCAGGGTCAATCCTTTTGTCGGGGATCGGGTACGCTGGTCGAAATCCTTTTGCTACTGTAGGTGCCACAACGCGCTTGTGAACCTTTTAAGGACGTGACGTCAAGTAGAATCTCGGTCACTGCCCTTTAGTTGTTTAGTGGAGAGGTTACGATGGTACATGTGTGATGCACCCGCCTGCTCGCGTTGCATCCGCATTAATGTTTACACAACCAAAACGGGTGGGCCCACGCTAAGGCGAGGAAAAACGAGACGAGACGCTTTACTGTATTAGCATCTTTACTTTCCTAGCTGTACAACATCGCATCATGTGGGACAGGCTCACCCTTTCGACGTGGCTTGCAGGCTGTTCTGGCTGACAGGCCTTCGTTGACGACGGCACCCTGGGCGATGGTCTCAGGCGCACCACGTTGGTGTTCAGTTCAGATCCGGGGACGCAAACATGTCGGCTGTGACGCAGGGCCTGGTCGGCGTTGTTCCGGGAGGCGGTTAGTGTCAACCGGCGAACAGGCGATCTCAGAGCTCCCAATCGTCAGGAGACGTTTTCTCTTTCGGTGTCGGGTCTCCCCTGTCCACCGTCAAAGCTCCTCCTTAACGCGAAGGCTATGTCCCTTTGTTTCTCGTTCGCCTGCTTGTTTCCCTTCGAACACCCCGCACATATGGTTTTCATTCGGCTCGAAGTACGCGCCCCTTTGATGCCGCCGTCAGGTGCCACCGTGTCGCCGGAGGTGATGGGGTCCTCTAATTGCTCCCAGACGCGGAGCCTTGTCGCGTCGCTTGCTCCTTTGTACGTCACCTGGTCTGCATTACCTGACCCACCCAGCATATTGTTCATGTCCCACGTTCACCAGAAGGGTCCGTCACATCCGCTCAATCTCGGAGAAGAATTGTGTTACACTAAACAAAATTCGCTTGTCTTTCGCCACTCAAAGATCACCACACAATTGGAGCACAGCCGAAGGTGCCCATACACACTTTGCGATGTTTTGCACGAGTGCAGTGTCACTCTTCTTACAAAAATACTATTATGGCACTGTCCCGTAGTTATCCGGACTTGATTACGCACACAAAAGGAAAACGTTGCCAACCTTGGCACTGGACCGCGACTCCGCAGTGCATATCCTGCGGTTTGTATAGCTACGCTAGAAGACGTGCGTGGGGCATGTTGCACCTCGAAGCTCAGGGCTTCTTCTAACAGAGCCTGCTCTAGTATCTCCGAGGAGATGTCAGGGTAAGGGCAGTGATGAAAGGTAGGCGAGATCACGGGCATGGAACACCGAGGAGGTGGATTGTCGGCCACAGTGGAATCCACTTTTTGATCTTTATCGAAAGGATCATGAGCGAGCTTGAGTCTATTGGCGTGCACTGTCTTGTCCTCGCCCCGCTTAACGTCCCGAATTTTGAAGGTTACTTCAGACAGCCTTTCAATGATGCGAAATGGTCCGCTCCACTTCGGCGCCAATTTGCTGCTCAGTCCCGCCGTTCCTGCCTCTATTCGCAGAAACACCCGATCACCCGGTCTGTAGCTTATGTCATCAGCTTTCTTGTCGTGACGTACTTTCCTACGGCTAGTGGCCTCCGTGAGCGCCGCGGCTGCGACTTTGTGCGCTATTGACATGCGTTGTACGAGCTCTTCCCTGTAGTTTTCGAGGGTACCGTAGTTAATCCTCGTAGCCTGAAAAGCCGCCCCGGGCACCACGGCTTCCCTCCCGTGAAGTAGGAAGAAAGGATTTTCCCTCGTGCCTTCATGAGGAGTCGTCGTATTATACATGAAAAGTGCGAAGGGAAGCCAAAGGTCCCAGTCCCTTTGGTCGCGCGAGACGTAGTGGGAGAGCATCTTAATCACTGTCTGGTTAAGACGCTCGACCGCTCCATTACACTGGGGGTGGTAAGCTGTCGTCTGGAGTTTCTTCACGCCCAGGAGTGTATACACTTCGCTCATTATTTTTCCTGTGAAATTGCCACCTTGGTCTGTCAACAGCTGTCTAATCACTCCGTGACGCAAAACGACTCCTTCGACAAATACTCGAGCCACGGTTTCAGCCCTCTGATCCGGCATCGGGAAAGCCTCCGCGTAGCGTGTCAAATGGTCCACGAAGACCAAAATGTATTTGTTTCCCGAGGTAGTTACTGGCAGAGGACCCACAATATCCATCGCGGCCCGTTCAAAGGGGTAACGCAGCTCCTGAAAGATTTGCATACGTGCTCGCTTACGCGCGCTGTTGTCCTTTCTACAGCCGCATGATTCACATGCTCGGACATAACGATTGATGTCACCCCTCATGCCCGCCCAGAAGTATTCTCTACTCACTTTCCTTATCATTTTCTTTACTCCTGGGTGCCCTGCGCATGGAGCGTCGTGGTAGGAACGTAAAATTTCCCCTATCATGGACCTCGGCGCGACGAAGCGACCACGTGTTCCGCCCTTGCGGTCCTCCCTGCGCAAGATGCCTCCTTGGTCGAGGTGAAAGTTACCAGATATCCCGTCGGCTGACTTTTCGCATTGTTCAATTATAGTGCACAAAGCGTCATCGCGTCTTTGTTCCTCCTGTAGCCGCGCCTCCTCTGCTGAGGGAACGAAAATATCGGTATGACGTACAATAATCCGGCTTAATGCGTCGGCGTTCTGGTTTTTCGCGCCAGCCTTATGAACGATCTTGAAATCGTATTCCTGTAATAGCAGGTTCCAACGCGCCATCCGAGAGCTGGGGTCTCGTGCGTTCATTAGCCATTTCAGCGGCTGACAATCGGTGACGATTGTGAAGTGGCGCCCATACAGGTAGCAGCGGAAGTGACGTACGGCCCAAACAGCAGCTAAACATTCCTGCTCCGTAGCGCCGTAATTTTGTTCGGCCCCGTTTAGCTGTCGCCTGGCATATGCAACGGGATGCTCCTCGCCATCAAAAACCTGAGACAGAATCGCCCCGGCCGCGTACTTGGAAGCATCGGTCGTCAATATAAAGGGCTTTGAAAAATCAGGGAAACGTAGCACTGGAGCTTCCACCAATCTTTGTTTCAACGTGTTAAACGCCTCTTCTGCTTCTTCTCCCCAAAAGAAGGGCTTCTTTGTGGTCAACTGCGTAAGCGGTCGAGGAATTTCCGCGAATCGTTCAATGTGTCGTCGATAATAAGTCAATAGTCCGCGAAATTGCGTGATCGTGGTTTTGTCCGTGGGCCTCGGAAATTCCCTTACACATTTAACCTTATCTGGGTCCGGCTTAACACCTTCTGCCGACACAATGTGTCCTAAGTACTTAACATCTGACTTCAGAAACTGACATTTGGATGGTTTCCATTTGAGACCTGCAGCCTTCAGCCTGTTCAGGATTTCCTCAACATCCCTTATATGATCCTCGAACGATGCACTGTAAATGATAATGTCATCGAGATAAACATAACACGATTTCCCGAGGAGGCCAGCGAGCACTACGTCCGCGGTTCTCTGCCATACCGACGCGCTATTAACTAATCCCATGGGCATCCTTTTCCATTGGTAGTGACCAGAAGGGGTGTTGAAGGCCATTTTTTATTTGTCCCCCTCATCCATTTCCAGCTGCCAGTAACCGGAAGTCATGTCTACCACTGTGAAAAACTTCGCGTTTCCAAGCTGTGACAGTGTTTCTTGGATATTTGGAAGGGGGTAAGGGTCTACTTTAGTGACTTTGTTTAGATCTCTAAAGTCAACTACAAAACGATAGGATCCGTCCGGTTTTTGTACAAGTAACGCAGGGGCTCCCCACGGTGTAGTAGAGTGTTCTATCACCTCGTTCTGGAGCAATTCGTCTACCTGTCTGTCCATTTCATCACGTTTTGCATATGGTATACGATACGCTTTACGGTGTACGGGACGGTCGTCGGTGGTCGAAATTCGGTGTTTTACCGCGCTGCAATGTCCGATATCCGTCGCACTCCACGAGAAAGCCTCCCCGTAAGCCTTGATAAGGTCCGTGAGCCTCCGACGCCTAAGCTCGGGAATGTGTGCGAGATCAAACTTGCTAGCAATATCTACCTCGCTGACCGCGTTGCAATCAGAATCCCGTGAAACCGGCGGCTCAGCGACCTCTACGTCAGCTAGAGTACCCATCATCTTTCCCTTTGGGAGTTTGATTTCCTGCAACGTGGCATTCACTACTCGTATAGGAGCAACTCCGCCCTTATGTAGTTTAACAAGAGCTGGGGCCACAACAACGCCGGAGGTTAGTGCTACGTCGGAAGTATCTACAATCGCGAGCTGACCCTCCCTTGTCGGCGTTACGACTCTTCCCGTCACAATCGACTCGGTCATAGGCGGAAGGTGACACGTTCTAACCAGGCGCACCTGAGCTGTAGTTTCTGAGACAGGCCTGATTTCCGTCGCATCCGGTTCCCCGTATCGCGTCCAATTGACTATGGGCATTTGCTCACTTCCTATTTTTAAGACGCCTTTGCTTAACAATAAATCTGCTCCCTGTTCGCGGAGGATATCCTGTCCAATGAGACATTCAGTGGGAAAGGAAATTTGGTCGTCGCATACGAAACAGTGAGGTCTGAGACTGCTGTCGCCCAAACGAAGCGGGACCCGATAGCAGCCGACAGTCCTGAGTTTATCTCCTGTTATGCCTATTAAAGTACGGCCACCGTTCACCGCATGGTACTTTTCCCTCCATCTTTTGTCTACTCTTTCGAGAGCACTTTCTTTGATAAGGCTGACTTTCGAGCCCGTGTCGATGAGACATCTCATCTTAACCCCCCTATATGACATTCCACAATGGGGCTCGTCTCTCCGCAGAAATTAACAACAATTGTCTCGGATTCCCCTCCGTTGCGGATACCCGGAAGGGATGCGACTAGTTTCCCGGATGAGCGCCTCGCTTGTTAGTACCTCCGTGATGCTCTTCCTCCCGTGACTCCATCTCACGACCCTCGGTCACCCGTCCCCTATACCGCTGCGGGCAGTTGCGGGCGAAATGTCCCTTTTGGCCGCAAGTGTAACATTCTCCACGGCTTCGCCGAAGAGTGGAACGTGCCGGCATATCGCGGTTCTGGAGCGCGAGCGAAGCTTCGAGCATTCTTTCCAGTCGATCAAGTCGCAACTTAACGTCCTCCGTTTCGCTGTTTTCAGTTCGGCGTACTACAGTTTGACAGTCCGCTACGGTTCTTTCGTGCGTCTCCTCTTTCACCGCTATTTCTACCGCGGTCTCGAAGCTTTCCGGGTCGCGGGATAGTGTAAAGCGTCGCACAGGATCCTTTAATCCTTTCAAAAAATGCGTTAGCAACTGCCCAGCTAACAGTTGCCGTGCAATTTTTGTTTTCTGCTCTGCGCCCTCTCCCACGTACTCTTCCAAAGTTGCGTTGCCAAGGCAGCGAAGCCTGGACGCAAAAGACCGCACATCCTCCTCAGCGCTGTTTTGCCGACATGAATTTCTGTAATTTCACATGTACAGGCTCAGTATCGAAGCGCCTCTTAGCAAGGGATTTGAACTCTGCGAAAGATTTTGCCTGACTGACCTCTTCCTCTTGCCACGCAAACCCATATGCAGCTCCTACCATTTTGCAACGAGCGATGCCTATGAGTTGGCTATCTTGCCAACCTCCCATTTTGCCAACCTGCTCCAGAATACGTAGGAAATCTGCCAAGCTTGGCCCCAAATTATCTCCCGTAAATGCGGGAACCATGCCACCTAGTGCTAACACACCTGCGCCTACATTATTCGGGGTAACCACGGGCTGTGCCATAGCGAATCGTTTTTCCTCTCGTGAGAGGGTACACTGGTCTCACACTTTTCCTCAGCGATTTCTCACACAGGGATCCCACCGCTGCCACCACTTTAATGTGATGCACCCGCCTGCTCGCGTTGCATCCACATTAATGTTTACACAACCAAAACGGGTGGGCCCACGCTGAGGCGAGGAAAAACGAGACGAGACCGCTTTACAGTATTAGCATCTTTACTTTCCTAGCTGTACAACATCGCATCATGTGGGACAGGCTCACCCTTTCGACGTGGCTTGCAGGTTGTTCTGGCTGACAGGCCTTCGTTGACGACGGCACCCTGGGCGATGGTCTCGGGCGCACCACGTTGGTGTTCAGTTCAGATCCGGGGACGCAGACATGTCGGCTGTGACGCAGGGCCTGGTCGACGTTGTGCCGGGAGGCGGTTAGTGTCAACCGGCGAACAGGCGATCTCAGAGCTCCCAGTCGTCAGGAGATGTTTCCTCGTTCGTTGTCGGGTCTCCCCTGTCCACCGTCAAAGCTCCTCCTTAACGCGAAGGCTCTGTCCCTTTGTTTCACGTTCGCCTGCTTGTTTCCCTTCGAACACCCCGCACATATGGTTTTCATTCGGCTCGAAGTACGCGCCCCTTTGATGCCACCGACAGGTGCCACCGTGTCGCCGGAGGTGATGGGGTCCTCTAATTGCTCCCAGACGCGGAGCCTTGTCGCGTCGCTTGCTCCTTTGTACGTCACCTGGTCTGCATTACCTGACCCACCCAGCATATTGTTCATGTCCCACGTTCACCAGAAGGGTTCGTCACACATGCACCTATACTTTCCACGTACGGCGGTCCTGTCTTTCCGCGGTACCCGAGATGGAAGAAAAAGGAAGAGGGCGTCGAACTACATTTGTGAAAATCAAGATTTTGAACTCTCAGGCAAGGAATATGTGTTCGTATGCAAGTATTGTCGCGTGACAGTTTAAGTGGGCTGCGGGAGAGGTGCAGTCGCGGCACAAGAGTCCTCGTAAGGAACAAGGTGAGCAAACGCCTTCCGGTCATTTCTTACAGCACTTACAGAAGTCGCGAACTAAAGAGCTCGCAGCAATGTCTGAGAAGAACCTCAGCAAGTACGCCTGCATTTATTACATTAAGCTAAATTGAGTTGTGCTTTCGTTGGTTTCCTAAATGCGCCAGCACCTCACTGTGGATCAATAAAATTTCTTTTGCGATGTCACAAAACTGGTAATTCGCATTGGTTGTTGTTATTTAGTCTGCGTTAGACGCGCGCGGCACTGAAATTACCTTGTAATTGCTATTCGCCGATAACTGTCTGTTAAACCATGTACACCCAATGAAAAACATAGAAAAACATAAGCCGAATCCGCCCAAAAATAAACATCGAAAACGCGGAACCCTAGTTATAACAGACGATAATGACTTCCATAACGCAAGATATGACAATCTTTGATGATGTCAGTCATTTTAGCCCTATATAGCCATGGCCACAGCTCGCTTTTCTTCGTTGTTTGGAGGTATTGAACCGAAATTGTGTAGTCGGCATTTTGTGTGGTTCTGATTTTCCAAGAAAAAAAGAAAAAAGGGAGCAAAAACCTTGTAGTGCTCGCTATCTGTACAGAAGAACACCTCGCATCAGACCCGCTCCCTGAGGTATGAAGTATAAAATACCTTTCCGAGGTTCACCGACCAGGAATATACGGATAATCTTCCTAGCGTCTCACCTTATATATATGTATATATATTATGTAGCTGTTAAAGCATTAAAAAAAATGAAGAAGTAAGGTTCACGCCACAAAGTTTTCACGAAATGACCACAGGGCTTATTTTTTTTTATACCGCACTATTTTTATACACTTGTCCGTCACGCAGAATTTTCACTAGTTAAATCAGGCTGCTTCGCAACTTTTAAAGATACCTTTTGAGGTAAATGAACGACCAATAAATGCCCTGAACTCCTGCTCAGCTTTTATTGATATATCCCATTAACAGCTGAGCCCTATCGTGCTTCTATGCTTGTGCACATGTTTCAACTATTTTAATATTAAGGAGCTTCAGTCATGCGCGCGGTTGAAAACATAATGATCCCCTAAGCCACAACAAAGTGTGTTCTCCTACAACAAACCTTCCATACTGTGCCACCAACCAAACACGACACATAACAATTTTGAACAACTCAGGGAAAAGAGGTACCGGCGCCCCTGCCTCGGCTGGTCGTGCCCTTTGGTCTCTCTTAGCCATTTCTCCTTGTTTACGACACTAGCGAAAACGACAGGCACGCAAAAAGCTTGGTGAGCATTTTTACGCCTTGAGCATTTGGACGGTGAGCAACTACCCACTGAGCAATTGTCCGGGATCCGGTGCCGCTCTGAGACTGCCACATTGATAATTATACCACCTTTGTCGCGTGATCGAACGTTATCTGAGAGGTATTAGAGATGTCATAAATTAATATAGTTGTCTGTGTATTTTAAACTGACGTGCGAATCCTTGAAAACCGTGGTTGATTTCACTGTTCTACTGTGGAAGTGTGATTGAGGTTCTAGTACAAAGGCATGGCTCCTTCTATGTTACACAATATAATAGAGCAAATCGCAAAGTGCCACTGGCATGGTGGTTGTCACTGGTAGCATGTGACGATGCATTTTGTATTTACAGCATTTTAAATATACCTCCACGACGTGGTGGACCCCGCCCACTTCTGGAATTCATTCACCCTGATTTTAATGTTCTTTGTGTTTTTCTTCTTCTCTGCGCTAGCCAGCTAGTAAGTAAATTAGACGCAACAAAGTTTTATTACACTTATATGTGTAATGCACAAGGTGCAGACAATTGCATTTATACACATGCTGTATGGGATTTGTGCTTTTCACAAGTTATTGCTAATGCATGGCTGTACTTCAAATATAAATAATGTGGACAGAATTTGATGGTTGGATTCTCCTGTGATGTACACTACCTAAAATTTTCCACAGTCTTCCCACGTGACAGAGGTTGTAGCTCAGTTCCCCGTCCAAACTCCCAATGAAGGGAGAACAGGATGCACGAACAATGCCATTCTTAGGTTGAACACGACAACGGAGGAATGTCTGACTCGCCGGGAGAAGCAATGCCACGAGTGAATTGGGGTCGGTTGAAATGAGCCGGTTGTTTCTTGCCAAAGGAACCGGGGACGGGGAACTTGAGGGAAAATGAGGGAATTGTGCACCCCGCTGGACAGTTTGCTCCAGAACGACAAAAAGGAAGCAGCAACTTTCTTCCCAAGTCTGATGGGCGTACTCAAGAGGCCCTACCAGGCGGGGAGCAACTCCGATTCACGATTTTCTCGATCCTAGTTTGCGGCACGCTCGCCGTGCCTTATCACGCCGTTCGCCTCCCTCTCCGAAATAATCCCCATTGTGCACGATCGAGGTCACGAGCTTCGTTGTTGTAAGTGTTCTCACCAATTTCATGTGAAGTGTGTTGATGCATTAGCTTCCAAACTTGATGAATTGTGTTCTGGAACGGCTTCGTTCACGTGTGATGACTGCTCTGCGCGTGCTGATGTTGATAGGGACGGTAGGCCTAACTCTGCCGTGCATCCTCGTGGATCTTCCAGCGACTGCGAGCTTCTTTCCGCTGTGCTTGAGTTGCAAAAACAAGTATCGTTTCTCACGGAAGAAGTTATCGCATTGCGCGAAGAAAACCGCAGCCTAAAGAAAATCGTGAGAGAAGGCTTTGCGGGTAACACTATCCAAATGAATGGAATGCGCCGTGAAATCGGACATCTTAAACCCAACGTGCGACCGGTTTCGTCTAGTGTTCCCACGAATGAATGTGTGCTGCCAAAACAACAGCCATCTTACCCTGATAACATGCACTCTGTGCCTGATGCCCCTGGCCAAGCATGGAACGGACGTCCACCAGCCATGCGCCCTACCTCAGCTCCCTTGGCTAGCCTATCGCCATTGCAGCATCCTTCCCCGCCGACCTCAAATGGTCTCCCAGCCCTCCATTTTGCAATGAACTCTTTACGCCGTCCAGAACGGAAAGAGGTCACCCGTGGAACTTCAACTGCGTCCCATCTCAAGGCTGTGTCATCCACTGTTGCCAAGAAGAGCAAGGCGCTCTTGTGACACGCCTTTGTCCCTCTACCTGCCCCGAAGACATAATCTCTTTCATGCGGGGCAATGCCATTGAATTGCCGGTATCTACTAAACTGGTAACTCGGAGCCCTGCCTATGCTTCCTTTCACATTTCTTGCCAAGATAGTGATTTTGAAAATTGATGGATGCGAATCTGTGGCCTGAAGACTGTCTATTCCGCGAATTCAGTGGTCACTTGCGCCCCCATATGATCTTTGCAAGTGATGACGTAGGGCAACGTGTAGCCTCCGCACAATAGTTTGTTTGTATCTTTCAGGTGAAAATGGGCTCTACTTCCGCATAATCAGTTGGACGTTACTCAGTGTAGCGTTTAATTATCAGAATGTACGGGGTCTTAGGACAAAAGATGTAGTGTGTTTTAATGAAGTGATTGAATGCTGTTTTGATGTCATATGTTTCACTGAAACATCGTTGTGGCCAGGTATACCCAGTTCCTCTTTTTTTCCTTCGTCTTATACTGTTCATAGGTCCAATCGCTGTCAAACTCAAAATGAGAGGGGTGGTGGTTCGCTTATTGCTGTTCGGTCTCATTTCAATGTATCTCGTCGCTCTGATCTGGAACTTGTACCGGAATGTGTTTGGCTTGAATGTTGCTTTCGTGATAACGACAAAATCTTAATAGGTGTGCATTATTTTTCTCAGGTTCTAATGTAACTGTTATTGAAAACTATTTACTCGCAATAGGGCAGAAGCTTATGAATGTTAATTCCAAAGTTCTAATTCTTGGTGACTTTAATGCTCCTGGTCTTGACTTCATTAATGACATAGTGACACGTAATTGTTATTAGTTTCATCTGGGTAATGTTCTTGATTTCGCGCGCTTTCATCAACTAGCTCAGTTGAACAACATACCTAACAAGGATGGTAATTTTGTAGACTTGTGTTTTTCAAGTTTGATGTTTCTTTGGAGTGTTCAGTTCGCCCATTGTTCCGGTTGACACTTACCATCCTCCCCTCTCTCTTCTGTTCTTGTGTGCGCGCGTACATTCATTATCATCTACCCCTCGACTCGATCTGCGTTGGGAGATTATGTTGGTCTGTATCATCATTTTGCGGCATGCGATTTCTCCTTTGTGTATAAATGTATTGATCCTGATGATGCAGTGTTGAATTTCACCAACATCATTAGAAATGCTATTTCTGAGTTGTCCCATATACCATACCACGTCGGCGCAAATACCCAATTTGGGTTTTCCGCTCTCACACGCAGTTATCTTAGCTAAAAGAGATATTTTCATAGAAGATTTAAGAAATTTGGAAGGGCGTCTGACTATGAACAATTTGCTGTTTTTCGGCGGCTCTTCAAAAAGTCTGCTGACTCAGACCGTAATGCGTATTTGGAAGGGATTTAAGATGATGTAAAAAGCAATCCTCGTAATTTTTGGACCTGGCATAAACAATGTAAGCGTGAGAATGCTAGCACTATGTCTCTGTTTGACGGTAATGTGATGCAATGCAATCCGCCTGTCGTGGCAAATATCTTTGCGTCACACTTATCATCTGTGTTTGATGACTCGGCCAGCACAGATTCTGCTTTTCTTTACGCGAATGCAACGTGATCATCTGTCCTCGTTTGTTATTACTGAGAATGATGTCCACAATTCAATTCGTAAACTAAGGGCCCACAACAACACCGGGACCAGACGGTATCCCCGCTATTTTCCTTAAAGTTATCGCGACATCCTTTCGCCTGTGCTCGTATTTATATTTAATCTTTCTCTTAAACGAAATACTTTTCACAACCGTGGAAGTCTTCCCTGGTCATTCCTGTCCATAAATCGGGCAGCCATGACATTGTTACTAATTAATATTTTTAGTAATAATAATATAGTAAATATAGTATTATATTAAATTCTAATAACATTATTTATATTAATCTGTCCTCGTTCTTTAAGTGCAAAATTGCAGACAGTCAGCATGGCTTTATGTCTGGGAGATCAACAGTCAGAAATCTTCATTCATGTCAGTCTGTTCCCAGCGGTTCTTTGTCGTGGTCAAATGGATGTAATCTGTTTTGACGTCTCGAAAGCATTTGACTTAATGAACCATGATCTGCTCCTTCGTAAGCTTGGTTTATATGGTGTTTCTGACTCTCTTGTATGTTTCTTTGCCTCGTACTTACGGCATCGCTTATACTCTGTGTGTGTGTCCGGATCCTACTCTGATACTATGTTTCTACGTCTGGTGTACCCCATGGGTCAAATCTCGGACCTCTACTGTTTTAATATTTTTATTAATGATCTTGTATCTTGTGTTAAACATTCCACCATGCTACAGTATGCTGATGACTTTAAAATAATGAAAAGCATAACCTCGCCTTCTGATTGCTTACTGCTTCAGGAGGATGTTTACAGTGTTATTTCTTGGTGTACTTCTAATTATTCAAAATCAACACGTCAAAAACTAAAGTTATCTCATTCACGCGCAAGTCTCAAGTAACCCGATTTCAGTACATTGCAGTGATGGCGAAATAGCCCGAGTCGACGGCATTCGTGATCTCGGTGTTGTCTTGAATGCGACCCTTCAATTTCATGAGCATGTGAGAGCAATTCGTTCTGCTGCTCTGCGTATGCTTGGTTTGCTCACCTACAGCTGTAAAATGTTTTCTTCTCACACAGTATTTCTTACTCTCTACAAAGCTTGCGTCCTTCCCGACTTGAATATGCGTCAGTGGTATGGAATGCTTTATGTGCCACCGATATCAAACGTCTTGAAGCTGTGCAAAAGAGGGCACTTCATATTATTCATTCGCGTTTCTTGCGGAATGTCCCCGCATGTCTAGACTTGTCCTAATGTCTAGCATTGTCCTGTCATGCATTGTACTGTCATTGTCGGCATGTCCGAATGTCTAGACTTGTTCACTAGTGTCTTTCTTGCTCCATTTTTTGCCCTTCAACTAATATCTTGTTGTTGTCGTCTTGTGTTAGCCGTTGAGCTCCGTAGCGATGTGCGGTAACGCTGCGATTATTTCCTGAGCGCTCTGTGTTTTTGAAGCCTTTTCCCTGTCGTGTGTTGTATGCGTTGTCCTGTGTGCGTGCGTGCGTGCGTGTGTGTGTGTCATTGCTCAGCAGTGGCTTGCAATTTTCACACGAAAAAAAATCGGCATATATCGTATTATGTGCTGCCCGAGTTGCAGTGATTTCCCTGATCGCGTAAGGTAATTTGTGTATACCTCTGTCTTGTGCTTTCTTTATGCAAGGGCAATGCGGCTGTGTATGTACATTATGCAAGAATTGCCTGATAGCAGAAATGGATGTATTTTTCTTAGTTGATTAGCGTATGCTTCGGTTTTTGAAGTCATTGCAATTCAAGCAGAAGTGGGCTCAATTTTTTGTTGCCCTTTCCCTTTTTTACCGATTTTACGCAGAAGACAGCCGCACAGTACAGTTGCATCGTGAGAAGAGGGTTGTGTGTGTTTTGTTTGTTAGGCGTAATTAGGAGCAGGGTGTGTTGAAGTAGTAAGCTGTTTGTAGTTGTAGGTATTTGTGCAGAAATGCTTGCATCTGAGCGCAGGAAAGAAATTCTTAGCACGCCACCCTCAGTGTAAATTATTATTTTGGATGTGAGACTGCTTGACTGCATGGCAAGGCTTAAATGGGAAGAGAGAAAAAGTTGGGGCGCTTGATTAATAGTGATCCAAGAACAGGGCAATTCTAGTTTCCATAGGAAGTAGAATTTTTGAGGCTCCTAAATTATAGTTGAGCGTAGTACGGACTTTTTGTGATAGTCTTTCTAAAGTGCAATTGCAATAATCATTAATATAGTAGGAATGCAATCACATCATATATCTACCCAGTTCTGTCTAGTTCTCCATCGAGACGGAAAAGAATTTTGCCCCCAGGCTTTCACGCCTTTTGCTCACAGGTGTAGCCTCAGACGCGAATGTATGGTCATAGAAAAGTTGAGCGCCATGTATTACATAAGCCTGGTGATGATGTTGAGTCTTCTAGGGTCACAATTATTATTTCAAAAAGCAGTGGTCGTTTACTGTTGTTGTGATTCTAATGACCATCTTAAGTCTTTACAGTGAAAATCGCTATATCAGCATTCTTGCACAATACTTTTTTTTATTTTAATGTAAGAATGAATATCATTAAGAGTAGGATAACAGAAATAATCCTGGGATCCAATAAATAATAGGAGTGTTCCTCTTTGCCACTGCCTTCTTCAGACATGATGTGATGACGTCATGCAGTCTTTCAGATGTCTGTAGCAATGCATTGATCGTTACTGGGAAAAAGTTAGCAATAGAGAGAGAGAGAGATTATGGGTTTAATGGCACAACACACAGTTAGCAATAGAAAAATGGAAGGTTGGTCGATGGTGTGCATTGTCCTGGACGTATATATGATGAGCACTATTCTTCGACCAGGAGGAGTGTGTGTGCTTAGAATAGTTGGATGCTGGTTCTCCACTTTCTTCAAGTGTTTCTTTGCGCTTTTGTTCCCCTTGTTGTCTGACAAACATGCGACTTTCCTGACGTGGCAGTATGTCCTGATATGCCTAGACCTGCTCAGTCATTCATTCCTTCTACATGTAGTTCTGTTTTTTTTTTCTTTTTGAAAAGGAACATGCTTGTCTTGACGATAGTGCTGTCCTGAATGGGAGTTGTGCTAGAATGATTCTTAATATTTTTGTGATTCAATTAGTTCAGAGAATAACTGCAAGAGGGACAGGTGCATGGCTTTATTCAGGAGGAACAAAGCGTCATTATTCAGTTACCTGCCTGGCTCTCGGATGGGACAGACATGTCTCGATTAGCTTATTGTATGTAGCCATTGATGTTGTTACTTGTTAGGATATTTCGTTTTTTCCAGTATTCGTAAGAGTCATTTCGTAAGACTTTGGGAATGAAATGCTTAATTCCTACAATCACCTCTCATGTGTGTTGGGTATAGTGCTAGAACGATTCATGATAATTTTTGTGGTTAATTAGTTCACAAAATAACTACAAGAGGGACAGATGCATGACTTTATAGAGGAGAAAGAAGCATTACAATTCAGTTCTCTGCCTAGCTGTCGAATGGAGCAGTCGGATCGTTCTGCACTCCCCGTGACTGCTGTTGCGGTGGGCTCATTTGTTGTGTAACTAATTCTTTTGCACATGATAACTCTGTCCCCTTTTTTGATGATTTTCATGCCCGTGCATGTCGGGTGCCGGTTCCTGTTGTCCAGGCATCCCCGCCATTTTCTAGCTTCGTCTGCCTTGGAAACGAGAGCAGCGCTGGCGTGATTCTTAATAATCTTGTCATGAAGTTAGTTGAGAAAGTAATCACTAGGGTGTGCAGATGCGGGACTTTATAGAGCACAAAAAAACATTACGACTCAGTTCTCTGCCTGGCTGTCGGATGGAGCAGTCGCGTCATTCTGCGCTCCCAGTGACTACTGTTGTAGTGGGCTCATTTGTTGTGTAACTAATCCTTTTTGTTGTTAGCTATTGATGGTTAGCATATTTTCTCTTGCTGTCCCAGCATCTGTATTATGAGTGTTTTTCTCCTCGCATGTCCAGAGGTGTCCTAACCTGCCCAGACATGTCATGATGGCGTCACAGCTGACGTCACAGGATGTCCGGAACTGGTGGTCATAGCTGCAATGCTTTGCAACCTGCCTGTGTGCTACGTCGCCAGCGATGGTCAGCAGCCGTTCTGGATCGCTTTCTTCAAGATGGCGTCATTGATCTTCAACTAAACTCCTTCTCTCCACTCTATCTCTATCTATTTTTTCTTTTTTTATGACCACGATTATCCGGAAACGCACATCTTGGTCTGGACACGAGTTAGATGCTCCCCAATTAGTGTGGTGACACCCTGGAGGGTCCTGATTACTGTGGGGGGTCCCAATTAACTGTAATTGCTAATTAAATCATGTTTAGACCAAGATGTGCGTTTCCGGATAGTCGTGGTCATTTCATACTACTCGTACCGCATTATAAATGCCAAGAACATTCACTGTGTCACACAAACATTGCCGTCTTGCACACCTGTACGTCATAAAAAATGACAAACAGCAAAAAGGAAATTACGAGCGTGCTTTTTCGCGTATTTTCCACGAAATTTAGTTTTACGCCGGTAGAGTTTACCGTTTCCGACACCACAGAACTGAAGCGTCAAGGCAGGGGGGGCAGATTACCAGGTGTGGCCTTCAGATTCTCAGAAGGAAACCCCAGTAAGGCGGGTCGCTTTCCAAGATAACACGTTTGGGCCATTGGTTGATAAATGGTGTCAACCGCTTTTAATATTCACGCCTTTCCGATTGTGCACCAATGACAGAAGACATTTAAAGTAATCGAGGTCGATTATTTTACCCAGGATAGGGCCCCTGTTGAACGCTACTGTAACGAATGAATAAATCCCGGCTTGCACTAACAGTAAATACGAGACAATTTCGTAAGCCTTGTGAGACAGTTCAGACACTTGCCTGAGTCCGCACTAACTCGAACCGGCAAAATGGGCAAATTGAAGTTTCACGTGAAGCTCACAAACTCGTCTCACTCTTCTATACGCGCACCATGAGCAGAGATAGAGGGAGAAAAGGAAAGGGTTGTTGGTGTCGGTGTCCTTTCTCTTTACGTTACACAAGCACGATTATGTATAATATAAGACCCCGGGACTAGGAACATTATGGGGGTTTTACATTATGCATCATCACCAGCTCGCTTGCTTCCTAGCCAATTTTTTTTCACTGTCACGACTATGCAGGCTTAGGGGATAATTCCTTTACGACCAGCTAAGCAACCTTTTGTACTGGTCTGCAAGGCCATGCTCTAAGTCAGTGGGCCGTGAAAGGAACGAGGAGAGAGAGAGAGAAAGAGGACGGAGGAACCAGCATGCCATCCACACCCCATACGAGCTAGAACTGTGGTGCGCATGCGCACTGCTCGCTCGGCGGATGGATACGGTAAGCGCGGTTTCTTTGCGTTGCCAGATGGCGCCACAGAGTGACATGCTTTCCGTCGGTCGTATGTGTACTCACATTTCATGTTTTTTTATAAAAACGAAAAGTGGTAGACATATAAATTTGGTGTATCTATCTATCTATTCCTGGAATATTTCGAGAGAAAGTAAATGGAAGCTTTTTTTTCGAAATGGCTCTAGAAGTTCAATAAAAACTTGTTCACATAGGGAGGAGAAAAATTGCGTTTTTTTCACATTCGTGATGTCGCCGTAAAATACATACGACATGCATCGGAAATGTATCAACGTTATCCGATTCATCTCGTCTTTCTCTTTATAGTGAAACCACCCACGTTAAAATCTCGCGGTGGGTACCGATGAGAAACATGAAATATGTTCGATAGGAAATACATTGGGACGGAGAGCAGGTATGCCCTCTTAACCCAGAGTTACATACACAAAGCAAAGGCATCCAAGGGAAATTGTTGGTTTGGTTGGTTGGTTTTCTGCAGTACAAGCTAGAAATAACAAGTGTGATGCAGCAAAGAGGTGAAATGTAGTATTTCCGTGATTTCAAATTCGTGGCCTGACACGGGCCAGGAAATAGCAGAGTCATGAGCACGTACGAAAGCTGTGATGGGCATCTGCACTTGTATTGTATGCTATTCGCAGAGTTGTACGCGTTACTTTAAAAACGTAACCGTAACTCTAGTGGCAAAGATGCTTTAACTATGTATGCACAATACGTTCTCCTGAGACAATAGTTATTTTTGGGTCTAGGACATTACGGTGCAGGACTTTTCGGTGGAAAGCGCTACAGCGGCAGGGGCATGAGATCACTGCAACGTCGTTTTCACGAAAAATGGTTTCGGGAATGGCTGTCGCGATGTCGACATATTGTAATAATACAAAGGGAATAGGGCGGCTTTTCGTCAAAAGTAGTGCTGCTAAGGAATGTGGTTTACATAGAGAAGAATGTGCTTTATGTATTTTCGATGTCCTATTATAGATTTAAGACCTGATCTGCATGTAATCGGGGTCTGTCGTGGCTTTCAAAATTTTGGGGCATTTTCTTTTTAATATTTTGCGCCCATGTTCTAGTCGCTGCTGTACTGATATTCATTTTTATTTCTTTTTTTTTCAAGAGCAGATGAAGAATTGCTTTGTCATTTTGTAGTTTGATCTCCAAGTGGGTATCTTCAAGGTACTGATAATTGAACTCAACTCATTTTATTACAACAAACAATATGCAATTATGATATTATGCAATTGGAATTCTATTTGTTGAGGAGTTGCAGGTTAAAGCTATGCTGTAACCATTTGATAAGACGTTATTTCCCCTGCGTTCCAAAAAGCTTACCAAGTTACCATGTCCCGTTCCTGTGTTCTCGTTTCTGCACCTTCCCGTGGCCCCTCGAGTTTGCAAAAATGAAACAAAAGTCTTAAAGCATGCACAAGTCTTTCGGCATAGACAGGCCTGTTTATTATATTTGGAGTATGATTTATTGAATGAAAATTATTATTATTATTATACCATTGCCACCAAACATGACACATATTTTGTGAAAACAGGACGCACGTAAAAATCCTCCTGATCCTTGCTCCAAAAGCATTCGGACGGTGCCCAAATGTACGGTGAGCAAATCTCCTGTACCACTCTAGGTGTAGAAAAAAATGGTCCAGAAAAAAAGGTCGGTGGTTGCGTGGGCGAACAATAAAAAAGGGTCCCGCAGGTTCCTGAGCGATCAACAATGCGGATCCAGGGCATTTGCTCACAGTACGAAAGCTCAAAGCGGACAAATGCTCAACAAGTATTTTGCCTGCTGGCCGGTTTCACGTCAGTTCAGGCGGGGATGTCCCATCAGCCTCTTGTATTTTCACTATTTTTTTATATTTAGAAGCTCATCGTACATGATGACCAACAGCTGTAAAATGAATAATTTCTACGGAATAGTTTTTGCGCAAAAAAATCCAGGAAATCCGGCCCTGAATTCGAGTGTTTCAGTTTTGCCTTGTGTTTACACGCGTATATCTCCCGAGCCTTACAAGATATTGCAGTGAAATTTCTTTATGCTTCAGTATGCGTACAGGCCAGCAGTCCGAGAGCAAATTTTGGCGCGCAGGAGCAACGCTCTGTGATATAAAAAATGGCGAACATGCTCTCTCGTGCGGTTTTGTTCCAAATTCGACGCGTGATTTTTCTGACTGTAGATGTTCCTCATTACCCTATTTGATTTCACTTCACTCAGATTTCAATGCTCTTTCATCTGATATATATATAGGGTGTCCAAAATTAAGCTTTTACGAGCGCTACGCAAACACAGTGATGACAGGAAACCGGAGGATAACTTTACGCTACTTGTGTAAGAAACAGGTGCTGCTAATTATGTAGCACCTGTTTCTTACTCAAGGAGCAGAAAAAATAGCACCAGTTTTCTTTTGTTCGCCTATTTATAAAGTGCTAGTGAACGCTTAACTTTGAACACCCTGTATATCGTGGGTATACCCCCCACAGGTATCTGCTGAAACAGGTAACAAGAACAGAACAGAATGCGGCCCGATCTTAGACCATTCATCTTACGCAAAAAAGAAAAAAAAATCTGCTTCAAAAGACGTACACCGGCGATTAGCCCGTTAAAATGCGACCCTAGTTTGCGTGCGTACTTGTCGGAGCCCGGCAGCAGGTACCGCGGGATGGCGGGCATCCTGTCGATGATGTACAAGAAAGGGACAACTTTGTGTAATAGAAAGTGGTAGTTTATGCCGATATTTTTACAAGACTGCGAAAAAGCAGTATTTTGGAATGACAGCGACAAATGATTTCACCACTTTCTATGAAAACGTCACTCTTCCGCACTCGCTGTCCACGGTACTAGCTATAAATGTTTCTCGGCCTAGACTTTCTGGTGTCTTGCTTTGCCACGCATGCGAACCCTGTATGCCACTTTGATGGGCTATAGGTTTACTCATCGCTTTTTCTTTTGCATTTTAAAAGAGGCCACTTCCTCAGCCCGTACATGGAGTAAACGGACGCGCGTTAGAGGTTTTGGCAAGCACGTTATCATATCTTGTGACTCTAAGATGACGTTTTGCTCCAGTAAACGCAAGTTAGGTGTCGTGGAATGGTGCTTGATTCCTGTCACACTGATCCTGTGCACCGATCTGTCACACGCACTTTTGACGTGGCCTGTTCCTGAACAGCCATGTCGCGCTCGCAAAAGTAGATTTGGAGAGCTCATAGAGCCCATGCCGATTTTTAAAATGGCTCATCGCTCCATCTAACACGTAAATCATTACCTACAAGAGGAACATTCTGGTCAAGACATTCTTCAATAGCTATGGAAGCTAACAGTGACTGTGCTGAATCGTGACCGAAGTCCTGTGCTCACCATACCAAAACTTGGCGTTTCCGTGCCAGCTGTTACCACAGATGTGAATATGGAAATCTGTTTTCCGCAGTGGCACGCTTGTATTTCGCTAGGGATAACTACTGTCCAGTTTTGAGCGAAATGGAAGTGCATGAGGTGCGTCTCCCGTATTGCTTTGTTCTGAACGTATCCAGTGTAACTATGACAAATGCGAGAACCCGCCCACTTCACTAGCTGTGAGAAGAAATGTACTGCTGCAAGTTCAGCACAGAACACGCATTTTGTGCTAAAAGCCCTCTGCATAACTTAAAAATATCGTAAAATGAAGTAAAGCAGGCTTCTCCGGAACTTGCGGTAACCCCCGAAAAAGCAATTCCTAACTCGATATTTATTTGTACAGTATTGGTGTCACCCTGTATGGAGCGTGCAAGAGTGAGGTTCTTCCTTCGCTGACCATTAAAGGGACCGAAAAGCGAAAAATAACCCTCATATTTTTGTCCACTGTCGTGCACAACGTTGTTTGATAAGACACAGAAAGCATTACTTCTTAATTCGTCATATTTTTTTTACCTATAAATATTTTGGAGATTGCCGGAACATGGACAACGAACAGCGAAAAAGAGAATCTTGGGTTTCGGTGGTTTCCGGTCCAGGGCTCCCACGGATTGGTCAATCCGTACCACGTGAGAGCTAATTTTATAGAGAACAAAGTTGACGCACAGGATCTTACAGCTAAACGACATTTTAAAAATGACGCTCACTTCCATAGTTCAGCATTCAGCTACGCCGCTACGAGCGACGATCCACCGCGCCATCTGCAAGGCCGTCTGTTATCCCGTTTATTCTATTGCGTATTTATTATATTGCGTATATATATTATTGCGTATTATTGCGTATTTATATTATTGCGTATCTATTGTATTCCCGTTTATTTATTACGTCGTGGGTGGTCACGTTGGCCGCGCGAAGCAGGAAGTGGAAGTGAATGACATGTTCGTGGCTGCCGTGTCACGTATTCGAGATACCTACATATGCTTGGTGTAGTTTTGGTGTTCGGGGATGCAAAAATCATGTTCGTTCATCTTCGTTTTCTGCCACAAGATTGTATAGGAGAGTGAGCGAGAACGAATGTGGTTCGAAACACTCGGCTGCAGTGCCCTGCATCAGTCTTGTCGTGTGTGCTGAGCTCATTTTGCTGCCGATGACTACGAAGATGATGCCGTAGACGGCGAATCGCGAAGGCGTCCGAAGCAAACTGCCGTTCAGTAACCTTCAGTAATCTTGCTTCACCGAGGTGACGAGTTCAACACAACTCTTAGGTATGTACAGGCGTCACACATGTATAAATTATAATATAGCGATGACGTATTTCATTTAACTTATGTTATCCTACTTGTCCCGTACTCAACATTTTCAACATCAACAAATTTAATTTTAGGGGCCTTCCGGTGTTGAAGTGGCGCCAGACTGCTTCGTGTTGTGTGATCCAGGCACTCAAGTTGACATGACAGAAATAGCTGAAAGCAGGTACGCAAAGTCCAGATATGGAAGCAGTAGATTTGTCCGGTGTTGCAGACTTTGTGACATTTATGGAACCTTTGAACAGGTGCAGAACATTAGAACGACGTCTACAGTACGAGAAGAAACCGATGAGAACTACTACATTGTTTGAAGGGTAGAATACTTCCTGTGTGAAGAGGTGTAGTTATGACTAAGGAACGCTAATTAATTTTCTGGAGATGCATCCTCTACACTTGAATTACCATTGAAACAGTGAACGTTCATTGTGTTTGAAGCACCACTACTGGAATTGTTCAGTGTGTGTCACTGCTGCAGTGAGCCACGCAAAGTTACCACATCATATTGGTCCTAAATTTGCAGAGTTCCCCTACCTCGGACGCAACAGACATTTTGCTTTATTGCTCTCCCGATCCTACCATCTCAGAGATTAATGCAGTTCTCCATGCATAGCATGGGCACCACGACCTACTTAATAAGAGAGCGACCAGGTCACTTTCCCAAATCCCTATGGAGCGGCTGTCCGCGGAACCTCCTCGCAATTTCCTCCTCTCACAGGTGAAACGCCCGCTTGGCGCGCTGCCCACATTCCCTAAAACAGGGGGACTCCGCATTGGGACATGTGACGAGACGGTGTTCGTATTGACTCGTGTACATCTTTTCGATGTCCATATTGATTTGTAGTGTACAGCATCGACTCCTGTGCTCGTTTTGTCGGGGTATACTTTACATGGACGCCGTTTATTTTGTTTTCTCGTGCGATGACATATTGGTACACAGTACAACGTACTTCATTTGATACCACGCCGTCCTTGAAAAGCAAGTTCCCCCATACCTGGGAGAACTTGGGAGGTACCCGGGTTCGAGTCCCGGAGCTGTATGTGCAGTGTGGATTTTTTCGTGGGTTTTCATCAGACACTTTTAGACATATCTCCGCACAATTCCCTTGAAGTTGCCCCAGGACGCATTTTCCTCCAGGGCTTTAATCGTGACGTTGCCCACATCTGTGAGGCAGATAACAGTGAAACCTTTCACCACCCCCACCCCCATATCGCTGTAAAAAACCAATCAACTCATTGGCGATCCAGCAGTGGAGACAATCATGCTCTGGCACGTGGAAGTGCGCGCAGGGACTGAAACCGGGGCGAAACCGAAGACGACTTGGAACCCAAATTTCTTCCATATCCACATCTGCAATCCACCATTCGCAACTAACCAAAGCCGCAACCTGAACCGAATTATGTGATTTCGGTTACCGGTTCATATATATCGCATCCCAAGCTGATCGTGTTCACGCGTGAGCATATTCTTATGTGTGAGTATGGAAGCAGCGCAAGCGTAGAAGACGACGACTCGAGAAGACGAGCGCGTGATAGAACCAAGCGCAATGCAAGCCACGCCATCTTGGCGAATGTAAGTCGTAGAATAAAGAGCCGTTTCCTTCGACGCCTGTTGTTCCCCCAGCCGTAGCCTCACATCTGGCGCAGTCGACAGGATGGCGTAGCTTGCATTGCGCTTGGTTCTATCACGCGCTCGTCTTCTCGAGTCGTCGTCTTCTACGCTTGCGCTGCTTCCATACCCACACATAAGAATATGCTCACGCGTGAACACGATCAGCTTGGGATGAGATATATATTTCTTTACAACTCTGATTAGTGGCGTTGAACGTGCTTCTGCGACATCCACGCAGCCAGCAGATACATCCTACAGAAAACCGAAAAAGTACCGGTTCAACTGCTTGGTTACCGGTAACCACAAGCATTAAAACGGCGAGCCTCCTACCTGTAACCGCTTTCAGAGTTCTGACACTGAACCGTAACCAAACCGATATCCGCTTCGGTTCCAGTCCTTCAGTGATAGACTAAGTCCCGGTTTCACCATCACCAATTAGCATTTGAACCGAGAACAACGGTGTCTTAACTTGAATTTAACGCTTAACTATGCTACACTAAAGGAAGTTACTGTCACTGGAATATTCATCAGATCACGCAACGCTGGATCTTAGTCCAAAGTTAACCACTGTTGGTAAAAAAGGGCCATAGGTTAAGAGCAGTTCCTGCTGCTCTTCCTGTGGCGATACGCTCCTGTATGCCGTTATTTATATTTAAGATTAATTTAAAGTTGGTGCCATCACGCACTGAACAAGTGCGTCTGTATGTACACACTCGGTATCTCCAAAGTGAATTGTTGTAGGATATCTCTTCTACATGCTCAAAAAGAAAAGGAAGAAATGTTAGTAATATGTTAAGGGGCAAAGTAAAAGTGACCGCAGCTGAATTGCAAGGTTTTGGAGAAATATCTCAGATGGATGACAGCACACTTTTTCGCTTTTCACGCGAGGAAGCATCTTGCCTTGCAAAAAGGCACTACGGAATAAACTATGCTCATGAGAACTGAGGTCTTCGTGGCGGTTTGGTGCGTAAAGATTACGATATGTTTGGCAAAAAAAAAAGAAGGCACAAATATTTGACGCGGATGCGAAGAAGTCCGTAGAAAGCTACCGCATAAGCACTACAACCCCCATTGAAGTAGGGAATGTCGGCAGCGCCACCAATGCTCCTGCGGCAAACATGTGAAACAAAAAAGCCGGCGCTGGAAGGGGGGTCAAGTGAACTGGTCGTTCTCTTATTAAGTAGGTCGTGATGGGCACTGCCATTTTCTACTCATGCTTTCAGGTTCTTGTTCTGGTGAATAAATCTTCGCTTGAGAGTTTGCAGCCATCACGCTGTCTACTGTGTTTGCCTTTATCAATATTGATGTGCCATAACGGTACAGCAACATGCCAACAACGTACCAACAACAACCAAACAACCTTGCGTAGTCCTGCTTTGGGTGGAAACTACACGATGTGGTAACATCCACATATATAAAATTTTAGTCGACGGAGATTTGCTGTTTTTGTACAACCTTCATTGTACTTTTCTTTTGCCTCACTTAGCATGCATGAAGAAAAGTTCTCATCTTCATCACGATGACAGGTCACTGTTGGACCTGCAGCATTATTGTTCCTGTAATCTTTTCACCAACATAGAATACAAAAGTGCACAAATGGTGAAATATAACTAGCTTGTTAAATTCAAAAGGGAAAGAATGAACTATTAATACTTCTCTTGTTTATTTTGTTGCAGGTTTTACAACTCTATCAAGTACGTCAAAACATCAGATGGCAAGAGATCCTGCTCTGTTTCCTAAATCTCTGGACAATAAAAAAACGAAAGATATAGTTTGAGTTCTCACAAAATGTTGCCTCTACTCTTATATTGTATTTCAATTAAATGTTACGATCCATTTGTCATGTACATTGAAGACAGTTTCAGATTGTAGGGCTGTCAAAAGTACTTTACAAAAGTACATCTCAATTCGTTCCTTCATTCGTTCCTTCATACATCTCAATCGCAGTAACAGAGAACTTATGCACTAAATTACTTAGCCATTTTGGAGTATACTATTGCCCACACCACAGCTGCACGGTTAACTTTAAACCCAGGTCAAGGGTTGCTAATACTTGAAGTCAGCCCTCAAGTCCTCCTTTACAAATGTTGTTGGTGACATGATAATGAATCAGAAGTGCTCCTTTTAGTAAAACAGAGTTAATTAAGTGTTAAGTCTCAATCTTGGTTCAAATATTAATTGGCATTTGGAAACCTGGTAGGCCACCCAGAAAAAGAAAAAAAAAAGATTAGGAAATGACTTAGACAACAGGAGAAACAAAAACACCAGAGGGCGGCGCTATATTCTGATTTCTCCCCCAAACTACAGATTTTAGCGCCCGATTTTTACCCCCCGAATCTGAGAAAGGCATTTAACCCGAAAAAATCACTCCCGAAGTATAATCTACAAATACAGTTATCCCCCAGGTTACTTAACCCTCCAGGAACCAACTTATAATATGAGAGAGCAAGAGCAAGAAAAAACAATGAGAAAAACTTGCAGCAAGAAAGAAATGAAAAGTTGCTGACATCAATATATACATTTCTACGAGTCTGCACACTGATGTGGAAAGCGTCCCTAATAGCATGCACGAGTAAGGCGGGAAGAATATTTTCTATTGTACTTTCTCAGAGCACCCCATATCCGCAATGTGAATAGCCGACAGGTGATATAACGGAATTTCCTGCAGAAATAAGGCGAGTAGCGCGTAAAGACCACAGGGCGCTGCAGAGTATGTTGTCATGCCCTTTTCTCGGATGTATGTAAAACACACTTGCAGTACTTCGGTGTCAAGGCACAGTATTTCGAAATATTCGTTGTCCAATTGTCTGTCTGCTTTTCACACGCATTCTCTACCTTTCGGCAGCAAAAACACTTGTCCGTAGCATCCATCAGTTTGCATTTCCCACATGAACACCTGCACGACGAAACAACAGAGCTTGTTTCGGCTTACACAAATGCTTCTCCATGATACGTGTAAATTTCACAAACCAGTCCATGTTCACGGCACGGTGAGGGACTGGTGAGGACGAATGTGACTCCGGTGAATCTCTGGACGAGGAATCTGCTGCTGCGAAGCACACACTTTCCAGCACGCTGTCGTACGAATAGAAGTTCTGTGTGAGCGATCTGTTCCCGAATGCGGAATTCCAGCGCACTCATGCTCGAGAGGTTCGACATCCGATACATAGAAAGTGGTCACAAATGCCCTCCGCCATTTTCGTTTTCGCCGGATTTGCGAGCAGAAGGGCGCGTATATTACATGCGTCCTCGACAGATCGACAGATGGCGTGGGGTGATGCAATTGTTGACAGACTGCTCGGTTTCCTACTAGGTCCCTCGACATGTAATCATCGAAAATTCGATTACAGAAAAACTACAGCGATTTCAGCGGAGTTCTTTGATATTTGAGCTATTGAAGGTTCAAGCTTTTTGGTGAATATAAATTTTCGATAGGTTTATATTCACTTTTCGGTCCCTTTAAGTTTGACCTAGCGTTTGAAATACGGCTTTACGGCAACGTAGGATTTCATTCTGATGCTTTGTTGGAAATCACAAACTCCCAGAAGTGAATTACTTCTTCAGCAGGACGTCAAAACTTTGCCGACGAATAGCTCATGTTCGGCTAAGGCCAGACAACTTTGCTCAGACAAAGGGAGCATCGACACGAGGCCCGCCATCCCGCGGTACAGGCAGCCGGGCTCCGACACGTACGCACACAGACTAGGGTCGCGTTTTAACGCGCTAATCGCCAGTGTACGCCTTTTGAAGCCGAATGTTTTTGCATAAAATGAATGGTCTAACATCGGGCCATGTCCTGGCAAAATATAAAAGAAATAAAAAAGGGCCTTTTCGAGAAACGGACGCTCAAAATCCTTTTTTTTCTCGAAATATACCTTAACCTTTGCCTGTTTCAGCAGATACCTGTACTGTAGGGGATATACGCTCGATATATATACCAGGTGAAAGATCATTACAAGCTGAGTGAAGTGATACCAGGCAGGGTAGTGAGGAATACGTACAGAAGAGAAATGACGTGTCGAATTTGGAACAGAACCGCACGAGAGAGCATGTTCGCCATTTTTTATAGCACAGAGCGTTCCTCCTGCGCGCCAAAATTTGCACTCGGACTGCTGGCCTGCAGGCACACCAAAGCATGAGGAAATTTCGCTGCAGTATATTTTAAGACTCGGGAGATATAGGCGTGCAAACACGCCAAAACTGAAACGCTCGAATTCAGGGTCGGATTTTCTGATTTTTTTTTTTTGCGCGAAAGCTATTCCGTAGAAATTATTCATTTTGAAACTTATGAAAATCCAAGAGGTCGATGGGACCGTACTAGAGGGTTATGTCGCTAGAGGCGAAGCATGAGTGTAATAATCTACTGTATTTATTGACCGTTCACTTACTCTAAAAATATAATTCATAGCTGCCACATCCTGTTGGAACTCTTTATTTTGCGGTCTTTTTATAATTCGCGCTTCGACTTTTCCACATTAACTCATTAAATGAAATCTATCCCTGACTTCAATAAACCGGGAGAGCGAACGACCACACCACCTGGTCAGTTGTGATGTGTTTCATCAGCCGTGCGAAACCACGTGCTTGTATTTTGGGCATGCAGGAGCCTGCGTGATTTTTTTTTTCGCATACATAACTACATTTTGTCCTACACCGTAATGTCAATCACAATCATGGACAAAGTTGGTGAAATTGTCAATCTGGCAGTCCCAGACGGCCCCGTGGACGATTGCAAGAAGCAAAGGAGGGGGCGAAGCTCGTTCATTGGTACCGAAGAAGTGAGCTTCGTATGATAAATGTACCTCTGCAGGAAAAACAATGGCGTGCTACATTTCAGGTTTTGAGTAAATGTCTGTGGATTCACGACGGCCTCTGTTTCGGCTTGCTTTCTGTCCTCGGTGACAGTAAAGAAGACGAGATGCTACGCTGACACTTCCTTTTGCCCATGTATTATTGATGACTTCAATCAAAAGCGGGCTGTTTTCATCTTTTGCATAGATTGACTTCGTGCGAACACCTATTGCGCAGTAACTAATACTCCACTGTATAATTAGAGATCTAAAAAAAAGAAACAGATGGTTATATTCGTCTTGTAATGCCACAGTTTCTTCTAATTGTAACACCGGAGACGAAGAACCAGAACGAAAATACTTCCATAACTTAAGAACGCGAGACTATGGGACAAAAAACGACAACACAGACAGGGTCGCTTGCTCCTCTCTATCCTCTCGTTATCGAAAAAACTGAATTCTGTGATCTTTGCCACGTTTTATTTTTGTTTATTTTATTTTTTTATTTTTTTGCTCATCATGTCAGGTTCAGGAAAAATGAACTAGTAATGAAATGATTTTGTTGTTGAGCGCTAAAACAGTAAAACGTACTGCGTCGTTAGTATAGGAATCCCAATGTAGCTCAAGATTAAATGTTCAGCTTAGATGCCTATACTTTCTAAATGGAACTGTCTACTCGAAGTTTGGATTTGAAAGTTGTGGTGAATCCGGCCACCACACATAGATGGCACAAGGCAAAACCTGTGTCCGGGTCAGATGTTAGCCTCACGCGCTGTGGGAGGGGCCTTCGCTTGGACAGATCAAAAACCGCGAGCAGTTGTGAGTGTGTTCAGAGCCTGGAGCGGCTGGCCTCGGAGACGGTGCGTGGAACGACCGGCTTGGAGAACATTCTCGGTGTAAAGATTCCATTATGTGAGTTATTAAATATCACGTTTCTTTCCATATTTTGACTTTGTCTATGTGCCTCGCTTTCCACGGGAGTCGAATAGACGGGCTTTGCCCCTGAGAGTGGGAATAGGTTCCCACAAATGGCGCCCAGACGTGGGGCACGAGCTCGTTCGTTCGATGACGTGGAAGACGCAGCACGTTTCATTTACTGTTGTTCTATTTTGACGTTTGAAATTTTTTGTTCGTTGTGATACCGCTGGATTGTGCTGCTTTGATCATTTTGTATTTTCATTTCTCCGGTGTATCTGGTTTTGTCAGGGCAGCATGTTTTGCTGTTCATCTTTTGTTTGAGTATTGTAGTTGTGTTCGGTGTCCGAGCCCTTACAGCTGATGGACCGTTCGCCTCCACGCGGGTACAACCTCCGGAGCGCAGCGAAGGCCCCGGTACCCAACGGTCCCACTCGGAGGAGCGGCCGGTACAGGCTGCCCCGGCGCCTACGGAGCCGAGTGGACTGGCCGACGATGAGAAGGCACCTGCCGTGCCTCCATCCCAAGGTACGTCGACTGCGGTATATGCAGTGCCGCAGTCAGACACCACAGCAACGGCAGAGCTTCTGTCACGTATGGCGGAGCTGTGCTCGTTGATGACGCGACGGCTTGATGCCGGGTTGGTTACGCCGCCGCAGGCACAAGCGCCCGTCCGACTGGCAATCCCTGTTCCTACATTCTCAGGGTACACCGATAGAAAGTCAGTCGCAGACTTCTTGGATGACCTTATCACCTGTGAGGCTGGTATGGGAATCTCAAATGAGGTCTTGATCCTACGTATCCTGCAGGTTGCTTTGGTAGGAGACGCCGCCCGCTCGCTTCGACTGCAGTCGAGGTTCACGTCTTTGCAGGACTTCAAGCAGCGGCTTAAAAACGAATTCCTTCCCCCGGATTACGAATATCGTATCCTGGAGGAGCTGCACAAACGTACTCAGCATCCAGATGAGACGTTGTCAGAATTCGTACGGGCCCTGCAAGAGCTGTACAGCAGAGCAGAACTAACTGCAACAGAGCAGCAGCGCGTAGCACGGGCTATCCGTCAGTGCCACCCACGCTTCTGGCCCTACCTTCGAGCCCATCGCTTTGATAGTCTTGAAGCGTTGGCGCAGGAGGCTCGTACCATACAGGGCGACCTCCTAGCCGAACTCGAATATCGGCCCCCGCCGCCGCCTGTATGGGCGTTAGAACCATGGTGTGCGTGGTCAGAGGGAGCAGCCTCGGTCGAACGCCTACCTGCAGTGGGACAGGATGAGCACCACCGCAATCCTTATGCGAAGCCATCCCGCCGAGCAATTGATCCCTTCCGTCATGGACAGAGGGCGATCCCCGCAGGAACGAGCCATGACAGACCCGTCCTGCCTAATCATAGTGGTCAAACCGGCAACACAGCTGGCGAAACTACGGACAGGAAGCGGGAACGGCAGCGTCTGCCGCGCCTGTAGCCGCAAAGTTCCGCCGGCTGTTGGAATTGCGGCAGCCCCGAACATTTCCGTCGGGACTGTCCGCACCGAGGGCCGAATACCCGTAATGTGCCAACGGGAAACGGCCGCAGCCGACGTCCATGAACGCTCGCGACGTCGGCTATCTGCCGAAAGAGCGAACGAACGGTCGCTAGCAGCGGCCTTGATAATGCAAAAGCTGGCTCTGCAAGCAGACAACCAAAGGAGACGCATTAGCTCCTTTTGCTCTATCTGTTCAAGACATTGGACAGACACACATGACATTCAGGACAGAGAACCAAATATCGCAGTTCGCATTTTGGACAGAAACTACATCGCACTTATACAGATGGGAGCTGCACTATCTCTCATCGGCGACTGTGTTTACGAGCACTGCCTGCAAAGACAAGTAGTTCTGCAGACTACTGAGGTCACCCTTCGTCTTGCTTCCAATGACGTCATTCCAGCACAATCTGCAGTTGTGCTGTGGCTCTGTTTCGATGGGAGACGGCGAAAGCAGCGCTTCGTTCACCTTCCTGGCCTGGCAGTGCCCGTTATCATGGGCAGGGATTTCATCATCCGGCACAAGTTGGCGCTGGACCTGCCCAATGGAGGATGCGTATACCACGGCTCGACAGGGTTCTTCCCCTTCGCCACGGCAGCGGACGATTGCACGGCACAGCAAGCTGCAGCAGCCTCCACCGAAACGTCTGCACTCCCGACTGTCGTGGGGTAATTCCATGGTCCTGAGAAGGAGCGCCGTCAGCTTCAACAAGTATTACGGCAGTACGACGGTATCTTTACGAAAAAAAAACGATAAGACGTCTGTTACAGCATAGCATAGACACGGGTAACGCTAGTCCCTGGCGTTGTAATCCAAGACATTTGAGCGTACATAAGCGTGCTTTGTTAGACGCTGCTCTAGAAGAAATGCTCCAAACCGGTGCATTTCAGAGATCCCAGAGCCCTTGGGCGTTTCCTGTCGTCTTGGCTCCGGAACGTGATGGTACGGCAAGGTTATGCGTCGACTATCGTCGACTTAACGCAGTAACTGTAAGGGACTCTTATCCCTTCCCGTCCATCGAATCAATCATGTATTCCCTGGGCAACGCTGCGGTGTTTTCAACGCTTGATTGTAGCAGAGGGTTCTTGCAGATGCAAGTTGCCCCGGAGGATGTCCCGAGGACAGCCTTTACCTGTCAGAGGGGTCTGTTCGAGTTCGTACGGATGCCTTTCGGTCTGTCTAACTCACCAGCCAGTTTCTAGCGGTTGATGGACACCGTGCTAGGAGATGCGAAGTACAATTTCGCGATGGCGTACATGGATGATGTCGTAGTATTTTCCGGAAATTTTCAGAAACACTTGGAACACCTGTCAATCGTCCTTGCAAGGATGAAGCAGGCGGGGCTAACCATTAACCCCCGCAAGATACATCTGGCATCGCCTAGGATCAGCCTTCTCGGCTTTGTGGTGGACGGAGGCACCATCAGTACTAGCCATGACAAGCTAAAGGCAATCACGGAGTTTCCGGTTCTCGGTAACGTAAGAGCCTTGCAGCGTTTTCTAGGTATGGTTGGTTTTTACCGGCAATTCATTCCTAACTGTGCTCAGTTAGCGCAGCCGCTTAACCAGTTGTTGCGCAAAGACACACGCTGGCATTGGGGAGAACAGCAGGAACAATCGTTCCGAGCTCTATCTCATGCAATCGCTAATACGGCCAGGCTGTATTTGCCCAACCTAAATAAACCGTTTGTTGTGCAAACAGATGCTAGCGATTATGGTGTTGGCGCAGTTCTCTTGCAGGAGCATGACGCTATTCTCTGTCCAGTGGCTTTTGCAAGTCGCACGCTGAATCCGGCAGAACGGAATTATTCCGTCACGGAAAAGGAGTGCCTGGCGATCATCTTCGCTCTCAGGAAGTTTGATCTCTACCTGGATGGCAGCACTTTCACCGTCCAGACTGACCACCAGGCACTCTCATGGCTGCAGGCGGCTCCATAACCCAGCTGGACGTCTCACCAGGTGGGCCCTGAAGCTACAAGGCTACTCCTTCAACATGGAGTACAGGCGGGGCCCCACGAACGTGGTAGCGGACGCACTATCCCGTGCGCCTTTACCGGAGTGGGGAGAGGAAGGCACTGAGGCGCCTTCTCAACTCCTGGCAGCAGCACAAGTGGCACGGGACGGATCCTCGTCCTGGGGCACGGTCGTGAGCAGAGAGCAGCTCCTAGATGCTCAGAGAGCGGACGGCCTTTGTCAGCGGGTGTCTCAATGGTTAGCTGAGCAGGTCTCGGCGGACACCGGAACGACTGACGGATGGAACGACTCCTATCTGCTGGGCATACCCCAGGTTCAGGTACATACCCCAGGCGGATGACGACGACGGTACATCCCCATTCAGAGTCGCGGTGCCAGGTAAGCTGCGTAAGTCTTTCATACGTTACTTTCATGACTCGGCCTTGGAAGGTCACAGCAGTGGCAGGAAAACTTACGAAAAGTTATGTAGCGTTGCGACATGGCCGGGTATGAGGCAGGACGTAACTAAGTATGTTCGTACTTGTCCGATATGCCACAGAGCAAAATCTCGTGGTGGTTTACCCCCTGGGCGCTTACAGCCGGTTCAGAGCAATACGCCCTGGCAGATAGTTGCTTGTGATGGGATGGGACCTTTTCCTCGTAGTCCTAGAGGTAACCAATACCTGTTTGTGGTTACTGATCATTTCACAAAGTGGGTTGAGCCTGTTTCCTCTCAGGACGCTGACTTCCCAAAGAGTATGGGAACGACTACTCGACACCTTTTACCGGTTCGGGTTTCCCGCTCAGCTGATCACTGACAACGCAACCTACTTTACAAGTAAGGTGTTCTCAGATTCTTGCGCTGTCTTAGGCATTCGGCACAAGAAGACTTCCCCGTATCACCCTCAGGCTAATATTACCGAACGTGTTAATGGGAACCTGAAGATGTTGGTTGCTTTTACTAGTCAGCACCACCGTGATTGGGATCTTCGCCTGACTGAGCTGGTGTTCGCTACACGGACGACGGTCAACAGATCTACAGGCTTCACCCCGGCGTTCCTGAACTTGGGACAAGAGGCTCCTTTTCCAGTAGAGAATGCCCTGGGCCTAAGGGATGGCAGTAATCAGCCTTCTTATTCAAGGTACGCTGAGGATCTCCAGAGCCGACTGGACGTCGCAACTCGGACGGCTCGGGAGAACTTGGACGTCGCAAGGTTGGACCAGGCTCGCCGGTAGAACCGTGGACGACGGAATCTCACCTACAGCGTCGGTGACCTTGTCCTTCGACGGACTCACCCGTTTAGCGATGCGTCACGTGGCTGAGCAGCTTCGCTCGCAGATAGGTGGGATGGCCCCCTCGAGGTAAGTGCGTGCTCCTCCGACCACGCTTACAGGCTTCGTCGGTGCGACACGGGCGAAGAAACGGGGCCAGTACACATCGCGGATCAGAAGACTTACCACCTCCGCGACCCCAAGGGCGAAGAAGCAACTCCTCAGCCTCCTCCTGAAGACCTGGACCAGGATCCCGCTCCCGGACCCTCCAGTCGCTGCAGTTTGCGTCGCCGCAGGCGACCCACGTAGCCGTCACTATCCCAATCACTAAATCCTAGTGTTCTTGCGTAGTTTATCTTTCTTAATGTGATTTCTGCTTCGCAGTCTTCAGCTATAACCTTCTGGGGGAGAGCCTTTTCAGGTTCTCGCGGTCGGAAATTGCTTTCTCACCGTGATCCTCTATTTTTTCAAGCAGCTGCCATGCCTCCCCGTGCGAGGTACTACAGCAGGAGGGTCCCCCCTCCGACACGGTCCTTGCCCGAAGCAGGTGGGCCCTCACGCCGGTCCCGTCCCCCCTCGGAGCCACTTCGGGGACGTCCACGAGGCGGTCTGTAGCCACTTGGACTGTGGTCTCGCAAGGAAGACCGGTTGGCTGCGTTGGCTGGGTGTCACGTTCGAAATGGAGCTCCCAGCCCCGCCCTGTCTGCGGAGAAAGCCCGTCAAGGGTACAGCCTGGACTGACCTTGGTGGAGAGACACCCCTGCGATCCCCCAATTCTGCTGTCCGAAGATGAAGCTCGACAAATCTGTCCCCTGCGCGGTGTGCCAGAGCTACATCGGCGTGCACACCGCCAAGGCCAGCTCCACCAGTCCAAACTTGAAGCCTCCCGATCAACCGCCCGTGCAACCACTGACGTCTCAGCTGCCCTCGCCACTCGACGTCACTGTCCTGACCTTCTGAGGGAAACGGGAACCTCTCCCCTCATGCGCCCGCAGGTGCCTACCACCTTCCCAACACCCGGCTCCTCCGTACCTCGAGGCCCGGCTGACGATCACATGGACGATACGGTTCTCGACATGCCTGATGAAACTGTAACGGTGTGAGCTGCTGTGGATGTGTGACATTTTGTTTCACGTTTTGAACTATCAGAGTTGCATTTGTATGCAATTACTTGTTAAGGTATTGACTTTGTATTTTCTTCATGTATTTTTTAACACATTGTGACTTCTATTAGAGGGGGGTAGTTGTGGTGTATCCGGCCACCACACAGAGATGGCACCAGGCAAAACCTGTGTCTAGGTCAGATGTTAGCCTCACGCGCTGTGGGAGGGGCCTTGACTTGGATAGATCAAAAACCGTGAGCGCGTGTGAGCGAGATCAGAGCCTGCAGCGGCTGGCCTCGGAGACGGTGCGCGGAACGACTGGCTTGGAGAACATTCTCTGTGTAAAGATTCCATTATGTGAGTTATTAAATATCACGTTTCTTTCCGTATTTTGACTTTGTCTCTGTGCCTCGCTTTCCATGGGAGTCGAATGGACGGGCTTTGCCCTTGAGAGTGGGAATAGGCTTCCACAAAGTATTGTCCCCCTTATTCGCCTCCCAGCCCTCAATGCAATGGCTATATTTGTTAGGAGCATAGCTGACAATACGGAATACACGCAGATATCGGAATTTCCCAGCATACTGTAGGGCGGTCAAGACAGGAAACCTGGTACCCAAACCCGAACTTTACTCTGAAACGAGCTGTATTTTTTATTTTTTTGCTAAAACAGAACTCGCCAGGCTGTAACATATTCTCATTTTCTCACGGCGATGCAACTAAACCATAGGGGGCAATAAAGGTAATGCATTTGTTTGTTTGTTTTTACTTCACCGACATCGATATACGGCATAGGGGAGCACGGGACCTTTCTTTTTTCTGCCACTGCAGCTCGGACTTTCTTCTTTACACATCATGCGCTATCAATCACTCAAAGTTCCTGAAATTTCAGTTTGGCAGTCGGAGAGAGACCTGGCAGACGATTTAGCCAAACGAGACTTCATTTCAGTGGGAAAACGACTGGCGAAATCTCAACACACTCGACAGGGCCAAGCTCCAGTGGCTTTCCTAGCTTTGTTTGTGTACTTCATGATATAGGCCAGAAGAACACATTGTACCCCGTTGTGTGTATGGCAACGGGATTACCGACGGGGTATTGAAGAGCACGAGGGAAAGGATACTAGGAAAGGGGAAAGTATATGATGGAGAGTTGAAGCCATGTGGAGCCACTTTCGTGAACTAATTCGGGGTGTCCGGCAATTCTGCTCATGCTCCTTTTGTTATGCATGCCGATTCTTTTATACCGTGTTAGCGCCGCGAAGCAACTGTGGCTATGAACGGCGTACAGATGTGTACAGATGGAGAGGACATCACCAGTGCGCAAGAAGGACAGAAGAAAGGTGCCCACCCCCGTACCACACGAAGTAATGTAGAGGGAAGTAATGGAGAGTAATGCGAGAGGACAGCAGGAAGCAGTGACGGACAGGGGGTTAGTACGTGTCCTGGGACTACTTCAGGGGGAACTGTGCCGACATTAGTCTGGAAAGTCAGCCGGAAAATCCAGGGAAACACCAGACAGCGCAGCCGGTGCGATGATTCGAACCCGTGCCACCTCCCAGTTTCGGCATGGAAAGCGCAAGCTGAGGCTGCCTTGAAGCAGCACGGAGTCAGTGCAGCATAGTATTCTTAAGGAGTAGGCTACTTTCTAAGGAGTAGGAGTAGGAGTAGGAGTAGGAGACCTCGGAAACTAGGACGTACTGGGGAGCACAGCGCCATAATGAATCAGCTACCGTTACCGCGCGCATGCAAAAAAAAGAGAAAAAAAAAACAATCAGGGAAGCATATACAAAACATAATTAAAAAAACGATTTTTGGAGCAGTAACGCACAAACCTAATCATGAAACCCTACAATTTGAAAGAAAGAAGAAGAAAAAAACAGACACGACACGGACACCACATGGGGACGCGGTCACCGCCGCCGCCCCGCTGCCTCGACCAAGCTTGGCTACAAGCCTGGATAGGGGCGGCCAGTGACAAAATCCGTAGCCAACGGACGCAGCGGAGCAAGCTTTGCCAACCGTTTTCGGAATTGCGCCTCCTTTCGGAGCCTAAAAATAAGCGACGTTTCCTCGTCTGATTCAATGGCTGCCTCCGAGCGCATACATTGAGAGAGGGAAGAGCCCAGTTCTTTGCTCTCCTCCGCTCCTCCTCCCAACCTTTCCTTCTAGCCTCTCTCCGTAAGATTTCTACGCAGTGCACCCAGTGTATTCTGCTCTGCATTTTGCAAAAAAAAAAAAAACATTATTCAACGCAATACAACAGTACCTCATGGAGATCCCACAGGTGAATTTACCCGATTTTCCCTTCGTGGTGAGGGGAAAATTATACATAAAGCTGGAGCGCTTCGCTATACAGAAGATTGCACGGCAAAGTATTTAAATGGACTATGAAATCTTTTTTTTTGTTTTCATCAGAAAGAAAATATTTTTATGAGTGTAGAGCGAAAATTTTACCTTCGTCGTGGTAGGAGCATTCTCGGGAGCGAATTTAAACGGAGCGGCGAAGGGAGTACACCTGGCGCCGCACCGTGGCGAGCTGCCGCGCGGAGGCACAGCGAGCAACTTGACTTGAGCGAGCAACCACAGCCGGGTCCGCGTCACGTCATGGTGACGTGTCGTGGTCCCGCCAGGAGCATGAGCCGTAGGATCGCGCGTATGCGTTCAGCGGGAGTGGATTTTCCCTGACGCGCGCTTCCGTGCGATGGTCGCAGGCTATTGGAGTTGCATAGTCGCATGATCGCAGTTGTGGTTTTCTCCGACATGCGGAAATGATGTTGGATGGTTGGTTGCCCTAATTCACGTCAATATTCGCCGGGCATCCAATGTCAAACGCTTGACAGTGACAAGACGGACAGCTTTTGATGCCTCGAAGCAATCGGACCGGAGGAGTGGAAAGACAATGCGGTGCCGTCGACTGCTCGTGTTTGTAGCGGACATTTGCACGACTGGATTTTCGGAGGTGACGCTGAATATCTTCAACGTACTGGATAAGGTGCTCAGCTGAGTCCGTATGGTCGAAATCGAGCTCACCGGTTTTTGGATTGCGTAAATGGGTTAATTCTCATCTGCGTAACTCGGAAGGCTTGCGGCAGCTTACGGCACACGAGAGAGTAAAAAACACAAAAATAGAAGTCACTGAATCTAGTCCCTAAACTGAGGTGGGGCACTGTTGATAAATGTGCACTTCGTTTAGCATGATTTTAGAAACCATACTTCAACAGAATATTTATGTAACATCTTGAACATATGTATCCGTTCTTTTCTCTTCACTCATCTGCTTTCATGTTTACAGGTAACTTCCTCAGCTGAGCCCGAAACCCCTGATGTGAGGCAGCATGATCACTGCAATCCACTATTCAGAGCAGACAAATGCTGTGCAGCCTCCCTCCAGATTCCTCTTTGCAGCATTGTCTTGCCTGCCGTTTGGGCTCTGTATACTGTTCCGAAGTTTCTTTTCTTTAATTTAATTTCCGTTTACTGTATCATGTGAACAAATACGGTATTGGGGAGGACGTTTTCTTGTTGACACCTACATAAGCTAGGTTGCTTTTAAGATGTGCAGACTTTTGTTTATGTTATAATGATTACTCAGGTGGATTACATCCATTTGCATTCAACGGAACTGGAGTTGCATACTGTGTTTTCTTTTCTCCTCTCAAAGCAGGGCGACCCAAGTGTATAGCAGCTAAAGTCTTTCACCGGGGTAACATGCCAGAACAACTCGAGCAAGTTGTCTGTACTTCACATCAGAAAAAAAAAAACGACGTTTGACGCAGCATGTCGTCAGGAGATTTTGTTCCTCCTACAATTCTGTGCTTTACAATACCAAAAATAACCTTAGCAACCACTGCTATATCAGTGGAGTATTGCTGTGTTCAACCAGTACAACTTGCTCTGGGCATCCTGTAAAGCCTGCGCTGCGACTTCAGCCCTTATTTGCTAATAACATTCGTGACGATACAGTTGTTAGATGAGCTGTGTGGCAGTGTAAAATAGAATGCACCCTGTTCTTGCATATGCATAAGAAGTATGCATCTGTACCATATAATGTGCATGTGTAGGTGTTTCATTTATTAGCTCTTGCGCATTTTAGCTACCGTACTATTTGAGCACAATGCCGACATTTCAGCTGTGAGAGCCTGGTGCACTCGTCCTCGACACGTACGCAAGTGGGGCAAAACTTTCGGCGGAGCCTCCACAGCTGACGACTCTCTATCCAGGTGGCATATTGGACAGTTCTTTTACGAAGAACTGTCAGATTTCCGTCGAGAGACCAAAAAGCGGTTTATTTGAAGTTGCAACAATTACTTCTCGTTTTTATCGCGAAATATATATGCCATATTACGTTACTACTGGGGCTTTTGCTTCTTTCCAGGTACCTTAACTGGTGACAAAGCTTATGTAACACCTTAGTATAAGGCGGCAATGAAGCAGGCGAGCTGGTGTCGTTAGTTTGTGTCCCTCAGTCTCGAGATTGATTATGAAAGTATTACATAGTATTGTAAGCCTGGTTGAACAATAAACATGTTCAACTTACAAAATAATCTTACAGAATGCGCTGCACTTGAGTTTCTGTAGTTGTTAATGCTAACTCTTCACCTTTATGACGCGCTCAACACTAAATACCTCATAAACTACACTCTAAGAAAAAAAGGAGTAAAACGGGGAGTAATTGCAGCTTCTACTCCCGTAGTCTGCAATTACTCCCCGTTTTAGTCCCCTAACCCAACATTTAGTCCCGCCATTTACTCCCCAGGACTGCAAATTGTCACTAAACTTCGCGAATGGTCTCCTAAATGCAACAGTCTACGTAAATATGTGCCCTTCGTCAATTTGAACGACATCAGGCTGTATAACTCAGACAACGTAGCAAATTTCCAGCCACACAGAGTAAGAAACAGTTAGCGCAAATTGTGCCCTAGTATGGCGCAAGATTTTATATCACTCGATATATCACCGTTGACGGTTTGCTTCAAAGTATTCTCATGCATGCGCACCGATTATGTACCTGGGACTCTTACAACAGCGCGTGAAATGCGGTCTTCACTCTGTGACACTCATTTACTCCCGTGCATTTACTCCCGAAAAGGAGTAAAAGTACTCCTCTTTTTCTTAGAGTGTACAACACCATTCTGAAACATATTCTTAGGCAAACAATAAGTCCTTTGACTCAAGAAAATACGACCAACCCGTCGCGTCTGTACACTACGAAATGCAGAGCAAATTAGAATCGCTTGAAAGCGCGAAGCTGCTTTGAATAATAATAGTTATAGTGATGGTAATGGTGAACACGAGTTGAGGCGTATTTCGTCAGCAAAATCCTCATAGCCACGCAGATTGGTACTTGCGTTTCCTGAGACGATTACATTCGACGGAAAAGTGCAGCTCACATCTCACACCTGCCAGAGCAAGTGTAGCAAACGATTCACACACTAAAAGCTGTTCATTATAGTGCGTTATCCGAGCGCCTGCAACGAAGAGAAACGTAATCCTTCAGACCTCAGACGCGACTGATGCCTTGTAGGCGCGACTGGCAGGAGCCAATGCGCTCACAGCCTCACAACAGCGTTGCTTGGCATTGCGCAACATCCGTGACGTAACGGGGGCCAGCAGCACGGCCCGCATAATTGCGCTCTCCACGGGAGAACGCGCTCGAGAGGAGGAATGCGGAAGAGAAACTTCTTGGGCAAGTGAAAGAGAAGGATTTCGAAGAGAAAGAGAGCGCTTCTCACAGAGTGGAGCGATTTCGTCCGGAAAAAATTCTGGCATATTAGTTTCTCGGCGGGAAGAAAGTTTCTAGAAAGAAAAACATCTAGTCAATGTATCCTCGGTCTGGCGAAGCAAATGAGAACGAAACGTACAGAACGGACTGTAATCGAATTCAATCCGTGAGCACGTCCTGCGTAAAAAAAACGAAGAAAGATGTCCCTTCTATGTTGTTCCAGCCTCAGAACATCAGTTCTCTCACGTCCTGCGTGTTCCGTTTTCGTTTGTTTTCCTCGTTTCTCTCAACTCAGGGAAATGGCACACACACCAAATGTTCAGTTCATCAAGTTCACATCGAGTTATCTGTTTTCATCTCTTCCTTGTGGCCCACGCTTAGCCTTCCGTAATCACCCCAGCTTCCTCGCGTCCTCTTACAATACGTTCATCCATAATAGCAAACTTTATGGCCAATTAACGACGTTCATTCCTAACGCACAGAAGTGGTACATGGAAGGAACAAGTTTGCACACCTGCCCTTAGTTAGCATCCCACATTTGGTCCTGGAGTAGCTGCGACACTTTTCGGCGAACTCGTTTCTCGCAGGGCTGGCGTCATTGAGGGGCTTGGGGTCTTCAAGGAAAAGGTAATCGCAGAGATCGTCCCTTGACAGAGAGTCATTGAAGATGGAGCAAGCCAACTTTTCTGCAAACACAGTAAAGGAAACTGTTGTTGGGAACAGAGGGCCTTATAAGAACCAGTATGACCCTTCCAGCTAGTTCACATTAAGATTGAGCTATAAATAATGGGGAACAAAAGCGTATAAAGAGTGGTCGCAATCAACGCCGTGAACCCTACTCGAGGACTGGGCTATATAACGTTATGTACAGCTCACTGCCTCAGTGTAGGTCAGGGGTCGAGTAGTTAGAAGAAAACTTGTTATTTCAGAGAGTCACAAACTTAGATAGGCATAGGCCCCTGCAGTACGGAACGCCATGCTTCGAGGTGATGTGTCGATTTGTAGTTCTTTCGTACTTGGAACATGCCAAGTGACCAAATGTGGTCGTTTGACCATTCGCAGTACATTAATAACTCAATAATTCGTGCAATAATTTTCAGATAACTGCCTCTAATAGAATTCTACCCAAGAAACGTCCCCGCGACATAATCATGACGTTGGAAGACAAAGTGCAACCAAAACAACACGGACGGGACGACGCTGTTTCACTAAACCGTATTCCTTCATGAAGATTACAGGTCGCTTCTTTGTATTAGTGGTACGCTCAAATGATGCCACGTTTTTGATGGCTGTGATGTCTTTACGGGCATGCGCTTCACTTCCCAGTCAAGCGCGGAAAGAAAAGGCGGCTCCACCCAAGGGTTGGTTGGATCGTCTCGAAAGTCAATGACCTAATCATGTTTGGAATGTGGTACGCTACCATGACTTAGTCCGTATTTGCTTTGTAGAGAAACATCGCGTGTACTCTGAGCGAAACGCGTACTCCTCAGGTTCTTCAACATGCAAGAGCCGGCAGCCATCTTTCGAAATTATGAACGCACAAATGTTACATAAAAAGCTATAGACGGGACAGTTTTACGGTTATGTTCTTTACAGCATGTTCCCTGAGCGTTTCGTCCATATTGTGCACTGCTATAGCACGATGAGCACCATGTGAAAAGTCACTATTCCACGATTATACCACCTTTCAACTGAAATAGTGGACGCTTGAGACGGAAGGGCAAGTGACTCCGTATTACTTTAGGATGTGAACGCACAAATGTTCAATAAGAAAGCTATAGACGGGACCGTTTTACGGTTACGTTCTTTACAGCAAGTTCTCTGAGCGCTTCGTCCATATGGTGCACTGCTATAGCACAACGCGCATCATGTGAACCGTCACCATTCTATCATTCTCCCACCTTTCAACTGAAATAGTGGACGCATTAGACGGAAGGACGACTGACTCTGACATTGTTTTAGGATGTGAATGCACAAATGTTGGATAAAAAAGCTATAGAGCGGAACCGTTTAACGGTTATGTTCTTTACAGCACATTTTCTGAGCGTTTCGTCCATGTGGTGCACTGGTATAGCACGATGCGCACCATGTGAACACTCACCATTCCATTATTGTCCCACCTTTCAACTGAAATAGTGGACGCATTACACAGAAGGACGACTGACTCCGACATTGTTTTAGGATGTGAACGCACAAATGTTCGATAAAAAAGCTGCAGATCTGAACGTTTTACGGTTATGTTCTTTACAGCTCGTTCTCCGAGTGTTTCGTCCATGTGGTGCACCGGTATAGCACGATGCGCACCATGTGAACACTCACGATTCCATCATTCTCTCACCTTTCAACTGAAATAGTGGACGCATTAGACGGAAGGACGCCTGACTCTGACATTGTTTTAGGATGTGAACGCACAAATGTTCGATAAAAAAGCTGCAGATCTGAACGTTTTACGGTTATGTTCTTTACAGCTCGTTCTCCGAGCGTTTCGTCCATGTGGTGCACCGGTATAGCACGATGCGCACCATGTGAACACTCACGATTCCATCATTCTCCCACCTTTCAACTGAAATAGTGGACGCATTAGACGGAAGGACGCCTGACTCTGACATTGTTTTAGGATGTGAACGCACAAATGTTCGATAAAAAAGCTGCAGATCTGAACGTTTTACGGTTATGTTCTTTACAGCTCGTTCTCCGAGCGTTTCGTCCATGTGGTGCACCGGTATAGCACGATGCGCACCATGTGAACACTCACGATTCCATTATTCTCCCACCTTTCAACTGAAATAGTGGACGCATTAGACGGAAGGACGCCTGACTCTGACATTGTTTTAGGATGTGAACGCACAAATGTTCGATAAAAAAGCTGCAGATCCGAACGTTTTACGGTTATGTTCTTTACAGCTCGTTCTCCGAGCGTTTCGTCCATGTGGTGCACCGGTATAGCACGATGCGCACCATGTGAACACTCACGATTCCATCATTCTCCCACCTTTCAACTGAAATAGTGGACGCATTAGACGGAAGGACGCCTGACTCTGACATTGTTTTAGGATGTGAACGCACAAATGTTCGATAAAAAAGCTGCAGATCTGAACGTTTTACGGTTATGTTCTTTACAGCTCGTTCTCCGAGCGTTTCGTCCATGTGGTGCACCGGTATAGCACGATGCGCACCATGTGAACACTCACGATTCCATCATTCTCCCACCTTTCAACTGAAATAGTGGACGCATTAGACGGAAGGACGCCTGACTCTGACATTGTTTTAGGATGTGAACGCACAAATGTTCGATAAAAAAGCTGCAGATCTGAACGTTTTACGGTTATGTTCTTTACAGCTCGTTCTCCGAGCGTTTCGTCCATGTGGTGCACCGGTATAGCACGATGCGCACCATGTGAACACTCACGATTCCATTATTCTCCCACCTTTCAACTGAAATAGTGGACGCATTAGACGGAAGGACGCCTGACTCTGACATTGTTTTAGGATGTGAACGCACAAATGTTCGATAAAAAAGCTGCAGATCCGAACGTTTTACGGTTATGTTCTTTACAGCTCGTTCTCCGAGCGTTTCGTCCATGTGGTGCACCGGTATAGCACGATGCGCACCATGTGAACACTCACGATTCCATCATTCTCCCACCTTTCAACTGAAATAGTGGACGCATTAGACGGAAGGACGCCTGACTCTGACATTGTTTTAGGATGTGAACGCACAAATGTTCGATAAAAAAGCTGCAGATCTGAACGTTTTACGGTTATGTTCTTTACAGCTCGTTCTCCGAGCGTTTCGTCCATGTGGTGCACCGGTATAGCACGATGCGCACCATGTGAACACTCACGATTCCATCATTCTCCCATCTTTCAACTGAAATAGTGGACGCATTAGACGGAAGGACGCCTGACTCTGACATTGTTTTAGGATGTGAACGCACAAATGTTCGATAAAAAAGCTGCAGATCTGAACGTTTTACGGTTATGTTCTTTACAGCTCGTTCTCCGAGCGTTTCGTCCATGTGGTGCACCGGTATAGCACGATGCGCACCATGTGAACACTCACGATTCCATCATTCTCCCACCTTTCAACTGAAATAGTGGACGCATTAGACGGAAGGACGCCTGACTCTGACATTGTTTTAGGATGTGAACGCACAAATGTTCGATAAAAAAGCTGCAGATCTGAACGTTTTACGGTTATGTTCTTTACAGCTCGTTCTCCGAGCGTTTCGTCCATGTGGTGCACCGGTATAGCACGATGCGCACCATGTGAACACTCACGATTCCATCATTCTCCCACCTTTCAACTGAAATAGTGGACGCATTAGACGGAAGGACGCCTGACTCTGACATTGTTTTAGGATGTGAACGCACAAATGTTCGATAAAAAAGCTGCAGATCTGAACGTTTTACGGTTATGTTCTTTACAGCTCGTTCTCCGAGCGTTTCGTCCATGTGGTGCACCGGTATAGCACGATGCGCACCATGTGAACACTCACGATTCCATCATTCTCCCACCTTTCAACTGAAATAGTGGACGCATTAGACGGAAGGACGCCTGACTCTGACATTGTTTTAGGATGTGAACGCACAAATGTTCGATAAAAAAGCTGCTGATCTGAACGTTTTACGGTTATGTTCTTTACAGCTCGTTCTCCGAGCGTTTCGTCCATGTGGTGCACCGGTATAGCACGATGCGCACCATGTGAACACTCACGATTCCATCATTCTCCCATCTTTCAACTGAAATAGTGGACGCATTAGACAGAAGGACGACTGACTCCGACATTGTTTTAGGATGTGAACGCCTGGACACAATCAACCATCAACTCCTTCGTCAGCCAGCAGACTCCTTGGTCAATGCCAAAATCAGCAAAACGAGCACCCCGTACACGGGAACACGACCCTGCAACCTCCCGCGCTGCAAGACATGCAAGCACGTTCAACACGCTAACTCCATCAAAAGCACTGCGAGCAATTACACCCACCCCGTTAACCACGCATTCACATGCACAAGCTCCAATGTCATATACTGCATTGAATGCGGCGACTGCTCTATGAAATACATTGGTGAAACCGGCCAACAAATGAACAACCGCCTTACCGGACACAGAACCGAGACGTCCAACAAACTCCCCAAAGCAGTCGCCGAACACTTTAACGTTCCTGGTCACAATTTTGACAACATTAAACTATATATTCCAGAAACCGGGTTTAGATCCACACGTGACATACGTTATGTTCTTCACATCACTTTCTCTGAACGTTTCGTCCATGGTCCATTCACGCACCAGGTGAACCGTCACCATCGCATGATCCTCCCATTTTTCAACTGAAATAGTGCACGCATGAGACGGAAGGATGAATGACCATACTATTATTTCGGGATATAAACGCACTAATGTTCGATAAAAAATCTATAGAAGGGACCCTATTACGGTTATGTTCTTTACATCACCTTCTCTGAATGTTTCTTCCATGTTGTGCACTGGTATAGTACGATACGTACCAGGGGAACCGCCACCATTTCATGATCCTCCCATTTTTCAAAAGAAATAATGGACGCATGAGACGGAAGGACGAGTCACTCTGACGTTATTTTAATATGTGAATGCAGAAATGTTCGATAAAAAAGCTATAGAAGGGACCTTTTACGGTTATATTCTTTACGCACGTTCTCTGAGCGTTTCGGTCATCTGATGCACTGCCATAACAAATGCGCACTTAGGGGATTATGGGATACGCGGAACAGCTTTACAGTTACTGAAACCTTAATTAAACATCATAACAATTAGAATTTCATCCCCACGAATCACTGCTGTTCGTGGTGTACCTCAGGGAAGTGTGCTTGGGCCTCTTTTGTTCATTGTATACCTCAACGACATTGTTAAATTGAACGTACAAGGTGACGTTATATCGTATGCTGACGATACAAGCATATGTTTTAGTGGCCCTAACATTGATTCGTTAGTTGACACTGCTAATGAAGCACTCCATTGTCAACAAATATGGTTTGAAATTAATCCCTTACGTATTAGGGGTAGTAAGACTAAAGCTTACTTTTCGGCAAAATAAAAAAAATAAATATAGAACCATAAATTTAAGGAACGAAATAATATACGATGGCACACCACTTTAAAATAGATGGAACCACTTTAAATAGTGATTCTGTTAAATGTTGAGGCGTTATTTTCAACGAAAGCCCACTGTGGAATGAACATGGTAACATAAACTTAAAAGTTATGCAAGATAATGGGTATACGTAGGAAGAATAGGCACATGCTTCTTTTTCGTCATCGTAATTATTGTAATTTAAATTGGGGTAAGTCTTGAAAGAATAATGTAACTCGTCTTTTGGTATCGGTTTTCGAGAGTGTACACAAGGATATTTTAACTTTAGAATATCATAAATGTTTTTGATCTTGACAATTATCGACTGTATAGTTTGTATCAAAATTTCCAATGGTATACTTCCGTTGTCCCATTTGTCAGGTGAGAACGAAATCTTATGTCTCACAATGTTCGTCAGAAGAGAGATTGGATAGTCCCACGTCTCTGAATAATTTAGACATCACAATCCTTGTCATATCACTTAACATCTATTTTAAGTATTTACACATTTATCGATTGAATGACCGTGTAATTTATGGAATTTACCATGTTTTGTTTGGTCCCTTCTTCGTTCATGTAATATAGTAAAATCTGTATGTTTATTTTTACAAGTTAAGTGTTTGGCAGTTGGGAACTTGTCAAGCTACATCTAGCACTTTTTTTCAGTCTTCTCCATAAGAAAGTATTTTTCATAAAATGAACTCAATTCAATTTAATTGATCGCCCACCCATCAGGGAATAAGAAAATAAACGTTGAATTGAATTGTATGCAAAACTACTCAGTATGAATGCCTGCTGCACAACACACTAGTATTGTTCGACGTCGATAGCTTTCAGCCATGGGTTTTTCCCCACGGAAAATTGCAGTTATCGCAGACAATCACCCGCCTACGAATATAACGCACCACATCGAAACATAACAAGCTTATCAGAAGGAGAAAAACAGGCAGATTGACCGGGTTTATGTGTCGTGGTTGTAGTCGAGGTAGAGGTAGAGGTAGAGGTGGTCTCAGGCGTTGTGGCCGAGCTGGATTGTGCATTAGATGCCTGATATTGGTCATCACTTGGTTGAACTCCGTCATCTCCAGCTCCAATGATGTCGTCGCCACTATCGCCGCCCAACCTAAGCACTGTTAAGTAATCTGATTAAAAAGCGCAATACGAAAACAAAGGCAAACGAGCCGAGACGGCCTTCATCTAGGGACAAACACAACACATAGAGCATCCAAGTGCCTACTGGGAAAATCAACGAACAATTCACGTTTTGAGCCTGGACTGTCCTGATCGCAGCCAAGAGAAGCCATCTTTACACCGTATTAGCATTGCCTTCTCGTGAACTGTGGAGCCTCAAGTAATCGTGACGGACAGGTGATACACGAGGCATGTCAGCTGTTCAGAACAGACGGGCATATGAACCAATGCGGTTCTGTATCTAGAGCAGGGGTGCCGAACTCATTCGCGTCAGCATGCCGCATTAAGCTATGGTGAAACTACAGGGGCCGCATACCACGGGCATGCGGGGCCTCTTTTTGATATAGATGACGCAACATAGCAATTAAAGCAACACAAAATCATATATATTTGCGTTACTTGGCGTTGGTCAATCACAGTGTCAGTCATTTTCTGTCAATTGGGAAAACATGATACCAATGATTTTAACTATTGCGTCAACATCGGGTGAAAGTAATTGCGCAATTGCAATCTTATGGACTGCGTTGGGGTGTAACTTTAACTTATTGAGGTTCATCTCAAACATCTCAAACAACAGCTCATATCAGAAGTACACACTAACCTTTTTTACACCCTTTGGAGTGTAAGGTGGGTGTACCATAACACACCCCATTAAGTTTAGAAGTTTGTAGGTGTAATAAAATAAACCTATCACTCACGGTGTATTTCACAACACACACACACATACAGACGATTCACACTCTTATATCCCCTTTAGATGTCCACTTTTACCGCTTCCTCGTTCAGGCTTCACCATCTCATATACGGACACATATACACACTCATACAGCGAATTCACTTGGGAGGTTACCATGCCTGCAACTGAACCGGTCCACTTGAGGTAGCACCGAAGGCACCAATATTATGAATCCCTCATGTAGCGTTTACTCAGAATTTTTAGTAGGAAGTATACATCAATATAAATCAAATAAAAATCAGACGCAGGGACAGGTTTAGAAAGTGATCAGGAAAGATAAATAAAGTAACGCAGGGACAGATGTGGAACGTCGAACTTTCAACCTGTAATCATAGGTCGGCGCAATCATGATCGCAATGCCTTATCAAAGCCTGATGATCGCGATCATGAGTGCGATCACGAAGCACTGGCAAGGCTGCCGCGATCATGCTCGCGCCGACCTATGCCTGTAATCATTTGATTCAAGGTCGGTTATGATTCAAAGTTCAAAGTTCGCCGTTCCCTATGTGTCTCCGTGTTATTTTTGTCGTTTTCGCTGTTGTCATGTAGCAACCGGCCCCCCTTTGTCTCTTACTTAGAGAGTAATCTGCTTTTCCAAGTAAATCGCAACAGTTGTCTATCACTACCCAGCAAACAATTAATATATCTGGGACATCGGTACATGGACCCGAATGTCTTGAATATCTCGACATTTATGTGATCTGTATCCGATATCCCAGAACGTTATTGGCATTGTGATTTACCCAGTAAACAACAGATATCCCACGTACGTCTACAGCATATCGCACTCTGCATATTCTGCTTCCCCTGTTCTCAGATCCTGGAGCCGTTCTCGGGACATCCAAGAGACCAGGATGTGAGCACTGATTGAACGTCGCAGCAACATCATTAGGATGTCTCCGACAGATATATGGATGTGTGGGACTATTAAGGAATCCTGCTGTGAGTGTCAATTTAGTAGTAGCTTTTCCATAGTGCTCGAAGCATGCGAAAATGACGCGCATGAGATATGAAGTCAACAAATAAGCAAATTCGCGTCCTGGTATCTGCAAATTATATACGTAACATCCTTCGTGCAACAGAGGCATGGCACGCATCAGGCAACATATGTTTTACATTGACACTGGTTTCAATGGCATTGGCATGGCCTTCTAGTGAACTAGGGAGCCTAAAGTAATCGAGACGAACAGGTCATACACTCGCTTCCACACACACTTACATCTATCCTCACTCACTCGCACATTCATACAGTGGATGCAGCGGCATTTGAGACATGGTTGCTGCTGAGAACAGATGGCTAAACAAACCAATGCTGCTCCATCCAAGGAGACACATAACACATAGAGCCATTAAGCGCACAAGGGACAAACGAAACAATAATTCACGAAAAAGTCAACGAGTGTCAGCGCAACGGTTGAGCATGGCACGCCCTGATTACCAATCAGGGGCGCTACTTTTCCTCTGCTAGGGCATGACCTTCTCGTGAATAGCGGAGCCTCAAGTAATCGGGACGGACAGGTCATACACTTCGTCCCACTCGTTCTTACATGTAGTTTCACTCACTGACACATTCATACAGTGGCTGCAGCGGCATTTGAGACATGGTTGCTGCTGAGAACAGATGGCTAAACAAACCAATGCTGCTCCATCCAGGGAGACACATAACACATAGAGCCATTAAGCGCACAAGGGACAAACGAAACAATAATTCACGAAAAAGTCAACGAGTGTCAGCGCAACCGTTGAGCTAGGCACGCCCTGATTACCAATCAGGGGCGCTACTTTTCCTCTGCTAGGGCATGGCCTTCTCGTGAATAGCGGAGCCTCAAGTAATCGGGACGGACAGGTCATACACTTCGTCCCACTCGTTCTTACATGTAGTTTCACTCACTGACACATTCATACAGTGGCTGCAGCGGCATTTGAGACATGGTTGCTGCTGAGAACAGATGGCTAAACAAACCAATGCTGCTCCATCCAAGGAGACACATAACACATAGAGCCATTAAGCGCACAAGGGACAAACGAAACAATAATTCACGAAAAAGTCAACGAGTGTCAGCGCAACGGTTGAGCTAGGCACGCCCTGATTACCAATCAGGGGCGCTACTTTTCCTCTGCTAGGGCATGACCTTCTCGTGAATAGCGGAGCCTCAAGTAATCGGGACGGACAGGTCATACACTTCGTCCCACTCGTTATTACATGTAGTTTCACTCACTGACACATTCATACAGTGGCTGCAGCGGCATTTGAGACATGGTTGCTGCTGAGAACAGATGGCTAAACAAACCAATGCTGCTCCATCCAAGGAGACACATAACACATAGAGCCATTAAGCGCACAAGGGACAAACGAAACAATAATTCACGAAAAAGTCAACGAGTGTCAGCGCAACCGTTGAGCTAGGCACGCCCTGATTGCCAATCAGGGGCGCTACTTTTCCTCTGCTAGGGCATGGCCTTCTCGTGAATAGCGGAGCCTCAAGTAATCGGGACGGACAGGTCATGCACTTCGTCCCACTCGTTCTTACATGTATTCTCACTCACTGACACATTCATACAGTGGATGCAGCGGCATTTGAGGCATGGCTGCTGCTGAAAGCAGATGGCTAAACAAACCAATGCTGCTCCATCCTGAGAGACACATAACACATAGAGCCTCCAAGTGCATAAGGGATAAAGCAAACAAGTTATTAACGAAAAAGCCAACGAGCTTCAGGGCCACGGTTGAGCTTGGCATGCCATCAATCAGGGGCGCTACCTTTCCTCTGCATGGGCATGGTCTTCTCTTGAATAGCGGAGTCTCAAGTAATCGGGACGGACAGGTCATACACTCCGTCGCACTCATTCTTACATGTATTCTCACTAACTGACACATTCATACAGTGACTGCAGCGACATTTGAGACATGGCTGCTGCTGAGAACAGACGGCTTAACAAACCAATGCTGCTCTATCCGTGAGCCACATAACACATAGAGCCATTATGTGCATAAGGGACAAAGCAAACAAGTAATTCACGAAAGAGTCAACGAGTGTCAGAGCAACGATTGAGCTTGGCACGCCCTGATTACCAATCAGGGGCGCTACTTTTCCTCTGCATGGGCATGACCTTCTCGTGAATAGCGGAGCCTCGAGTAATCGGGACGGACAGGTCATGCACTCCGTCCCACTCATTCTTACATGTATTCTCACTAACTGACACATTCATACAGTGGCTGCAGCGGCACTTGAGACATGGCTGCTGCTGAGAACAGATGGCTAAACAAATCAATGCTGCTGTATCCGGGAGCCACATAACACACAGCCATTAAGTGCATAAGGGACAAAGGAAACAAGCAATTCAAGAAAAGGTCAACGAGTGTGAGCGCAACGGTTGAGCTTGGCACGCCCTGATTACCAATCGGGGCGCTACCGTTCCTCTGCATGGGCACGGTCTTCTCTTGAATAGCGGCGCCTCAAGTAATCGGGACGGACAGGTCATACACTCTGTTCCACTCATTCTTACATGTATTCTCACTCACTGACACATTCATACAGTGGCTGCAGCGGCATTTGAGACATGGCTGCTGCTGAGAACAGATGGCTAAACGGACCAATACTGCTCTATCCGGGGAAACACATAACACATAAAGCCTCCAAGTGCATAAGGGACAAAGGAAACAAGTAATTCACAAGTAAAAAGCCAAAGAGTGTCACCGCCACGGTTGAGGTTGAAAATGCGATGGTGAGCATGCATAGGAAAAGAAGTTTAAGGGGAGTGTGGGGGGTTCTACTTGGGAAGTGTTTTTGTAAACTTCAGTTTGATAAATGAATGCCATTAGATAGGATTTTGCTATCAACGGAAGTGTTGAATCAAAATGCCCTACTGTTTTGTAACCTATAATTCCTCCGATCATTGATATACGCTGCTGTCAAAACTCAGGACAGTACCAAGCAGAAAAACATGCTATGTTCGAAATGACTGCTCCCGACATGAGGCAATATATAAATAACGAAGTTTCGCTTCGCACACGTAACAATTTAGTACGCTACAGTGCCTTTGGGAGTTGGCCATACCTGTAAGCGCTACAGCGAACGCACATCCTGTCAACAAGAGACAAACTGCGACAGCAATCACCGCTGTCTTCGAGCCCCTGCAAGAAATCTTTGGTAAATGCACTCCCAGCGTTTGCATCAAACGCATACATAGTTCAACGATTCATTTCACTGAGTGGGGGAAAGCACGGGACAGCCATGGGCACAACAAACTAACAAACGGCAAATTGTTTATGTAACAAACCACAAAGGAAAAGGGCATTTAGAATAGAGTGCTAGAGATCCACTAAAGAATTACACGGGGCAATGCATGCAAGCTGCATCAAGGATGACACATGTACGTGCCGCCTTAATGTACAGGGTGTGCGCAAAATTAGTAACTCCACATTCGCACATGCACATAACGCGTTGCCTGCTTTCTGTATGGGCATCTGGTGGCGCTCGACGGCGCATTGGTGGAATAAACGCAGCCAAAAATCGTGGTAATCAAGCCAATAAACCGTGGTTTCAAAGTACCATCACGTACAACTTGGGTGTGTGATCATACACACAAGTCATCATCTGTCAGTTCTTCATACTTATCGCACTAATTAATTTTGAGCACTTAGAAGCTGAAGGGTGGGGATCCTCAACCTTCGTAAAGGACAAAGTTGGAGTCTGCCCCGGATTGGCGGAAAGACATCACGTGATTTTCAAGTACACCGTAGCGCATTTCACACAATTTAGTAATTACCGTGATACTTTTTGAAGCACATCAATTCTTCAGAAGCTCAGTCTAAGCTGTTAATGATTGTAACGTCCCAGTTCGCAGCAAACCATTAATATCCCTTGGACATCCCTACAAGGTCGTCAAGGTGCTGAATTCGTTCAATATTCTATGGACATTCCTGAGACATCTATTGTTTAATGGGTTCCGTGCCTGCGAGGTGATCTGTGCCATCTGTTGGCCTTCTCTCTCTGTGACTCTGTGTCGTCTGCTCGCTGTATCACTGCGGTTTGCAAAACCCCGCATCCAAGTGATTTAAAGGAGCATGGAAATGATCGAAATAAAATATGACCGGAGAAGTAGAAATTATGACTCTGAGCCCTGTGATACATATTCGCACAAAAAGTTTGAGCGTAGCGCACAATCCTGGATCGCGAGGGAGCTTTGAATCTCGCGGCAGAAATGCCCCCTCACTCGTCTGTCAGCCGCTGACGTCATGTGGCCGCGCCGTCTTTTTCTTTCTTTTTAGCGATTTCTCCGGCGTCGCGGCGCTGCCAAGCCGACTGTACGGGAAACGTTGTTCATCGGACGTCGTGGAGAGGACAGGTTATGGACTGAACACTCTTTAGGCGACACGTCTGCTCTTCTTGATGAAACGTTTTATGGAGTTGGAGCCTAAGCTCCTCCAGTTTCGATTTCGCCACACGAATGTACCGGAGGCTGGTAAGTGATGCTGCTAAGTGTGAACGAACATTTGGATTGAAATATAATGCTTTTTGGTTACAAATACATAGTGATGAAGACGCGGCGCAGTGACCAGTGTTCTCACTTGAAGAGGCAGTCGACCATCATGACTTCTCCGTGTTGTGGTCAACACTATGGGCTCTGAAACGCATGGGCACTGGCAGGCGAAAGAGCGGACCGATGAATGCATAGCTGTGTAACATTGCGCTTACCATATCTTACTGATACCTGTGGCAACATTGCCTGGAGTGCAACGTCTCCACAAGCACAACAACATGGAAACCAAAATAAAGTCAGTAGAATTCATATCTGCTAACGATCTGTGGGAAACCCCAAAACACATGGCCAAATAAGCGTTTTCTTTTTTGAATGGTCACATGCAGCATACAACAATGGCACATGGAATAAATCTCGAACTGACAGGAATGTATTTAGCCGTATCATATATATGCTGCCCACACAGGCACAATACTGCCCACTCATTAACGACACCTCAGCAGAATCGGAGCAGAAACCACGACGGCGTACGATTCACCTCAACCCGGGCAACACAGAGGCCTAGCCACACCTTTTATACTGCCCGCAGTCTTGTTTTATGCAAAACGTACTAGACAAATCGTGTAAGAACGCAAGTGAATGTCAAACGCAAACAAATAGGAACAGCGTCTCAGTCGGTAGGGCGCCACGATTCAGAAGCTAGCAGACGATTCTGGCGGGGAGCGGACGCTTCCGGCAGCCAATGAAGTGGTCGGCCTTCTGACGTCACCACACGCCAGACTCGGCTTGGGGGAGACTGTCGCCGCGGAGCGCATTCTTGCGAACTAATTTTCGCAGGATATTCGCGCTTTTCGAAGGAAATATTTTGCGTGACAATTTATGAAGGTAGTATGTTCATATCAAGCGATGAAAAAAATATATGTTCCAAATGATTTCCATGCTTTCAACGAATCTGTGGTTGGCGTTCTTGTATTCCCAAATACACAAACTATGCACCTTCGCAATGAAGTGCTTACTGCAGTCGCGAGCAACGCACTATCTCGTCTGATGTATCGTCTAATTGCTTGCGTTCTCAATAGATGCCGCACGAGTAGCGTCAGGGTTGGGGCGAATATGAAGTCCGCTAGCATGCTTTGAGTAGCAATTATTGAAATTCGATAGCTGAAAAAATACTCAATATACAACACCACTACTACGTATCTGTCGCGTCCAGGTTACAAGCTTCCAACAGCATATGATTTCTATAGGTTTGTCATTCACTTTGCAGTTCCCGTAAGCACAATTTCGTTATAACGATCTTTTTGTTGGTTTCGATCGCAAAAATGCGTCGTCATACGACTCCTAAAGCCCGTACGGTAGGCCGACAAGGTGGTACCTGAAGCTACTTTATCTGCACACACTGTGTACTGTACGCAATCAGAACTCTGGAAAGTGGAGCACACTCCACACCACCTTCTATATCTTATCTCACATTTCCGTTCACGATTGATGTTGACGCCACCGGTGAATCACACAACTTTTTCGCCGAGGTAACCTAAACCGTATCATAACTATGTTCGGTACACCGCATCTTTCCCACAGGAAATGAGTTATTTGTTATATTTGATGTTACAAACCGAGTCACTGTGATTAATCGCAAATTGGGTAATGCCCTGATTTGAGTTTTCGTTTTGTAACTGGTTCGCATTGGCATGCTAACGGCAATCTTCTGTAGCTTTTGTGAAATGTCGAGGGAAATGCGAAGGGCCATGAAGTGTACTGCGCGAACTACGTCTTTTTTCACACTCTCAAACCGCGAGGGGACGGCCGCATCCGTTCCAGTTGATTTTGAAACTATAGTGTCAATTTATTCTTCGTTGACTGCTGACCACGGTATTGAAAATCGCACGCGAAATTGTGGAGCAGTTTAACTGCTATTCGGTGGAATACATGACAAGAGCAAACGCCGGATGTTGAGTGTACGCCGTAACGACCCCGCCTTATACAGAAGGTCGGCTTAATGCCCCGTCTAACTCCTTCACACGTAGACAAATGAAGTCCACCAATCGCACCACCAACTGCCGCATGCGATATTGAAACACAGGCTTTCTGTGGGTACCAGTTGCTTCTCACGCGGTTAATGGTGCCGCGCCTTCATGGCTACGGCCGCTGAAACCACCATTGTGATGGGCGGACTCTTAATTGTTACCTCACGTCGCTCTAGCATCAGGCTTTGTTTTGATTTGGTGTCGGGCGCAATTCCCTCTCTGCAAAAAGAGCGAAAACGTCGTTCCCTTCACCGTCACCAATCAGATCACTGCCTTGAGAAAAGTGATACCGCGGATGTGCGGGCGTCTCTACGATGCCCTTCTCACGGAGACACCCCTCCACTCCTCCTGTTAGGAAGTGACGTCACATTGGTGTCGTTGTCGCCTTCAAAATTCGTTTATTTAATGTCTAAACACTTTTCAGACGAAAACATTAGCTAAGCAGATTGTCGGCCGATGCCAAACATGGTTTCGGGATGCGGCTATCCCTTTAAACAACTTGTTTGAGGGTAAAATCATCCGAAACGCCCACCCGAATGACTCGGCTATCGTGACTACGTATTAGGAAGTCCACTTGAGAATGTTCTTGCATGATACAAATACTTACGACCCTTGATCTAGAAAGAAGGATGTGACGAATATGAATGCTAATTTCAGTCCACCATCGGGAGTATACAACATGCCTGCGCGTATTGTCAATACATGATTCGTGACATGTGTGGCTATTTCACCCAACAGCGTTCTTTTCGATGTGCGCCCTGTCGATATCCCTTATCCACTCATGTTCCTACGCTGTGTGAAGTTAGCTACTCCATGTCATAGCACATACATAGCAATGGCTACTTCGTGCACCCCTTTGCCATCATGAAGTGCGATCAAATAATTCACTTCCGTTTTATATAAAACAGCAGAAGCATCTTTGTCTTGATATGCAGGAGTTTTTACTCCATATGTGTACAATTATAAATTAACACAATTTCAGTTGCATTCAAATCGCACTTCTCTTTTGCCTCTGACGCTCATAGTGACGAACTAGGTCTAGATGGCGTACACACGGCCGGGGTCTCTTTTCTGCTGACCCGTGTAGCTGGCGCACTGACCACCACGGCATTATTTTTCCACTATAAGGAACCGACACATATACAGAAACTATTCTTCGAATGATTGTTCTAAAAACACGTTCGAACTAGTAAAACCGACGAATAATAATTCTGTCTGACTTCAGGCACAGCCTACAGTGCATAATGACAAACTGGAGCAAGAGACGAGGCCAAGGTTAGAACATGGAAGACAGTAAACGACTGCAGACAGAGGGAATTAGTGTAAAATCAAATCAAATCAAAATATTTTTATTTGGAGCTTTAGATATACATGAAAGGTGTGCGACAGCGAGGACAAAGCGTGTGCTGCTGTCCCAAACATGATAGTAGGACACAGGAATAAACGCACGTCTTGTGGGCCTACCGGGTTATAACCAGTTTGTAAACATAAACTATAATAACAAAGAAGAAGAAAAGAGAGAGAGAGAAAAAAAAGGTATGATATCTGCATCAATTACACGCAAAAATAACTTTGAGATACCACAAAAGGGGGAAACATTAATATCTATCAATATATATCTACATCGATTAATACACAAAAACAAGGCTGACATTCAACGTGGTGTTCATCGCAGCCAAAAAGACACACACTCAGACAGAGGACACACAACACAAACTGCAAGTGCCAATGCAAGCGCAATGCCCCCCTTGTGAAGGCTGACATCGATCGCATCACATCTCTGACAAAACGTAGGCCTTCAAGTGTTTTTTTTTTATTTAAGCTGGAAAATTATTGGTTTGTCTATACGCTTCGTGCAAAGCGGCCGCCGCGCCACGCGCGGCAGCCATAAGAACTTTTTTGTGTGAGTCCTCTTGGTTCTCGAGGGCTATTCGTACGCTCTCAGTATTCACCTTGCTTCGGTGACTCCGGGCCTGAATTGATAGCTGGTAAAAGACAGCTGATAGATAACTGATAGCAGGACAATAAAAGCTGTTGCCCTCTCCCAAGCAGCACAATGTACTGAAAGTCGAGTGCAATAGGGGTGGCCGGGTAGCTGGAAGGCCTTGAACAGGCTCGTGAAACTAAAGAACATTGATAAGACACATACCGTCCACCCCTATTGCACTCGACTTTCAGTGCATTGTGCTGCTTGGGCTCATTCGGTGATTCATTGGCCTTTCAAGTCCGTTTCTGCAGAAGATACGGTTTATCCACGTTGTATGACAGAACAACTGTAAAACCTGTCTGACCAATAACAGAAAAACACCAGCTTGAATTGGGAATTGTAACACTAGGTTGAGTTGGGAACTACATCCAAGGACCCCCCGTACAGCGAATGTGAGGTGGGAGCCAGGCTAGTGAGATCAGTGCAAAGCGTGTATGTGTGTTTTATTTTATTGGTACGAATACAGAAGGTAATGTGCCTCTTTACTTACTCCTCTGTAATCCGTCCTGTTATAAAAGAACGCAGGTACCATTTTTCGGACATATCTGTACGAAATCGCATTATCGGTACTCCACAAAAAAAAGAAAAAGATAAAGAAAAGAGACAGGAACAGAAGGAACAGTCGCAATGCGCTCAATACAACCGGTACAGCAAGTGTAATCGCTTTCCCGCCAAATCCACACGAAGTGGACAGGAGAAGAAGATGGGTGTAGGCCGTCAAACGGGTACGTGTCACAAAATAAGCTACCCCGTGAATTCTATCTGTCTCTTTTAGGCCAATGATTCTCATTGATTGTCGTAATCAGACCGTATATCGTTCGTGATGTGCGTTCTCAATTCAGAAATGAACTTCCAACTAGCTTGGATCTTGTCGCTTTGTCCCACTCAGGTAATGAGACTTTTGCATCCTTTTGGTGTGCGTGCAACCTTTGCAAAGTCACTGTAAAAGGTATAAAAGAAAACACACACAAGTGCGGTGCGCAGGAAGAAAAGCTAAAAAAATTGTAATAACTCTGACAAACCTTCTTCTGCATATCGTCTTATGCCTTTTTGGCCGCTGAGGGCAGAAATTAGTCGTTCGCACTTTCAAGCTATTGAAACCGGCAAAATTGCACAGCCGATTCACACATTTTTGATTTGCATGACGCCCGTCACATACACTTTTGACTGGTTCCGATATCGGACGACTCACACAAAAAGTTCGCTTTCCCACCGCTACGTGGCCACGCAAAGCGCCACCTTTAGTCTGTGCACGAGGCGTATACTGTAATGGCAGTGGGTTCCATAGCTTTGGACCTTTTTACTCCATTTTTTGCAGTTCAACGTTAGTCCTTTGTTGTGGCACTCTGAGACACATATCATCTCTGCGTCAACTTTAAGAGCAGATGAAATACTCGAACTGAACCAGGCCCCCATAGCTCCCCCTCTTCGCGGCTCTAAAAAAATGTTTTCACGTCATAAACACGTGCTATTACTCCGTTATCATAGTCGTCATCGTTATCATATCATCATAGTTGATACCCATTGGCCGAAGGACATTGCGCGCTCCGGTATTGGTTGGCAAACTTTCAAAAGAGCATTCTTTTGGCGAGCTGCCTGTCTGGCGGGCAGTTACGAGAAGAGAAGGGAGAGAAGTGGCATCGGCGTCTCGCGTCTCGACGATGTCAGTTGACAGCACCGTATGACCGCATTGTACAAAGAGAAGTCGCAGTTTGTTAGTGTGTCAAAGTGGCCCAGCGCGTGTTGTGATGTTTCCCGACACAAGTATCCTTATACGTACGCAGTGGCGTATCTAGAGCTACCTGCGCCCATGGCAACATGGTTAACACGATGTCCTTGGGGATGCGTTTTCGTGTGGCCCGCTCTAGGTTTCACACTACAACCTCTCTAATAGCGGGTGCTTTAGATCATTTATGAATGTGCCAGGTTGAGTGCCCGACCTGGCACATTCACACCCGACCACATAATGGCGCCCCTGTTCACCTGGCGCCCATGGCACCTGTCCACACCTGCCACACCCTAGATACGCCACTGTACGTACGAACAGTCTCTCGAGTTCAGAACTGGAATGCAGTGGTGAGCTGACGCCTCAGGAACATTTGTGAACGGCGTAGCATTTTCAAATGCAGTCACAACGGAGACAGGGTTCGGTGTCCGTGCGACAACCGTTTCCCGCTTCGTTGAAACCTTCGCACTGCGACCAACGAAAGGAGATGCTAACCGTGAAATCGCATGCACTCGTGTGAGCGTTGCTCGCTTCTGGGAGTAATGTGTGTGTCTTTTGCGAGTTCGAACTTGGCCAACGAACGCAACGATTTGGACTCTGTACGCACGGTGAATATTTGAGTCAACAATGTTTAAAATAGCTAACTTAACTTTGTCTAGTAGTTCTGGAATACGGAATAACGAGCGTCGGGCACGAAAACCAGTAAAAGTAAAAGGCGATGGTAGCCAGTACCGGGCCGAAAAGCGAGCCAAACTGAGAGACTCCTGATTGGCCGAATTGTAGGCATCATAGTTAATTTTCATTGGTTGTATGCCCAGTGTTGCCTGAATTATCTCAAACTATGGGCTATATGGGGAGCTGTGAGAGCCTGACTGAACCACGCAGGAAGTATGCTTTGAACCGTACGGTGCATGAATAGCAGCACCTTGTATTTGAGTAAAGTAAAAATCTCCATGACGGATAATACGGAGAACGAAAAGGAAATCGGCTGTCGTGATTGTATTCTCAGTATTACTCTCAAGGCGCGTTTCCTCAATACCAAAAGAGGTTGGAGAACACTCCGATAAGTTAAGCCGTAAATTTCCAACGCATAATGCAGGTGTGAATGAACTATTGCATAATAAATTTTAAGAATAATATTAATAGGAAATAGTGACGCCACTTTCGAGAGCGCTTGAAGGCCTGCCAGTATTTTGCGTTTCACGGCATTTACATGGTGTTGCCATGTGAAGTGTTCATTTAGTATCACTCCTAGAAAATTCACTGAGTGGAGGCGAGAAAGTACATGCACTCTAGAAAAATATGTGTAATCTCCTACCTTTTGGGGTAGAAGGGTGTTGTTACAGATTCTCAACCCTTTTGGGGTAGAAAGTGAGGGGTAGAAACACTTCGACCCCTTCATTTCTACCACACTGGTGGAACAGTTCTGCCCCTGAGTGTGAATAGAGTTCTACCCTGCTAGTGGCAAAATTCTGCCTCTACATGGTTAACTGTTATTCCCCTGGGGGGTCTACCTTTTCTGTCAACACGGAAGACACGTCTACCCCAAGGATGAGAAATATCTCCCCATCTTGACGCTAAATATTCTACCATTCCCGGAAGGCAGTTCTACCGTGAGTGGAAATGTTCTCCCTTATTGGAATATATTTTTCTTTTACCCGAAAAGGGAAGCATCTCTGTTACACTCAAAACCTGGTATCCTGTAGTAAAGGGCAAAACGTTCAAAATTTTTACCCTTTATTTCAGAAGTTACCTCGTAACCTATGGACAATACCCTCTTTAAACGTTACACAGATCACCTGTAAAAGAGGTTAATGTCTCCTAACCGCCACACCGAAGTAAAAGTTACCGTTTCGCCATGCATGACTGTCTTTAAGACGCTAGCCTCTTCATAGACGCTAGAGAACAAATGGTGCTCAAAATGAGCTCTCATCTGTGCAGAACGCACACTGTCATTCACAACATATAGCTATAATATACGTAATTCATCTAAAGGCGTACCGGTGCGAAAAGTGAGTGATCACTACATGTACAGATTCACATGCACAACAAATAAAACAAAGACATAATTGCAACTGGAGCATACGTATTATTTAATTGGTAAACCTGGAACTACAGCTGAGGGAAGAGCACGAGGACGTCACAATGCCAACACTTCAGATGTGGTGAACGACTTTCAGTGTGAAGAATAAGGTATACTCTTTACAGTCCTCACGTTGTTGCAACTTCCTCTCCAGTAGGCCGAAAATATTTCTATTCCTTTCTGACATGTCAGAATTACACACCAGCGACGAGGATGTGTTTAATCAGAAGCACACGAAGAAGTGAAACACAAGGATCACAAAGGATTAAGCAAATAACGGACGTTACACACACACACGTACACACAGTGTTGAACCGTTGATCCGTGTTGAAGAGACAGACCGTGCTGTCCAGGAAAAATGTAACCGCATAAACTTTGTAATGAACATACCGTAGAAATACCCTGATAAAGTTCCGCCACTTCAACCTTGTGCTTTCTTCACAATTCTGAACAAGATCCGCAATTCGTACAGACGCAGAATAATGTAACGCGCAAACTCTCGTACTGAATGGTTGAATGTGCGGCTTGAACGAGAACACAGTGACTTTTCAGCTGTACCTTTTCTACAGGTTACCTTGCAAAGAAACAAGAAAAACAAACGAAAGAAATTCAAACGCGGAATTCGTTTGTACGTTACAACGTTCCTACAAAGGGTTCATTTATAAGTTACGTGGATTGGATTTCCGTAGCCTCTATTGCTCCTCCAGTGTCACGTTACAAGTCGCGTTTAACCTCTAAATAGACGTATCGGCCGTGTAACCTCTGCGATATTTGGAAGTATACGTCTATGTAAAGGTTACGCATTGCTAAAACTTACAATAAAGGGTACCGAGTTAAGAGTGTAGTTTTGGTTCCCTTTCCTGCTGTACTGCTCAACTATAGTTTCAAATCTCTATGTAGCGGTCTTGCGGGTACTTCAGGTAACCACATATATGAACAAGTCAATAAATAGCCTTGTACATAAACCACACAAAGGAAATAAAATAGCGATGTCCGTAAGACATCCCTCCTTCGGACGCTCAATGTCTCCGTTGATGTTCGTCGGATGTCCCTGCGGACTCCCTGTTTCTCTCACTTGGACCTGACATAGGTTAGATATTCATAGGACTGCCTTGTCATCAAGAGCAGGAACTCAAGCGGGAACGTGGAACATTGTTGCTTGACGAGTTGGGCCGTTATCTCTCACCAGAAGTCGCCTCAAGCCGTGTCCCTCGATCTTCTCGTAACACGTAACACATTTACCTTTTTCTCTATGTCTACAGGCAACAACCTATTCAAGTATGCTGTCACAATACAGTGCACGTCAGCTACCGCACGGTACATTTAACACATTACCGACTGGGGAAAATCATATATCACTGATGCGATCACCAGCCTCACATATACTTATTCTTCTTGCATGATGTACTATAGCAGTCTGTAATAGGGGTACGCAGAAGACAGAACGACACAATGTGCAGGACTTCCAACTAAGGAGGAACACCCGGAAATAATACTTATTCTTCGTTCACACTTCCTTACATAATCGCTGTTTACCATGATCGCGGCTGTCTAGTGAAACCAACACACACTGTCTGCACTTAGCATCCAGGAGCTTGTAACCGTAGCCACTCAAACCGTGAAATAAAATGAACTATTGGCTATATATGAACGTTTGCCCGTCTCGTATAAATTTGGGGGGTGCACGTTAATATTACCTATCAGTGCTGGTATTTCTACATATGTCCATCACTTTGCACAGGGCTCTGGTGAGTGGAAGACAGGAGTACTATCTCGCCTATACTGCAAAGGGTACGACCGCGAGGTGTTGAAAATAGCGCGCAGACGGCATTGCGGAGCTGTACTTCCGAGTCCACCTACGCCAGAACTAAGCAAATATAACTTCACGGCGTTGGGAGGAGCTTCTGTGGATGAGAGGTTTTGATTGACATTATGGTGGGTCATCGAAAAATCTGGGAGTTGTGTGATACGTTTCCCAACAAGAAAGTGGGAAGGACAAAGGGGAGAGAAATCTCGGGGGTCATTGGAAATATTGGTCAGATGGCGTGAATTAATAGTGGCCTCGATTTCACTGAGGACTGTAGTGAGTTGTCAGCTAAACGAAAAATAACACGCGCGCAGGAGAAGGGGGGAGGCAGGGGCTGGGCCTCGTTGTCTTCCGTAAAACACTTTCATGCTGTTTTAGTTACACATGTTCTGACGGTTTGATTCCTCCCAATACATGATTCCAGTGAATTCTTCCATTGTGTTCTTCATTGACAGTTACTAAGCATTTTATATCGGAATCGTGTGATTGGCTTTTAGGTATTACACGATCCAGTAAAGTATAATACCTAAAAGGCACTCACACTCTTCAGGTATGCATTTCACCAACTTGTAAATGGTCACAAGGAAATGTCATTGTATTTATGCGAAAAAAATAACTAAACCACGAAAGTTTGTATTGTGCTCTTCATAGATTTCAACGCAAACTAAATAGGTAATGTATCTGATGGGTGCTTTAATGTACTTGGCCTAGTGCTACGTGCTTTAGTATACAGTGAACCCTCGTTATTATGACCGTGGTCGTTCCCGAAAATTTCGGTCATAATGCGGAATTGTCATATTAACGGGGCGGGATTTGCAGAGGTTTCACTGCATTGTTCCTCAGGAGTATGGTCGTAAAGCGCGTATGTCAGATTATCGGGGGTCATATTAACGACGGTTCACTGTATTTGCTATCTGGTACTTTGTACTAAGTATGCGGGACACTTGGCCACCACTGCCTGGAACTGACTCGCTTCAAATACGAACCGCACTCTTCCCTGTTGGACAAGGACAGGCAGCCAATAAAACATGTTGTCTATGCTAACAGTTTGTCATTCGACGCGTATTACATTTGCGCAATGGATGTGTGCGTATCCGAAATAGATTCACTCGACCCATGAATAATGTCCACCCTTATTTTCCCGACGGCAATTAGCTTGGTCAGGTCCGAACCATGTATCAACGCGCGTATCTGATATTTCTAAAAGGAATGGTGCATCTCATCCGTTCGACAATATGAATTCAGAACAGAACATGTTACCTGCTCCTGCAGCTCCGCTCGTGCTTTCTGCAAGGTCAAGAAAATGGCCATATAAAGGGAATCTGTTCAACACATCAGGCAGGGAAAGCAACTTACGCGACATTTCGCTCGCCGACTCTACCCCACTCATAGAGCTCATGGAACTCATGGAACTCGCGTCAGCTGCAAAAGAGAAGAAATAAATGAGTTTGGAGACCGTCCTCCGGCACAAAGATTCACACAAAAAGGGGAAATTGTTGTAAAGAAGTTCGGCAATTTTGGTTCATTTTCTTCAGTCTCGCATACATGATTCAAGAGTACAGTTATCATAAACGATGTCCTTCTAGAACAGAGCACACTCTCTGAAAAAAAGGAAGTATGGCAAACTCCATTGGGGGTGCTCACGCTCGTCACAAATATGACTCACTTTGCGGTGTTTGGACTACTCCCCTTATAAGGGTGTTCTCCTGACTCCCTTGATAAGGCTGTCCCCTCGACTCCCCTCCTGTAGGTGATTCCTTTTACTGCCCTAACAAGCACATTGCAGATAACACTAAGCAATCTTTCCCATCCTGTCGTTAAGTGGTGTTACTTGATTGGACTGCTTTTTGCTTTTCCTTCTTTTTTCTTTCTTTTTCTTGTTGTGCAGATACTGATCTGCGCTGCACCGCGTTACAGAAAAAATAATGCCCTTGTCCCAAAACACGAACAACAGGCGCAGTGCCTTTCAGTCTTGCTCAAGAATGCAGGTAGTCTTACAGAACTACCGAAGCAGAACACTCCTCAGAAGCGTTCATTGGGATTGCAGTACTATGCGACCCAAAACTTTACAACCTGCTCCTACAGTACAAAGGAGCGAAACACGTTTGTGACGGCGACGGACATACACCTCATCAACTCCCACTGCATCTGCAGTAACTTCAAGGCAATTAACGTTGCAGAACATATGTCTTTCTATCGGAGATTGCGTTTCTTACTTGATATGCCGCTTCCCTTGTCACTAGAGAGTATTCCCACGGACAATTTCCCTCGAATGAAATGACCGATCCGAGTGTCAATTACAGTTATAACAAGAAAGACTGCATTGTAGAAGACAGGATCTTCGTGAGCACAGGGAAAAAGTTGTGAGCACCAGCTTGCTTATGAAGTTGTAGTACCTGTTCCTTAGTACATATAATGTTGGGTGCTTTCCAAGGATATTTGCCACCAACAGCTTTTCTTGGTACAGCCAGGCCTTGCGAAATGTAAATGTTATCTGCAAGGATACTACTACTCTGGCCATCCCAGAGACAGCCTTGTTCATCGCTTCTTTTATTGTGTATAGGTGTGTCGCGGTAAGCTTAACAAATCAATAAAAGTACGAGACTCTACAATTCAATGGTCTGGAAGAACCTCGTCATAAACTTTGGGGAGTAAGGCTAACACCCTAACTAACATGAAGACTAACATGAAGGGAGTGTACGCAACACCACGCATTAAATATGGCCGAGAAAGGGTGTCGCTGCAACGCTTTCTTTGTTCGCTAGGGTGTCGGAGCATTGTTCGACACCCTTTTGACTCCCTTTTTTCTGAGAGTGCACATCAACACTCCCGGAGTGAACGAAGCACAAATGGTATGTCATCTACCATGGGACCTACCGTTTAACATTTACCAGAAATGCTAATACACCTATTCATTGTTTCTATGCTTGTACTTTGCACACACTTTGCACTTCCACTTGTATGCTTCAGTGGCAGTGCTACTTCACTGAACATGCACTGATCACATCCTGTGTTACAGATTGCAATCTTCAGCCTGCGTGCCCTTGCTACCTGACACACAAATGGTCTTCGACAACCTGCTTATCAACATGTTCTGAGTCATCGCAGCTACGTCGTTGCAAACACCATTTCCGTCATCGAAAGCTTAAAAGACGCTTCTGCTCTGCGCTCGTCCTTACTTCAGTGGCAGTGCTACTTCAATGAACGTGTACTGATCACATCCTGTGTTACAGGTGAGAATCACCAACTTTCATATAGTATTGTACAGCACTTCCGCTAGAGTATTGCTTTGTGTTTCTTGTTGTGTGAACTATCATTGACGCACGATGTCGAGCACAGAAATCAAAGAGCTAATCAAAATGATTGATGATTTCAAAAGAGAAATGCGTGCTGATAATCGCTCCTTAAGGAACGCCATTCAATCTTGCCAAGATACCTTGTCGGAATGAAAGAACGATATCAAAGAATTAAAAGCATTACGTAGCGAAGTAACTGATATCAAGCGTGAGAATTCTGAACTTCAGGATTCCGTGTATAAGCTACGGCAAGAATTGAATGTCATCGAGCAATATCAGAGGTTAAATAACCTCGAAACCAGGGGCGTACCCAACGACATCCCAAGTCCAGCTAAGTAGTGAAAACAATTGCTGAAGTAGTAAAAGTGAAGCTTGAAGATCATGATATCGAAGTATGTCATCGCATCCCAACAAAACCGTCTACTCAGGAAAATATAATTGTCCGCATGATTTCTCATGCTAAAAGGGATGAAGTTTTCCAAATGTCAGGGAAAGTGAAACTGACTTGTTCATCTTTGGCACTGCCTGGTGGTGATGTGATGACATTCATTAATGAGCATTTGTCGCCTGCTAACAAGCAAGTATTAGGCGCTGCGGTAGCACATTAGAAAGAGGTGAACTGGAAACACCTTAGGTCCCGCAAAGGAAAAATCTACGCGAGAAAATCTGAAGATTCTCCAGTTCTGCATATTAAGACCAGAGAAGACCAGGTGTTCGTGACGATGTGAAGCCTCGGAATTTGTTCTCCATCTTCCTTGCAAGACCTTGACGAGCATTATTTACGGTTTGCTTTTTCTTAGTTTAATTTAAATGTCCGAAGTTTAAGTAAACATTATGGTGATCCATCCATATTACCTAACAAACAAAAATATTAACTAACAAACAGGATAACCTTCGGTCTATTCGAAACATGGCTAAAACAGGATAATGAGCAGTACTTTTCGTTTAGTGTTAACACCTGGAATGCTCTAATCGTGTCTTGGGGCTCCACGGCGGCGTTGCGCTGCTTATTGATGATTCCTTGACTTATCATTTGAGAGATGGCATAGACCTAGGCTCTGAGTTATGTGAAACTTTATTCATCCAAGTTCCCTGTGAACGCTTCGGGAAAGAGTCATTGATGATGATGATGATTCAGGTTTTTATGGCGCACGGACAACTAAGGTCATAGTGCGCCAAAGCTATGGTGAAAAGACAATGGGGGTGGGTGGTGACTATGTAAAAGCAGGAAGATTAAACTAAAATTATCGTTTTAGAAAGGTTTAGACATTAAAACACGATACGTGAGCAAAGCTGGGTAAAACTATATTGCATTTAAATAGCCAATATCTTTAAAATAGTTAAAAACTCTCATGAAGGGTAAAAGAGGCTCATCACCCAACAACAAGGCTGGATGAAGTGGCAACTGATATCTGTAAAGCTATTTAAAGTGATACTGACGATGAGGTTCATGTGCAGGACACGTGATTAGGATGTGCAGCACAGACAGCTGCTCCCCACACTGCGTACATTCCGGTGGTTCCTCCCGGCGCAGTAAAAAAACATGTGTGAGGTGTCTGTGACCAATGCGTAAGCGACTAAAAACTACTGAATGGAGACGATTTTTAAAACACGGTATGCTTCCTAAAATTGTGTTTTTTGACATCCAAAGCTTGTTGTTTTCTCGTGTAGCCCACTCTCGTTGCCATTTCACATTAATTTTCCTCCTCAGGACTGACTTAAGGTCTTGAGAGGGACTCTCCAAAAGGCTCACTTCAGAAGAGAGCGCAGCTGCAGCTGCTGCATCTGCGAGTTCATTGCCGGGTATCCCAACGTGGCTGGGCACCCAGCAAAAACCTACACAGAGACCTTTTTTGATTACCTTGGTTGCAAGATATCGGGCCCTTAATACAAGGTGATTTTTCTGTTTCTGTATCGTACAGATGGCTTTAAGAGAACTCAGTGAATCGCTGTAGATAATCGAAGACTTCATCTGACGGTGTAAGATGAAGCTAAGCGCCATGATTATTGCATATAGCTCTGCAGTAAAAACTGATGCAGAGTTTGGAAGCCGCTGTCACTTCGTGCAAGATTCAGTAACCATTGCACAAAAATTGTGTGTCTTTGACCCATCGGTATAAAAAGCAGTGTGATCTCCAAAGCTTTCGGCTACATAACTGAATTCTTGTTGGAGCGCACATGGTTGAGTGCCATGTTTGTTATATTTAGCTAAAGAGTAATTGCATTCTGGAAGTACGTCCCATGGCGGAGCTCCCACACACGCTTGCAAAATTGGTGTGTGATACTCAATGAACTCATACGTTTCGATTCCCTGTAGCACACGCATACTAAAAGGAGGTATAACTGTGGGTTTGCTGAGAAAGAACTGTTTAAACGGTGTCTCCCTCACAGACTGGAGTGGAGGATGTTCCGGATAGCCTTTCACTCTAAGCGCATATGATGCTGAGAGGTAGAACCTACGTCTCTCCAACGACCACTCCTTGGATTCGACATATAGACTCCCAACTGGTGATGTACGAAAGGCACCAGTTATTAAACGCAACCCCTGGTGGTGAACTGGGTTCAACATATTGAGAGCAGATTCGCGGGCAGATCCATAGAGAATGCACCCATAGTCCAATTTTGACCTCACTGTCGAAATGTAAATTCTATGCAACGTGTCACGATCTGCGCCCCAGGATCTGTGTGACAGCACCTTTAAGAGGCTTAGGGACTTGGTGCATGTCGTTTTAAGGCTCTTAATGTGCGGTAGGAAAGTAAGTTTGCTATCAAACGTGACCCCAAGAAATTTGTGCTCACTCTTAACAGTGAGGTCCTGTCCATTCAGCTTAAAGGGACGGTTTCGTACACCCTGGCCTACCCACAAAGCGTACCATTCGATTCCTCATATCTGAAAACGTAATACTGTGAATTCGCTCGTCCAGAATCGCCACGGTTATTAAATAAACGAATTAAGTTGATAAGAACGGCGCCAGCACATTGCGATTTCTGTTGGCTACAGCGATATCCGCTACGATGGCAGACCGCTTATTGGATGAACAAATCGTCTGCTCTCGCGCCTTCTTGCAGCGGTGAGAGCAGACGACTTCCAAAAGGTGCTCGAGGATCACGGCGACGGCAATAAACTTGCTGCATGTAGTCTGGTCAAACGAAAGATGCGTATTGTAAAATGTGGCCGAACAACAATGTCAATACGTCTCGCATCTTCATTTCGAGCGGCAGTTTACGTGGATGACTCCACCTAATAAAGGCAGTTGACGCTTATTTACTAACTTGTCTCGTATCGTTCGGTATTTTGAGCACTTCTAGTTCGTCTTACCTGCGAAAAGAATATTCCGTATGGAAGTGGTGAAAACGTAACCCGGGTGTATAACAACTCTTTTGTCGACGACAATGTGACGAAAGTGGATATAGAAAAGCACCTGTTGGGAGTCACACACTCGAAACATCTTCAACAAACGGTCTGATTGTCACACGCGCGTGCGTGTACTCCGCACGTTTCGTTCACGATGCATATGAGGTAAAGAGACGTTCTGCGGGCACGATATGTATGGGACGGCGCCGGACGCAGCTCTAACTAAAAGATGTCGGCCGTCACGCAGTCAACTGTTAGCGTCAACGGTGTCCAAAGAAGTGGATACGCGCAGTATGTAGGTATTACTTTGTTGATAATAGCCAAAAGTGATGTGTACAGAAATTGTCGGCACCGCACGCAACGGCAGTCCCGCGTACCTCGGAAGGAAGTGCTTGATCCAGCAGGCTACATCAGTTTGTTTTGCATATAGCCTCTCTAAGGTATTATCCCTACCGGAGCAGTATATCGCCAAACTATGCTCAATAATGTTGTCTTGTGCCCCTTCAGTAGCTGACACTAACTGATGAGAGTGGCACTCCTTCCTGTGCCAGAATCAACACCTATTAATGGGTCACGAATATAACTCAAATTCGCAGGTTTCACAGCTCTATTTAATTTTTCCCTGCACATTGCTGATGTGAGAAAAGTATTGCATAATATAAATATGTAAGTTACATCCACAAATCAGTGTTGTGATTATATGATGTTCAAGCAACAAAAGACAAGACAACCTTGTTGACAGGACAGGACGACAGGTTGCTCAGAGCTTGCTGCTTGAACATCATTATGACTACCCGATACCAACAACCCAATTTTAACACAATTGGTCAGTCCTGTGGACGTACATTACAATAAGGGACAATAAAAGATGACTACATAAATACTCAACTTCCGCAAACTTTATATTCAACGTGCTGGACATGTTAGTCTGCAACCCCTGATATCGAATCAAAATGTGAGCCAGTATGGGCAACAATAAGCCAGACGACATGTAAACATGTTGCAAACCGCTGTTCCATCTTCCAAATTTGTCATGGATGTCTAGGTATTTTTGATATTTTTGAAAGTTTTTAAACATTTCCAAATCTTTTATATTCAACGTGCTGGACATCTTAGTGTGCAACCCCTGACACAATCAAAATATGAGCCAGTATGGGCTCATGAACACACCGGTGTAACATGAGCAACAATAAGCCAGACGACATGTAAACAGGTGCAAACCGCTGTTCCATCGTACAAATTTGTCATGTACGTCCAGGTATTTTTGATATTTTTGAAAGTTTTTAAACATTTCCAAATCTTTTATATTCAACGTGCTGGACATCTTAGTGTGCAACCCCTGACACAATCAAAATCTGAGCCAGTATGGGCTCACGAACACACCAGTGTAACATGAGCAACAATAAGCCAGACGACATGTAAACATGTTGCAAACCGCTGTTCCATCTTACAAATTTGTGATGGACATCTAGGTATTTTTGATATTTTTGAAAGTTTTGAAACATTTCGAAATCTTTTATATTCAACGTGCTGGACATCTTAGTGTGCAACCCCTGACACAATCAAAATCTGAGCCAGTATGGGCTCACGAACACACCAGTGTAACATGAGCAACAATAAGCCAGACGACATGTAAACATGTTGCAAACCGCTATTCCATCTTACAAATTTGTGATGGACATCTAGGTATTTTTGATATTTTTGAAAGTTTTGAAACATTTCCAAATCTTTTATATTCAACGTGCTGGACATCTTAGTGTGCAACCCCTGATATCGAATCAAAATGTGAACCAGTATGGGATCATGAACACACCGGTGTAACATTAGCAAAAATAAGACTGACGACATGTCGACAAGTTGCAAACCGCTGTTCCATGTTACAAATTTGTCATGCACGTCTAGGTATTTTTCATATATATTAAACATTTACACATCTTTCATATTCAACGTGCTGGGCATCTTAGTGTGCAACCCCTGACACAATCAAAATCTGAGCCAGTATGGGCTCACGAACACACCGGTGTAACATGAGCAACAATAAGTGAGACGACATGTAAACATGTTGCAAACCACTGTTCCATCTTACAAATTTGTCCTGTACGTCCAGGTATTTTTGATATTTTTGAAAGTTTTTAAATATTTCCAAATTTTTTATATTCAACGTGCTGGACATCTTAGTGTGCAACCCCTGACACAATCAAAATCTGAAACAGTATGGGCTCACGAACACACCAGTGTAACATGAGCAACAATAAGCCAGACGACATGTAAACATGTTGCAAACCGCTGTTCCATCTTACAAATTTGTGATGGACATCTAGGGATTTTTGATATTTTTGAAAGTTTTGAAACATTTCCAAATCTTTTATATTCAACGTGCTGGACATCTTAGTGTGCAACCCCTGATATCGAATCAAAATGTGAGCCAGTATGGGCTCATGAACACACCGGTGTAACATTAGCAAAAATAAGACTGACGACATGTCGACAAGTTGCAAACCGCTGTTCCATGTTACAAATTTGTCATGCACGTCTAGGTATTTTTCATATTTTTTAAACATTTACACATCTTTCATATTCAACGTGCTGGGCATCTTAGTGTGCAACCCCTGACACAATCAAAATCTGAGCCAGTATGGGCTCACGAACACACCGGTGTAACATGAGCAACAATAAGCCAGACAACATGTAAACATGTTGCAAACCGCTGTTCCATCTTACAAATTTGTCATCTACGTCCAGGTATTTTTGATATTTTTGAAAGTTTTTAAACATTTCCAAATCTTTTATATTCAACGTGCTGGACATCTTAGTGTGCAACCCCTGACACAATCAAAATCTGAGCCAGTATGGGCTCACGAACACACCAGTGTAACATGAGCAACAATAAGCCAGACGACATGTAAACATGTTGCAAACCGCTGTTCCATCTTACAAATTTGTGATGGACATCTAGGTATTTTTGATATTTTTGAAAGTTTTGAAACATTTCGAAATCTTTTATATTCAACGTGCTGGACATCTTAGTGTGCAACCCCTGACACAATCAAAATCTGAGCCAGTATGGGCTCACGAACACACCAGTGTAACATGAGCAACAATAAGCCAGACGATATGTAAACATGTTGCAAACCGCTGTTCCTTCTTACAAATTTGTGATGGACATCCAGGTATTTTTGATATTTTTGAAAGTTTTTAAACATTTCCGAATCTTTTATATTCAACGTGCTAGACATCTTAGTGTGCAACCCCTGACACAATCAAAATCTGAGCCGTGGGCTCATGAACACACCGCCATAACATTAGCAAAAATACGGCTGATCCATCTTGCACATTCGTAATGCACGTCTAGGTATTTTTGATATGAAATACTATAATCATCCATGATGATAAGAGCTTATTCGATGCAGAAGCATGGTCTTTGATGCAGATATGTTGGATGGTCTGAAAAGGGCTTTTTTTTTTCATAGGCCAGGGGTAATTGAAGACGTTGAAGTAGATGAGCTTATCCTTGATTTTGTCATTTGCTCCAGGTGTAATGACATGAATGGAAAGCCTTCACTTATCACGTTGACAACCTCCTGCCGCTTGCGGGAATGGATAGAGAGAGCAGCTTTCTTCAGCAGTCTATCCAAGTTCTGATACATACATGACCAAATCTGAAATTTTGCATAACGTACCATGAAACACACATTTTTATATGCAAATAAAAACCTCCGCAACAAAAACAAACTTTACAACACCTTTCAGGAGAATACAACACCATGTGTACGTGACTGATCGAAACAGGTTCCGGCACATGCTGGTATTGGCGAGCAGTGTCTACACACACACCTGCAATGTTTGTACAATTTAGAATGGTGTCACGATCAAGCGGAACATATATACGCAAAAAAGTGCGCTTTTATGGATGAGTCTTACCCGCGTCAATCGATTCCCGATCATCCACTACTTTCACTGGCTAACCACTTTGATGTTGCAAAGGGTCAGTAGCTGAAGGTTCATTGACGTCCCCGGTTCTTCAATCGATCGGCGCCGATGAGCTCATATTCACCGCTTAGTGACAGGGACCCGTCACTATCGCTAAATTTGCTATCAGACATTACGACGTCGCGCGTGACAACTTTCAAGCGCAAAGCACATACACCTCCGACTGTACTGTGCATTGCGCTTCGGTCGCCCAATGGGCGAGCTGCCACCATAAATACCATAACCACGTCACATTTGACGTTGCATGAGAGGGAGTTGAATCCAGCTGCGACTTCCGTCGTCTGCTGTCACGGCATATTCCTTCAAATTTCTCGAAAACCACTTCGTTGTTCTGGTTGAAACTTCGCGACTGTATTTCTGTAGCACTCTTGAATATAATTTCAGCTAAGTTTCGGAATCGCCCGATCTGTACGAGACCGTCCCTTTAAGAGTAGGTGGAGGAAGCATTCCTCTGACCCTAGAGAAGTGAACACAGACAGTTTTCTCGTGCGAGAACTTAAACCCATTTCCGAGGGACCATGTGGTAAGCTTGTTTAGAACTAGCTGCATCTGACGCTCGCATATTGCTAGATTTGTAGAAGAATATGATATTTGAATGTCATCTACGTATAAGGAGTATGACATGGAACGAGGAATTACATTGGCTACTGAATTGATTTTCACAAGAAAGAGAGTAACACTCAGGACAGATCCCTGTGGCACTCCATTCTCTTGAACCAGAACACGAGATAGCGTCGTTCCAAGTCGTACTTGGAAAGTCCAGTTTTGTAGGAAGTTCATGACGCACCTGAGTATGCGCCCCCTGATCCCAAAAGAGTACAGATCTTGTAGGATACCATACCGCCAAGCGGTATCGTATGCCTTCTCAAGATCAAAGAAAACAGAGAGGCAGTGTTGTCTTCGGACGAAAGCTTCACGTATCATTGTTTCTACTCGAACGAGGTGGTCTGTTGTGGACCGCCCGGCACAAAAACCACACTGCAGTTCAGAGACATTTGCTTTCCTCTAGAAAATGGACGAGCCGACCATTAACCATACGCTCAAATGTTTTGCCGATGCAGCTTGTGAGATCGATAGGTCGATAGCTAGTTGGATTTGAAGGGTCTTTTCCAGGTTTTAACAGTGGGACAACGGTGGCAGTTTTCCATGCGGATGGCAATGTGCTGTCTGCCCAGATTCGGTTGAAGAAACGAAGCAAGCATTCTTTAGATGTTTCGGACAAGTGCTGAAGCATGGCATATGTCACTCGGTCTGGACCAGGTGAGGTAGCCTTTGCTGAAGATAATGTTCTCTGCAGCTCTATCATAGTAAACGGCTGATTATATCCATGGTCGTCCCCGCCACTCATTCGAATTGTCTTCTTTTGTGCAGTGTCTTTGATCTTAAGAAAGTTTTTACTATAATGAGATGAGTCAGAAATTCTTTGGAAATGCTCCCCAAGCGCATTCGCCTGCTCTTCTAGGCTTTCACATACCTGACCGTTAACTTCTAAAAGAGGGACGGAATGACTGATGTGTTCTCCTCTGATTTTGCGAAGTCTGTCCCATACCACTTTGGATGGGGTATTACAAGACAGAGACGATACAAAGGCGTGCCAAGAGGGCCGCTTAGCTTGCTTGCGTGTCCACCTGGCCCTTGCTCTGGCCTTTTTAAAAAGTAGGAGATTTTGTGAAGTGGGGTACCTCCGAAATATGCTCCACGCCCGATTTTGCAGTTTGCGAGTTTCCTCGCATTCACTGTTCCACCAGGGTTTAGGTCGCTTTGGGAGACGACCAGAAGCCTGGGGAATGAATTGTGTTGCTGCATCGAGGATGATGTTACTAATAAGATTGCTAGCTTCCTCGATCGTCACCCTATCAATAGGAATCAGAGAGAGGTCACATTTTTCAGAAAACTGATTCCAGTCGGCTATTTCAAATTTCCACCTGGCAGGGCGTGTCGTCAGAGTGTCGACTAGAGTAAGGTATTTTAACACCACTGGGAAGTGGTCACTTCCAAGTGGGTTTTGTTTTACAGTCCATTCCATCTCCTGAAACAAGGAGGGACTGCAAAAAGACTGGTCTAAGGCTGAGAGAGTCTGACTTGAAGAATATATGTATGTAGGTGCCCCTGTGTTTAAGAGACAGATGGATATTGATAATAAAAAATTCTCTAACATTTTCCCTCGGGTGTCAGTTCTTGTACTGCCCCAAAGTGGATTATGAGCATTAAAGTCACCTAGAACTATAAAAGGACTTGGAAGTTGGCTGCATAAATCTTGTAATTCTTTTTGTGTAATAGTGTCTGATGGCGGCAAGTATACCGAGCAGATGGTGACGATCCTGTCTAAACACACCTGCACGGCTACAGCTTCCAAGTTTGTAACTAGGTGAATTGCTTTCGTTGGGAGAGATCGTCGTGTGATGATCGCTACACCACCAGATGCTCGGGTGGCGTCACTTCGATCTCTTCGGAATATGTTGTGTCTACGCAGTGGATTTTGTGTTTGGTTGTTCAAATATGTTTCCTGAAGACAAAAACATGTAGCATTATAGGTCTCGAAGAGATCGTTCACATCATCTAAGTTAGAAAGGAACCCACGACAATTCCATTGGAGGATCGTGTGCTGCATAATAGTTGCAGTACTAAGAAGGAGTAGTAAGTGTGTCAGAAACTTTTGCCGACTTTGAAAAGCTTTCATTACCTATTTTTTGTTGGAGGTGTGACCCGCGGCCTTGTGGGTTTCTTCCGCGCAGCCACAAGCTCTTTATCAGATATGTCAGGGAGTGACCCACTCCCCGACAGACTAGCTCTATTCTTTTGGAGGACTTGGGAGCTCGTGCTCGCAAAGGAGCGCTCAGAGCTCGTCTCGTCCTCGCAATCCATGGATGTTGCGTCCGTGGACTGTGAGGACAGAAGTGGCGTCGGTGTTAGGGACGCCACTGGAGTTTCGGGGACTGGAGGTGGATGTGCACCCCCTTGGACTTCATTTGTGGTTGTCTCTATCAGCAGTGATTGCTCGGTCTGTGTCAACTGTGTTACTAGTTTTACTTTCTGTTTTATGGCTGTGGCAAAGGATTTTTCGAAAAAGATGGGAGCTACTTTTTTTCTGGCTTCTGGGTAACTGATGTTCTGTGTAACCTTAACGTGCAGGACTTCTTTTTCATATTTCCACTTTGTACATTACCTCGAGTAGGATGGGTGGTTGGAAGAACAATTGACACAGCAGTCTGGCCCTTTGTATTCTTTGGTCTCATGGTCACTCTTGCCACACCGTGCACAACAAGCAGAGCCGCGGCACCCGTCTGCAGCATGTCTAAACCTGTTGCACCGAAAACAGCGCAACGGGTTCGGAATGTAAGGTCGGACATCTGCTGACAGGTAGCCTACTTTTAGTTTTGTTGGAAGTGTGGGCCTGTCAAAGGTCAGTACTATATTTCGTGTGGTGATGTACTCCCCATTTTTACGAATTTTGATTTTCCGTACATCAATGACGTCCTGGTCCCTGAGCTCCATCAAAATTTCTTCAGGTGGCACGTCAACCAACTCAAAAACTGAGATTACGCCCCTGCAAGTGTGAAGTGTTTTGTGCATCGAAGCTCCAATCTTTACTCCCATCAATTCATGAGCGTTCAATATACGGTTGCAGTCTTTCTCATTCGTTCATTTTATGAGCAAGTCCCCAGATCTGATACGTTTTATTCCCGTGATATTTTTAGACAGGGATACCACCGCTTTTTCAATAAAAAATGGTGACATCTTTCCCAGTGGTACATTTTTCTCTTTTTCGGAGTCTGCACTAGACAGTACTATGTACTTGGAAATGAACTGTTTAGATGCACTTTGTAAAACTTCGGTCCGTGGTCGCTTTGCGGCCACGATCTCAAGAGAGGAAGAAAATTTACCCATAGAGGTTTGTTGAAAGGTTGTTGACATAAATATAAATGTATTAGATAAAGGTCAGTCAACTTCATATCTAAATATATTGCTCGCCAATAGCATTGAGCAATGGATTCGATGCCCTACTCGTACCCAAGTTGGGCATACTGGTACCCTCGTAGATCATATCCTGTCTAACACTCATTCGGACGCCTTCACTGCCGGTGTTGCCCTGCGATATGTCCGACCATGACATTTTTGCGATTGAGAAAAAACGTTGTGAGACAAATGTTTTCATGCTGTTGTACGTTTCTGTGACTTCTCATTAGCTAGGTCATATATCGCGAGCGTCAACTGGTCTTTCGTGGATGCAGACACATCTGCTACACGTAAATTTAGTACATTTCATAAGGTACTTACTCAGTGTATCGAGGCATCGTCAGAGCTGAAAAGATATTCTAAAAGACAAACCAAAAGGAAACCGTGGCTAACTACCGGGCTCTTACTGTGTGTAATGCGTAGGTCAAATTTGTATAACAAACATCGTCTGAACCCTGATAAGACAGCGTTGAGAGAGAAATACGTTAAACATGTCTAGCAAACTCCTACGCATAGCTAAGAGAAACTACTCCTACCAAAAATTTAATGAAGCTTTTTGGTGATTCACACAAGTCATGAAACTTAGTAAATTGCGCTCTTGGGAAGAGCAGGCAATCAAACGCCATTTCAAGCCTTGCTGATGATTCAGGGAATACTCATGACAATCAAGTAACTATATGCAATCTATTAAATAATTACTTCTTAAATGTCGCTGCGTTCGTACTTTCAGACAACGCTAATTCTGAGCTAGGTCACATCTTGCCTTCTCGTAACCCCCACACATCTTTCTTCTCCCCTTGTTGTCCAGAAGAAGTCCAGTCGGTCAATTACAATGTGAAAAACACGGCGGCTTCAGGATATGACCACATATCTGTGGAGTTTCTTAAAAATGTGGCCACACTGATTTCAACGCCTTTGTCCGCCATCATCAAATCATTATTTCATGAAGGATCGTACCCTGATGAGTTAAAGGTCTCGAAAATCTGCCCAATTTTCAAGAGCGGTAGTCGTTTATCTCCGGGGGACTACAGACCCATCGCGACTCTGCCCACTATCAGCAAGATATTAGAACGCCTAATACTATCCAGATTAGAGGATTTTTTTCCAGAGGCATTCCTTGATATCGGATAACCAGTTTGGTTTCCGCCGGAACAGGTCGACTGAAATAACAGCCCTCTCAGTCTGAGAGTTGATTAAGTCTGATATTGAGTCTAAGCTCCTAACCACGGGCGTGTTCGTTGACCATTGGAAAGCGTTTGACACGATTGCCCATCCATTACTTTGTTCGAAATTAGAACGGTATGAAATTCGTGACTTAACTCTCGAACTTATATCCAGCTACCTGTCTAATCGAAAGCAAACTTTGTTCAACTTGGCGATGCCTCTTCATCTGTTGGCAACGTTTTGGGCGGGTGTCCCCCAGGGTTCCATTCTTGGGCCGTTTCTCTTTTTGGCGTACATAAATGACCTGGTATCTTATCTGAACGAGTCAACAATTCTATACGCGGACGATACTTCCATATTTCTGCAGAGTTTCGATGTAAACGATTTATTCTCACGCGCACTATGAAGGCTTCATTCTTGGCTTACTTTTAATAAGTTAGAAATTAGCCCGTCCAAGTCTTCATATGTCATCTTCAGTTCCCCCCAATTATTCACAGATAGTTGTAGTAGTGACTTGGTGGTTGGTCCCGATACTATTGCCGAACGCTGCTCAAAGAAATTCCTGGGCATAACGCTTGATGAGGACTTGTTATGGCACGACCAGGTTTCACACGTGTGCAACAAAGTTTATTCGGGTACTTAGGCAATAAACAAGTTGAGGTTCCTCGTGCCGTTACGAGTTCTAAGAAGCGCTTACATGTCTCTTGTTCAACGCCATATTTCCTATGGCATCGCATGCTATGCCCTATCATACGATTCCACAATTAAGCCTGTGCATGTTGCCCATAAAAAGGCATTACGAGCGATGTTAGCTACGTCAAATAATGAAAGTATTACTTTTGCATTTAAATTGTTCAATATTCCTGAGGTAAAAGTTTTACTTCAACGCAGGTTATGTACCATCGTTTACAAACTGCGAAACAACGTATGTTCTTTACCATTTGTTAGTCTGAGGAGTAGTGAATGTACCATGCCGATAAGAAACTACGGACCGTTTTCCCTAGGTCTACCTTAGATAAGAACCAACTACGGCTACTTTTCTTTCCAATATTACACTGTAAAGTTATGAAACTCATTGCCAGTGCATATACAAAGCAGCACATCAATACATGTCCTTAAGAAACAACTTCAAAATTACTTGATGCTTCAAGCTACAAATTAGCTGTTATCTCGGATTGACATTAACTGAATATGTTCATGTTACGGAATAGATCACGTTGTACTTACAAATTTTCATTTGTTTTTTCGTTTGCGTCTTGCATATATATTCGTTTTATTTATTATTGCGCACGATTTGTTAGGTTGCAGCTTGTAGTTCATGAGTTCATTGATGTGCAATCCTAAGTTACTGTTTGCCGTATATTTCAGCTATCAGTTTGAGTACGGATCAGTTACACGCGTTAAGCGTCTGATCCCTCAGTGTCATTCCTTATGTAAATGATGATGATTCTTTTGTTGATGAAAAGTCGGAATTCCTGACGTGATACCAATAAAAGAGCTCTCGCTCTCTCTCTCTCTTGAAATAGCAGCTGCACACATTTGGAGACCGTGCATAACTACGATGTTAATCGAGCGTTATAGTTTCTTCGCATTTTCGCACTCTAAATGTAACGCGCAACCTCCGCCGTATATGTTTCCGCCGTCCTACTTCTCCGATTTTTAATCCGTCTTGCATTCATCAGTAGACATTGACGACAACTATTCGATAACAACGAGAGAAACTTCGTACATGAGGTACGCGCGCGCGGCGAACATCTGTCCCAGACCAGATGGAAACCTGGTTGTTTAACTTGAATAGGTCGAAGCGGTTCCACTTGAAGTGGCCCTTGTTCGTGCAAGTCACAACCGCTCCCAGTCTGAACTGATGCCCGTTGAAACCGGACATGGTTCTGGTACCAGTGCAAAAAAAGAAAGCAAAATCACCTCGGTAGGTAGACGGTGAGATCAAAACAGCATGAACGGGCACCGCCGTTTTACTAAGCCGTCTTCCTTACCTTCCTCAAGCCGTCTACCAAGCCGCATTCAAAAATGATCAGCGTTATGGGCGGCGAGGCAGTTAACATGCATACAGTGGAACCGGCAGTTCAACAACACAATTCTTGATATGGATCAATACTGTTGTTGTACGTTAAGCGCCTCGAATCAATTACAGGTTGATTGTAAGTTGCTAAGACGTATGCCTCGTACCGCTGCAGGAGAGTTACGATCCATTTTAGACTATGTGCGAGTTGTGCGTGAAATCTGCTAACTTTGCCAATGATTCTGGCTGCTTCCGCGATGTTCCCAGTGACGGCTGCTGAAGGATGATTGCATGTGTTTCTTATGATGGGTTGTTGTATGCGACTACCCGTATCCCAGAACAAGCGGGATCTTACTATTTCACAACCGTCAGCCGCCGATGGCAAGGTTGCAGTATCTATGCAAAAATATAACAAAAGAAACAAAAGATATGAAAGAAAGACTAATGACCCGTAATATGATGAGTTCCTGTTGTCGTGTTACATATTGAAGCCAGTTAAAGCTAGACTGGTGTGGACAGTTACTATAGCTACACATCATTAATATTTTTCACTGGCTCACCACGGGCCAGTGCAACGCGCCGAAAAACAAAGACACAGCTGAAGTTAGACAGAACACAAGGCGCTGAGGCGCAAGGGGTGTCTAACTTCAGCTGTGTCTTTGTTTTTCGGCGCGTTGCAGTGGCATCATGTACAAATAATCCCATATTTCTATGTTGTCACCACGGGCTTGCAACGTTGGACAATATTGGCAGTTTCATTGGTATAATATCGGTCCGATTTGCACGCCCAGTATTGGAGCAATGTAACTTATATTGGCTGCCAATGTTGGACCCATATTGGACCAATGATGGTACGCTGCTTGGGACGGATCTGGACGACAATTAGGGCTCTGAAGGATGCGCCACGCGAAAAAGAATCCTCTCGCGGCATCGGCTATCATTTAGGGTGTAGACGAAAACATGCTAGCGGCAGGTTTGTCCGTCGCCCTGACGACACCGGCGGCTGCCTCGGCGACTGCGGTATACAACGTTTGTTCAGAGGATTATGACAATTTCACCAAGACAGGCTTCATCCACCGGAGGTTATGGACCGCGACTTCACTCTGATCGAGCTGAAGACTGCGTTGAAACTTGTGAATGTGCAATCGTCCCTAGGACCAGATAAAATCACCTATGCCGCACTGCCAGACATTGACGAGCGGTCACTCCAAGCTCTGCTTCATGTTTATAACACATCTTATCCCCGTGGAAGGTACAGAGATCCGTACCTTCCACCTGGAAGGAGGCATTAGTCGTGCATATTCTGAAACCAGGCAAACATTTAAATGCCCTATCTTCCTTTCGCCCTGTGGGCCTGACAAGCGCTGTGAGAAAACTGATGGACAGAACGGTTTTGCATCAACGGGACTGGTGGCTGGAAGAGACGAAGTGTGTTCCTTGATGAAATGTCTAGATATCCTCGCCACCGAAGCTCCATTGATCCACATCTCGACCTGGTCTCTACAGTCCAGCATGATCATGCTCACCGGCGAATTCTTGTATAGACTTTCCTGGACATCAAGCTCGCATATGATGTCGTCTCGCACATATGTGTGCTCCACCCCTTTTCGGTTGTTTGGACCATGTGGTTGATTCTTCAGCTGGCTCCACGATTTCCTTACGAACCGAACTGTCGCTGTCCGCACATCCCACTGCCAAAGCCATAGGCGCTTTAGTGATCAAGGCGTACCCCAAGGAAGCATTACGAGTCCTACACTCTTCAACGTGGTAATGGCAGGCCAAAAATCGATAATTCCTCGCAAAGTAGTATTCTCTATCTATACCGATGAAGTTGCATTTTGGACAGTAGGAAAGTCACGACCCTTCAGCGCAGATTGCAGCTAGGTTAAAGTTAATGTTCATTCGTACCTCTTCCGACTTGGAATTGACGTTTCGCCCGCAAAGTGCGTCGAGCTCCCTTTCACTCACAAGGATATGAGAAATTTCCCTCTTTGGGTTGTCGCAAAGAAGCTCGAGCCTTGGTGTGGTCCAGGACTCGAGCTTGCGTTGGGCTCGCCACATGAAGCACCTTGAGACCAAAGTGCAGCGGTAGTTTCTCGCAATTCAACATCTTTCTGGCTTAGGATTGGGCAGTGATCAACGCTCCCTTCTAGCCGTTCACACGGCTTTGGTGCTGGCGACCTTGCTGTACAGCCTTCCAATCATACACATGATTTCTACATCGTCACCCTACGGACACTGTTCGCCCGAAGCCTTCGTTGCTGCCTTGGAGTTCCAAGAATTGTTTCAACAAACATGGGAAGTCTTAGCTAAAGCTGGTGAACTCTCGATGGAGGTCCTTCCTAAGCGTGAATAGACTCGACACTTCTTACGTGTGCGTGCGCACATTCCCCGTCACCCACTCAGAAAATTTAGATACCGTCCTGAAGTAATTTCCATCATGTAGCGCAGAGGATACGCAAGAATCTCACTGGCTTCATAGCTAAGGGCTTCACACCGCCGAATGCCCCCTGGTCCCTGCCTGTGCCACCCACCTGCGCGCGTCTTCCGGACCTCCAGGAACGAATAGGTTCCCCCTCAAGTCCTCCGAGATCATTGCTGTGCTCCGGTAGACGCGAAGTTTTCTGCCTGCCGCAGCATACACTGATGGCGCATCTCTAAACGGCAAGTGCTCGTGGGCATTTGTCATCCCATCCCAAAGTGAAGTGGAAAGACGTCGCCTTTCGCATCAAACCTCATCCGCAGCTACGTAACTCTATGAATGCAACAAAAGAGCATATTTTCAAAAGAAAATATTGATGCGAGTAGACTGACTGGCGCTGAGACTGTGTCTTTAATCTCCAGAGAGAATGTCAGAGAGCGAGCCGGGGGGACGGTGGCACGCGCTCAGGAAAAACATCCACTCGTCTTCATGTAACAATATCCCCCTCGCGGAGAGGTTGATCATCCTGATCAACTGTGGGCGAGTGGTAGGGTTTCAGTCGGGAGACATGTACGACGTCTTCTTTTGATGTTCTCCGGGATCACCGATGTGCACTCTCAGTAGCTTGGACGACGTAATTCACCGGCGACGTTTGACGAAGAATTTTATACGGGCCGAAATAGCGCCGCACGAGTTTCTCAGACAGGCCAACTTTGCGCTCAGTTTTCCACAGCCACACCAGGGCTCCCGGGTGGTATTGGGTATCGGAGTGCGCCTCGTCGTAACGAGCCTTTTGGTCGGCTTGGGAGAGCATCGTATCCGTGCGGGCGAGCTGGCGGCTTTCTTCGGCACGACTCATGAGTTCGGTGACAAAATCAGTCCTGTGGCCGGCTTCGACGTAAGGAAACAATGTGTCCAAAGTGGTGGCGCTATTGCGGCCGAACGCGAGGAAAAACGGGCTGAAGGAGGTGACGTCATGCCGGGAGGGGTTATAGGCATAGGTCACGAAAGGGAGAACCGTGTCCCAGTTGGTGTGGGAGGCGTCGACGTACATAGAAAGCATATCCGCAAGGGTGCGGTTCAGCCGCTCGGTGGCACCGTTGCATTGTGGGTGATAAGCCGTTGTAGAGAGGCGGCGGATCTGGCAGGCTTGGAGGAGCTCTGAGACTATGGTCGACAAGAAGGCCGCACCTCGGTCACTTAGGAGTTCTCTGGGTGCTCCGTGGCGCAATATAACCTGCTCCAAAAGGAACGTGGCGACGTCAGGCGCGGTGCCGGTCGGAAGGGCCTTTGTCTCCGCATATGGGGTGTGGTGGTCGACGCAGACGACGATCCACTGGTTGCCATCGTTCGAAGTGGGGAAAGCACCAAGGAGGTCTTCGCCAAGACGTTGAAAGGGGCCAGCAGGGGGCAGGATAGGCTGCAAGGGTCCTTGTCGCGCGGACGGCAAGTGTTTGCGTCGCTGACACTCAGTACAGCGCCGTACATACGCGGAAATGAAACGTCGCATTCCAGGCCAGAAGAACCGCCGGATCACCCTGTCGTATGTACGTGCAAATCCCAAATGTCCAGACGTTGCGTCATTATGAAGAGGTCGTAGAAGAGCTGCCCGAAGATGACGCGGGATCACTATTAAATATGGCTGCCCGAAGGGATCGAAATTTTTCTTGTAGAGGACTGAGTCACGAAGGACGAAGTTTCGTGACCGCCGGGATTGCTGTCGAGAAAGAGGAGAGGTAGCTTCCAGCTTCTCGATGACCGACCGTAAAGCGAAATCGCGGCGTTGTTCCTCAGGAAGCTAGAGGAGGTCGAATGGAGTACAGTCCACCGATGATGAGATATAAGCGACATCCGGTAGGGCAGCGCGGGATAGGGCATCGGCATCAAGGTGTTTGCGACCGGCTTTGTGGACAACTTCAAAACGTATTCTTCTAGCAAGAGTGCCTATCGGGCGAGTTTCCCAGATGGCGCCTTGATGCTGGCTAGCCAACATAGCGCATGGTGGTCTGTGACGATTTTGAAACGGCTCCCGTAGAGGTAGGGGCGAAACTTATGGATTGCCAACAAGACCGCCAGACATTCTTGGTCGGTGACGCTGTAGTTCTGTTCTGCGGCAGACAAAGAACGACTGGCAAAGGCCACCGGGTGCTCAGCGTCGTCAGGACTTTGGGTCAACACGGCGCCAAGGCCGGTACTGCTAGCGTCGGTATGAATCTCAACTGGCGCTCGTGGATCAAAGTGGCGGAGCAGCGGGGAAGCAGTGAGAGCCGACTTCAAGCAGTTGAAAGCAGCCTCGTGGGCGTCTTCCCAACAGAATGCAGTGCTTTGCTTCAAAATGTCGTTCAGGGGTCGTGCCTTACTGGCGAAGTGTTTAATGAATCGCCGGAAGTACGAGCATAAACCAAGGAAGCTCCGGACGGCCTTGATCGTGGTGGGCCGGGGAAAATTCCTGACAGCCTCTGTTTTCTTGGGGTCTGGGCGAATGCCATCAGGGGAGACAAGGTGGCCCAGGACTGTCAGTTCTTGACACCCAAAGTGACATTTCTTGTGCTTGAGAGTTAGGCCAGCGAGCTTCATGCACTCGAGTACTTGGCGTAGCCAGCTGTTGTGCTGTTCAAGATTGGAGCCGAAAACGACGATGTCATCCAGGTAGCAGAGACATGATGTCCACTTTAGTGGACCGAGGACGTTGTCAATCATGCGCTCGAATGTCGCTGGTGCGTTACATAAACCGAACGGCATCACTTTGAACTGATAGAGTCCGTGAGGTGTGACGAATGCTGTTTTTTCGGCGTCTTTCGGGTAAACTTCAATTTGCCAGTATCCCGAACGCATATCAATGGAAGAAAAGTAGCGTGCTTCCTGGAGGCAATCCAGGGCATCATCAATACGTGGCATCGGGTAAGTGTCCCTTTTGGTGATCTTATTGAGCTCCCTAAAATCGACGTAGAATCGCCAGGAGCCATCTTTCTTGCGAACAAGGACTACTGGCGCAGCAACGGACTGGAAGACGGGGCAATGACGTCGTCGTTCAACATATCCTGTTCATGTTGCTGGATAACACGTCGCTCAGCGTGGGATATGCGGTACGGCTTTTGGCGCACAGGAGGATGACCCTGCGTGTCCATCGGATGTTGGACAAGTGCCGTACGACCCTGTTTCCTGTCGAAATCGAAGATATCAACGTAGTCCTGGAGAACGGAGAGCACGTCAGTATGTTGATTGGGGTCGAGACGGGAGTCGATCATCTTGGCCAGCCGGTCGCGTGCACCACACGTTTCAAGTGCTTGAATAGAGAAGACAGGCCATTGCGAGGTCATGTCGGCGGTTTTGTCGACGGGTACACAAGTAAGCTCGGCGGAGTGTGGAAAGGAGCGAAACGAAGCGACGACGATACCATCGGGAAGAAGTTCGGGTTTGTCGCCTGTGTTCAAAATCCACAGTTTGGCGGAGTTCCTTTGAAGTGACGTGAGACTGTAAGGCACCACGACGCCCTTTTTAGACAGTAGAGTGCACGCAGGTTCGGCGATGATGTCCCCGCAGGTGACCCGGTGAATATGATTAGGGTCGACAATTGCGAGTACGCGTACGGCCGACTTCGGCGGCACTATCGTCGTCTGTCGAAGTTTCAGCTTCCCAGAATGTAGGGCTGAATGGTCCTCCCAGAACAGTGGGTGTGGGAACGGGGAAATGTGAAGCTCTTCGCCACCACAGTCAATGAGTGCAGCGTGTGAAGCCAGAAAGTCCATCCCCAGAGTTACGTCGTACAGGTGCAATTTTCGAGAACTACAAATTGGACTGGGACGACAGTGTTCTGAAAGAAAAGCCTTGCGGTACAGACGCCGAGGGAGGGTAGCGGCTGGCGGTTGACTGTACAGAGATAGCGGGGCCCTAAAGGTGTAATAATTTTGTGGAGCTTTCGTCGGAAATCGTCACTCATAACAGAAATGGAAGCACCTGTGTCAATCAGCGTCGGCACGACAACATTGTCCACGACAATATCTACAACATTCGTCTTCATGTGAAGGACTTCCGATGAAGGCACTTTGTCTGAAACACGTGGAGCGGCCTGGCCTTCAACGGTCGCTATCACTGGTTTCCCTGTGGGGATTGGGGCCTGAAAAGTGGCGATGGGGTGCGGTTCCTCCGCGTTTGAGCAGGAGGCGGGGATGGCGACTGTCGGCAGGAGGTGCGGATGCTGCGCGACAGGGAGCGAGGAGAAAAACTTCGTGGAGTAGTTGAGGTTTGTGTCCCTTGTTCTCGCGGTATTTGTGCACTGGAGTAGTTCCAGTTGGCATTAGTAGTGCGACAGTAACGGCGAACGTGACCCACATGACCACATCCGAAACATATGGGGCGGTCGTCTGCGGTGCGGCCATAAGGGGGAACGAGCGGGAGCTGCGCAGGCGCAGTGTGAGCAGTGAAGTCGCGTCTATTGTAGCCCATAAGAGGAAGAGTGTGACCGCCAGTGCCGCGTATATTGTAGGGGGCGTTTCCAGGAAGGACAGCAGGGACACTGGTGTTGACGTGGGCAAGGGGCGCCGGGGAGAACCCCAGTGGCAGACAGTGAGGACATTACCCGCTGGACTTCGTTGTGGACGGCGTTGTACAAATGGGGGACCGACGGGGAGGCCGGAAGGACGTGGAGTAGGGCTGCCTGTACCTCATCGCGGACGATACGGCGAATTAGAATCTCAAGGTCCTCGGACGTGTTATGAACGGCAGCTAAGGTGGGAACGACGTTAGGGAGTCTTGTGGGACGGACTGCAGCGAAACGGTTGCGCCGGAGCGCCTCAAATTTTCGTGTTTCTTCCACGACGCCCTTGATGGAGGTAACATTCCGGATGGCCACGAAGTTGAAAACATCATCGGCTATGCCCTCTAGCACGTGGCCGACCTTCTCCTCCTCCGTCATGTCAGGGTTTACTGTGCGGCAAAGTTGGAGCACGTTTTAAATATAGTTCGTGCAGGTCTCGTTGACGAGTTGCGCCCGAAAAGCGAGAATGGCCTCTGCTTCCTTTTTCTGATGGTGGCTATTACCGAAAATGGCCAAGAGCTGGGACTGAAACTCGTCCCAGGACTGTAGGGAGTCTTCATGGTTTTCAAACCTGATTCTTGCAGTCCCGGATAAATAAAATATGACGTTGGCAAGACGAAAAGAGTCGTCCCAACCGTTTACAGCGCTCACTCGTTGATATTCATGGAACCAATGTGCAGGGTCCTCGCTCCGCTTGCCTGAAAACGTTGAGGCCTCCCTGTCCCGCCGCGGGTAGGAACGATGGGGCGGACTCGCCAGGATATCCGCGTAGGATCTTTCGCTGGCGACGGCAGATTGGGAGGACGCCGAGGGTCCGACGACGTCGTCACCGGTCATTGGGAATTCCAGCCGGAGACCGCGGAGGCGCCGACTAAACCGAGGCGGGGCCGTGGGGACTGTGTGGGGTAATCGAGCTCGCACCTCCACCAAAATGATGCGAGTAGACTGACTGGCGCTGAGACTGTGTCTTTAATGTCCAGAGAGAATGTCAGAGAGCGAGCCGGGAGGACGGTGGCACGCGCTCAGGAAAAACATCCACTCGTCTTCATGTAACAATATATCGAATATTTGCCTTTCCTCTCTTCATTGGAAGGCCTTAATATAGGGAACACATTTTTTATTGTCGGAGCTTGGGCATCTTATGGACAGATGCTGAAAAGTGGCTACCGCGTACCTGTTTGAATTGTGTTAAATTAATCTGTTGTTTGAAACTGTATTGAGATGGTATTGATTATTCTTTTTTACGCTTATTGAGGAGCAATACATAGCTGTCATTGGCGCAGTACCACGAAAAAAACAGATACGATATATCACTTCGCTTGCCAGCTTCCGCAAACTCGAGTGTACTGCTTGCCCCTTGAGTCAGAATGAAGGATGAGTCGCCTAAACATAATTCGATTACACGCACATGCAACACTGAAGTGAGGAATCGCTTGGAGTATTAACTCAAGACCAATATAAAGTGTGTTTCTAGCGCTTTCTGTTTGAGACATTGAAAGCCAAATTTGTGCAGTGGGTAATTTGCCATGCAGGTTCACATTGATGCAAATAGCCGTCTCACTCCACAGGTTCGCCTTTCTGTGGACTTACTGGGTGTCTCAAACCGAAAGCAGTTACAAACACAGGCGCTATCTTTGTCGTGAGTTAATGCTCAAAGCAATTCCTCACTTCAGTGTTGGATGTGTGTGTAACGGAATTAAGCTGGGGCACCTCACCCTTTATTCTGACTCAGACGCAAGCAGGACACTCGACTTTGCGGAACCTCGCAAGATAAGTCCAGTTCATGCCGCGTGCTCAACGGTGGACGTCCTGAAAGCGCTGACAAATTAAAGCATAGAGCAACTTCATTGCGTGACGTCATAGCGATGCGTTGACGCTGTTCTCCTGTTTGATGGCCAAAAATCTCGCGATGATCGAGTCAGTGTGTGTTTTGCAGTGTGTGTTTTGCAAAGTGTTTTAGCTATTGAATGTGCCACACTCTGCAGAAAGACCAAATACACCAAAAACACCCTGTGGTTAGACATCCGTTGGAACACTTTTTTGTGATTCCTTGGACCACGTACAGACTGTTTTCTTTTGAAAGTAAAGAGAAGACAACTTCGAAGGCAGTCAATAGATTTCTTTTGGTCTTTAGAGATTCAGGGAAAAAAAACCAGCTTCTGTCTACAGCCGGTTTTTGGACAATCGCCCATTTGAGAAAGTTCCGTGGAGCAGCACGCGCCCTTGCAGGGCGTGCCGGGAAAGTGGTGACACACAACCGCCATGTTGTAGCTACCCTCAAGCGGGTGCTTTTGGCATAACCGTCATCTTGTAATGGTGGCACGTCATATAAAAAACGTCACATTGATGTCATGTGTCTTTGTTTACATGCCGTTTTGCCGTATTATTCCGTCGTCAGAAAGCCAAGAGATGAACCCACTTTGCAAGCGTAAATTATGCGGTGTTTCTTCCGCAAGATGCATGGTAGCCGATTTCTTCATAGTTTCAATACATCGCATCGGCTCACTGAGTCTTAAGTTGTCATCACATCTTTGCAAGTCGTCAAGATGACGAGGCCTTATCTGCAAAACTACGCGTTTCACGGGGAGATTTACCGACGACAATAATTAGCGTGATCGAAAGACGTCCAAACCGTCGCGCAGAAACTGCAACCGCATTGTTTACAAACCGTTTGGCCGCCGATCACGGGCGCTGCCATCTTTAAGGTCACGCGCGCCTTTACGTTTGCTGTGTCGTGCTACCAGGACCTGTCCAGGGCGTTCGCTCAGCACGCTTTCGTCTACGGAGCAATACATTGGATGCCACCCCTATGGTGAAAAACCAGAGCGACTTGCTATCGTCTCCGACCGTCTTCGCCGTCCTGTTGGTGTATGCACCGTTGCTCTCATGTTGCTCAGCATTTCCCGTCATGCGCACTGCTCCCAGGAATGTTTGCAAATTGTGCCTAATTGTGCAATTGTCTACAGGAAATCAAAGTCAAAAATGAAATAGAAGCCAAAGACGGGCAAATTTCATTTTCACAAGGGTCGTTGATTATGAATGTGCCAATGGCTTACAAACTCGTCTACGAAGCAGGGAACAGGCTGGTTCTCCAATGGGTTCCAGCCCATCGCGGTGTATAAGCCAATGAACAGGGCGACGGTATCGCAGAAGGAGCTCTCTCGCCTCGGAAAGAGACGCGAATTGCGCTGCTGAGAGGAGATAGTCGGTCCGTACTTCGACGCCTCGTGACTCCTCTGGCTACACGCCAATGGACCTGTGGTATTCTCCCCCAGCCGTGCTGAGTAGAGTTCATCCAGCGGTCGCTCTCCGCATGCCTCGACATATCACTCGGCAAGATGCCGCGTAAGTTCATTGAATGCGCCTCGATGTGGCTTTTACAGCGCAGTGGTGTTGCCGCTTGAGGCAAGTTGACTCTCTCGGCTGCAGTCACTGTAGTACTCTTGAAGATCTAAAGCACATTCTTCGCCATTGCACACACTAGAAACCTTCCCGAACCGTACTCTCCCGATCGCTTAACCAGCTCGACTCTCGCCCCCAGTCTCTTACAAAATCGCTTGGTACCTGGCCACATCCAGCCCACCAAAGCTCTGCCCTCAACGCTCTCTTCACCTTTTTGGATAGCATAGGACTTGGGGCCATTATTCCATTCCCCGTATCATCAACAGCACAGTAGTAGAGTATCGTCCCTGGCGAGAAAAATCCCCAGTTATCATGTTGTAACAACGTTGGTGTTGTTGTCTTTCAATTTTTCTCGTTATTATCAGTTAGTTTTCATGCGCCGTTTTTTGCGCAAGACCCAGCCGTGCTATAGAATTGAATAACGTGAAAACTCGGGATACGACTTTGTTGAATAAAAAAAGAAGCGACCACGAACGGGGGCCGGGGGGCAAATACCGACGTTATTTTGTGACCTGATTGACGGGCGTTTGGCGCGGGGGGCGGGGGGATACCTGTCCCAGTGTTTAAAACATATCTCGAAATGATAGGCGGCATTTTCATCAGAGCAGTATGACACTTAGAGTGGAAGGGACGTCATAAAAAGCCGCAAACCATTCAATGTGGCCACATGGAGGATTTAAACCTACCGTTGCTTAATTTTGAAAAGCAACCGAAACGTGCGGAAGAAAGGCCGCAATCACGCACGAGGTTATGCGCATAATTACATTTGTCCGACATGATGAGTTAGTGACACAGGAAGCTGCAAAGGGCCGTCTGTGTCCGACTAGCCTACACTTGTTTGCGTCCCCTGTGCTTCCATGTTCTGCTACATGCCTTTCTCTTGACATCAACCTGAAAGCCTACTATGCAATGTGGTACCATATTTGGAGAAACCTCCTTTCCAGCTCCTTGCAGAGCAAAATGAGCTTCTATTAATATACCACAAAAGTGCAGGTATTTTCGCAAAATTCGCTAGCGCTCGTGTCTTCGCGAATTTAAAGTTCGGCGAAATATACGAACGAAAGACAGAAAAATGTGCGAACCAAACATGGAAGAAAATTAATCACGACGCTGGGGTAACTTACGTTCGCGTCCCCCCCCCCCCCCCCCCGCCACCTTTTTTTTTTCCTTGCGCGATTACATTGCATTGTTTCAGAATGTGTCCAGGTCTTATCCTTTATAAGTTGAGATAATAATTCAACCTTCACGAATGTTGCGCGCATGTAGGGGTCCCAATATTCCAGCTCCCTGCAAACTTGGGTCATCCAACAACCGTGTATGGGTTTAAGGATGTTGCCACGAGGATAAGCTTTTGTAAAAACTTGCCGCATCACTATATCGAATATTTTAATCGTACCTGTTCAATGCGCTGACAAGAATAACTGGAGACAGAGCAATTCGGCAATACCAGGATACCAGCCGGACCAGGACCAGGATACCAGCCGAGTAAGCACCCAGTAATCCCAGCGCTCTCAATCAGAATGGCTCAAAACGAAGACAAATGCAAAGGGGCTATTTACTCAGTTGTGGCGCCCCTTTATGGCATCTTCTTAGGAGTTAAAGGTGAAGGGCCCCTAAGATGCACAATGCGGGGTCGAAGCGCAAATTTACACGGGGTCGACGCGAATTTAAGGTACGAATGATTGCATGGTCCAGAAAATTCGCGAATTACGGAGTCCGCGAATATAACCTCTTATTCAGTATACTATGTTCATCAACGAAGTTCACCATATTTGAGAAGGAAGCAGGCGAGCTTCGACACAGGAACCGAGGCATCATCGCTCTCTTTGGAGTAAACAAGCGACCGGCAAACGAAAGCGCGGGCTTCAAAAAGGCTATAAAATAGTACTTTTGTCCAAGCTCCGAGGGCGATGCACGTTTGGGCGAACATAATCTACAGTGGATACAGACCAGAAAGAGCAGCCCGATCTGGGCACGGCAATTGAAGCACAGCCTGAACGTGAACACGGAACACTTTCTCGAAAACATGCAACACACAGTAAATAACCTTATCAAACTTGAACAATGGACACGCAGTCTGTCAACAATATAGTAAGACATAGTGAATCGTACGCTATCCTCCTTGAGTACGTAACGGACAGCGTGGGATGCGCTAGACCTTATATCCAAGGTGCAGTATAAACGCAATCAGCCTGATCTGATGTCAATGAAGAATTCCCAACGCCTGTAAACAAAATATCCATAATAGGCGAAAGCGAAGAAACACACTAGCCTTATCTCGCCCCGGAAATGGGTGCGCAGTTTAATTGAACAATCTCCAAAAAGTGCAAAACGAACGAAAAAAAAAATGGCAGTCTAACATAATCTCAGCAATGACCGCATGCTCTTCGAGATCAAAATCTCTAAACTGTGAAACACGCAAAAGCGGTAATCTTAACTTATTTAATTTTGTATTTCTTCCGGGTTAGCACCGCGAAGCAACGGTGACTATGAGCGGCGTACAGATGTGGACAGATGGAGAGAGGACAGACGGAAGGAGGGGGTTAGTATGCATGCTGGGTCGGGTTTAACAACGTTTAAAAAAGTTTAACAACGGTTAATCTCGGATCAAAGTTAACCAGCGTTGGTGGAACCGGGCCTAAGCCTCCGAAGGGTGTAGTTCGTTACCGGGACCACTCGTTTTTAAAAATTTGTGAACACGTTTGAATGGTAAATATTGCATAGAAGTTAAAGAAGTTAAAAACATATCATTTGCCTAGTTATCTTCTTTCTTCAAAAATAGCCCCTTGAAAAACGCAGTGGTCCCGGTAACGAACTGCATCCGCCTCCGAATCTAATACTTAGATATTAGCTTGACCGACCATAGTTAGATGATTGCTTACTCATTCTCAGTCGTAGATATATCCTTTCAAATATGAAGTTCCTTTGTATCTTCTACTAGGGCTCACTGAAGGCTCACAGAGGATGTGGAACGTCGTATGATGTGCGCTACTCCACGTCACGTGCACGGTAGAAGTAAAAGCAGCTTCTCAGGACAGCATCGACGAGGTAGAAGACGTACATTAAAGTAAAATACTTCTCCATTTTGAGAAATATCTTAAATAGGTAGTTTATATGGCGCTTACCTAGCTGTACTCCAACAACTGTGATGTTCGCTGACTGCAAGTACGGCGACCATGGGATAAAAGAACCAACAAAATGGCATTCATGTAAGCTTATGTCTCCGCAAGGCACATCATTGCGTACAGTACATAGCCAATGTCACAAAGACATTGTTTCCCAGGTGCTGTTGACATGCTCCACCAAAGCTTAAGTCTAAGAGGCAATAGGTATATCACACAGACGCCATCGCACAGAAATGGTTGCCGACTTCAAGATGAACTATGCACTGCAGTAAAACAGCGTGGGACGCTGACCGGCAATCCACGTTGTAAAATGTGGTAATGCTCGTAAAACGCCGATTTGGGAGATAAGACTAGAAGACTAGAAATTCGTGTTGTACGATGTTGTAAGCGTGTATAGAACTGAAAATTGGAAGCTCTTGCATTGCACGTTCGGAGCAGTGGTATTATTCATCTCATTTCCAGTGATGGCCAGTAGTTAACTACATGTAGTTAAACTAGTAGTTAAACTACCAGACTGTAGTTAAAAAGTAGTTATCAACTACTTGCAGAAATGTAGTGGCAACTACTAGTTAAACTACTATTTTAAGTAGTTAACTACAGTAGTTAGGTTAGTGAAGGCGCGAACTACTTCCGATTTGGCCGCAAGCTTTGCGGCACGATTGTGCTTCCGACTTTTACCTTGAGCTACTTGTTTGATGAGAACGGTGTCGTGCATGTGTACTAAATCTTCACTTTTAATGCTTGTCCAGCAGTGTTGCGGATTTAACGAGTCAAATCGGATTTAAATCAAATCCATGTTTTTCGGAACACCGCAAATCAAATCCAAATCAAGTCTGGATTTAAAATTGAGGCGACAAATATCATTTTAAATTCGGATTTGTTTTTGGTGTGCTAAATCAAATCCGGTTTTAAATCAGGATTCATCAAATCCGTCAACGAATCCGGAGGCTCAAGTTCCCGAAATAACTGTAGCATGCAGCTGACCATGTCTACAAGGTACAGTTACTGAATGCATTCGCTGGATAATACCCGTGACATGGTATAAACACATATAAATCTCACCTGCAGCGAAGAGTATGAACAGCCAACATAGCGATGCGAAGGTTGACACTGACATTTTATTTATTTTCACGTGAATATCGGAGTAACATATTTGTCAAATACGCTTACTCGGCACATAAGATAAAGCCAACTGCCGGGAATTATGTTGTGTTAAATGTGGCGGCTGCGTGCTGCACACCGCAGTTGTGTTATAACAAACTCAGTAGTGCATCCGCCCAACACGCGTAAGCAGTCTTATTCTCTCAAGTTCTTGTTTAGAAAGACCAGCTGCTCCAATGTAGCTTGGTGCAGCCTGTTTCTTTTCGCGGTCTTGATCAGGCTGGCTGCAGAGAGCACTCGTACGACTGCTCCAGAACTTGCAGGTACTGCAAATACATGTTTCGCTACTTCCGAAAGCAGCGGGTAGCGGGCCACTGCGGACATCCAATAGCAGAGAGGGGAAACAACATCATCCTTTACTGTACACTCGCTTAAATAGAGGATTTCGTCGTTCGTTTTTGCGGTAAGAGTTCTGCGGTGGCACCGAGTTGACCATAAGCAAGCCTCTATGAAAAAGGGCAACCAACATTCACATTCCTGTTCCTGGACACAATGACCTCATACGACTGGTTCTCATGTGGACATTTCGGGACTTATTTTAGCAATCTCTGGGACACCAGAACACGACATCAGTCGCAGTTCAGAGCCAATAAAACAGGCAAAATACGTGTATGGTAGTCCTTTTCTCGAACGTACATTGTTTGAGCTCAGTGGACCAGTGGTGCGCTTTCTCCAATGCGTTCCATTTCTGAGAAATTATAGAAAGCTGTGATACCGTTGTGAATTAGACATTGAACTGCCCATGTGATTATATGTGATAGTATTGCATGACGTACCTTTAGTGCTCGGAAGGGAAGATGGCTATATGCCTTAGAGGTGGTCTGTCTGACAGACAAACCACCTCTTAAACTTGAAGCAGTCTACAAACAGTATCCGTAGACTGATTCACGCAATCAAAAAATCGTGGCATTTCTTTTTAAACGAAACACAACTTGTAGCGGGACATTGGGAACCGAGATGGCGGGATGCAAGGCAAGCCATCTCAAATCCAAACACTTTTTAGACCTTCTCCTCATTAAGAGTTGCATAGCATCATGTGTAAACATATGTGAAATGCAATTCAGTCAAATCTCTTGTAAAAACGTAATTACAGAGACGGCCTCAGATACGACTGACAAAGAATCTGCCCGCCCGTCAACGTCAAATTTCGTAGCAGTCAAAATCCAACCATTTCCCTTCAGAAGCTTGACCAAATACACATCCAATTCCGTCGAAGAAAAAAAAAAAACGTGATTCAATCCAAATCCAAATCATCTGCCAAAATTGTGATTCAATCCAAATCCAAATCATCTGTCAAAAATGTGATTCAATCCAAATCCAAATCGTCGTCATATTTTCCCCGTAAACCAAATCCCAAATGAAATCCACGAGCCCTTTGATGGATTTCAATCAAATCCCCGGATTTAAACCCGCAACACCGTTGTCCAGTGAAGCCTCATTTGCTGTGAAATAATTATGCAACTCAGTTTATCGCGGAAGCAGAGAAAGAATCCCGCCGCAAGCTTTGTATTTCACGGTCGTAGCAGTGGCTTGAGCCAAAGTTTATCATTGCTTGTGATTTATATTTAGGAGTCCAAGAACACTACAAGGGATTGGTGTTGATGGACAACGTTAAGTAGTTATAGGTGTAGTTAAACTACATTGAAGTAGTTAAAGAAGTAGTTTTAACTACTCCCCTGAAAAGTAGTTGAACTACTAGTTAAACTAACGCCATCACGAAGTAGTTAGTAGTTATAGTTAAACTACTGTAGAAGTAGTTAACGGCCATCACTGCTCATTTCACATACACATCAGAAATATGTAAAACATTCGGGGCACATTACTATCGGCTATTGGGCACTTTTCGCACACCAAACTACTTTAGAAACATATGTAATTAACATTATGTGATGAAGTGTCTAGCGTCCTTCAGCTATCTACGCACGCTGCTATCCAAGCTGCACAATGTTGTTATGCGTGTAAAACACCCCTTTGGAACATTTTTCATTACACGTTCGGAGCGCAGGCATTTTTAATAATATTGCACATTCAGCTAGAACACAACAGAAACATGCAAAACCATCAGGCACACATAACAGTTCCATCTCAAATCGAACAAGCCGGTAAGTTTCACGTCTCGAATGAACGGGAAAAGGAAATGTATATGTTGAAGCCATTTGTGAGCCAAAAGTAGTGTATTCACCGCCACATGCCAGACAGTGTTCAAAACGAATAAGATTGTGTTTGATACCACTGAATTGCTCGATTCATGGGGCTTTCGAACGGGATATAATGTGTTGCGCCACTCTGTCAGGGACGCAACCGACATCTCTTTGAGTAGCACCATACCTCCGAACAATGAAGAATTTGGGAAGCCTCTGGCTAAGAAACACCACCAAACATTTTCCTCGAAAATTTTATACGGAGTAGATAGACCCTTAGGCCACATAAAGAAAAAAAATCAAAATTCGGACTTGACCGTAAGGCGCACTGTGAGTTTTTTTTGTGGGCCCTGTACTCTGAGCGTAATCAAGCTGTGGTATCGTGTCCCGCGTGTGGCAAAATTGATTTTTCGAAATGAACTTTCAGTTTCTATCTTCTCCTTAAGACTATTTGTTATGAATTGAAGCCGTTCTGAACCTTTGCGTTCATAACAGAGGTATGGCGCCACGCAAAGTGGCATCACTTACGTTCGTTTCAAAGCAGCACAACAAGGTGTGCAGAGTTCGAGAGCCTCATGACTAAGAGATGAAATCGCATCAAGACCAATCTTATTCGTTTTGTACATCGTGTGGAAAGTTGCAGTGAATATGGTGCTTTTTGAGCTTTGAGTTCACTTTTCTTCAGACAAACGAGAACTGACACAGCTCTGCAAAGGCAAGAGCCTCTCATGTTCTAGGTGGCCGAAAGCCAGTGCAAGAGATCACGACATAGCCTGCGACAAGAAATAGCCTTGCATGGGACACTAAAACCCGCGTGCAATGACATCGTCCTGCCCTATTTCCCGAACCATAAGGACCCAAGCACCCCCAAGGGGTTTATTTCTCCTAACTCATAACTTAACTCACAACTTTCTCCTAACTTCAACTAGTTTTAGTTTTTTTTTGTTTTTCAATTTTCGTTTTAACCCAACATTTTTTCCCGTTCAATCGAGACATCAAATGTATCTACTTGTTCGATATGAGAAGGAACTAGACTACAGATATTGATGTGTTTTAGCTGACCGAACAGATTCAACTCCCATTGCATTATGACGTGTCTAGCATCTTTCAGTTACCAGACGGAGATCCATCTTGAACAGTATTGTAAAGCGTGCAAAACGATAAACTGAATAACATAAATTCAATGTGTTATTCAGTAACATTATAACATAAATGATAGAGTAAAATAATAAAATAAAGTTAGAAAGTAATGCAAAGTAAAAAAAAAGAAACATTATGCTATTCAGTGTGACATCTGGCAAGCACAATACATAGGCCAGACCAAAACATCATTTCGGACCAGGTTCAACAACCACCGGTCTGACGTTACAAAAAAGCAGAACCGTCCTCGTCTCTCGCTATTTCAAACAACCAGGCCATTCACTAAATAATGTGTTACTTTTCATTATCTAGTCAAATTTTTCTTCAGATCGGCGCAGGGAACAACACGAATCTTATCTGATTTCCAAATTCCAATCAACCATTAAGGAAGATCTCGGAGCACTGTCAACGGTAAGAAATCTGGCCGCCTAGTCGAGCTTCTTTCTTTCCGTTCCTTTCCTTATTTCTTTTTTTTTTCAGCAAAGTCCGAAGGAGCACTCACCCAGCCCAGGAATTGTCCCTCAAATCGGAAAGGGACCAAAGAAGAATGACATCACCACCCGCACTCGACCTTCGGAAATATTCCCGTTCCTGACTCACCGACAACCGATTATGACGTCACGTAAAAAAACTATTTCAGAAATCTGTGACCGCTTGTGCATCTTTTGTCCTGACGAAGACACTGCCACTGTCGAAACGTCGACCCCTCTTTTTCCATTTGACATTTAATTTCTGTCCATTAAATGAACTAGTGTCCTTGCTTCCATAAAGTCTGTTGTCTGCGTCTTTTTTTCTTTCCACAACTCTATATAGGTCAAAGAGGTTAATTCATCAGACGGCTACGAAAATGGCGCGCGGACGACTACCACGTGGCATACTTGCTCCGATTGTGACGTCACTCACGGAATCTATTTAAGCAATATGCAGCCCTTGTACCTGTTTTGTCCTGACGGAGACAGTGACACTGTCGAAACGTCGTCCACGTCTTATTAATTAACTTTTATTCAACTTCGCAGCCGTCTCATATATTAACCTCTTCAACCTATATATATATATATATATATATACTTGGTGAATGAGGTTCGGACGACCGCGAATATATGTAGCTGAAATGAAAATTGAAACACAGACTGCGGAGGTACGGGAAGTGAGAAAAAATTGGTAATTTATTTACATTTAAGATACTTGGAATGCTAAAAGGGTTGTCTACGTTACGGCGGAGGCTCCGCCTTCGTCAGGACAAAAATATGTCAGTGATACACAGAGCTTATAAAGGCTCGCATAGTGACGTCATCGGGAAAGGGAAAACCCCGCTACATGGCGGTTGTCAATGGGTCACGTTCGAGAATGTTGACTTGTCAGGTTCAAGTGTGATGTCATCGTCCTTGGGGGAGTGGCTTTGTCCAGGTTGCGCCACCCATCTGGCTGAAAAGGAATTGGAAAAAAGTGCATTATCTACGAGGTTAGACTTCTTTTTGTTGATAGCATGCCGGGGTCTTCGTTAATGGTCGATTGGAATTTGTAGATTAGGTAGGATTCGCGTTGCTCTCGGGAGCGGTCAGAGTTGAAGTTTGACTGGAGAATAAAGATTGATACATCATTATTGGAATGACCTGGCTGCTTGAAATGGCGGGAAACTGGAAGATTAGGTTTTTTGGTGACATCCGATCGGTGGTTGTTGAATCTGACTCTGAAAGAAGTTTTTGTCTGACCCACATATTGTGCTTGACATGCGTTACATTGGATTGCATAGATGACGTTCGAGGAATTGCAGTCTAGGTCTGCAATGATCTTGGCGGTAAAATTAGAGTTTGTACTTTTGACTTCCTGCGTGGTCTGCATTAGTTTGCAAATCTGACAACGTCGGCCATTACATGGGTGACAACCAATCGAAGGGTTTATCGTACTGTTTACTTTAGAGCGGACTAAGTTATCCTGCAGATTAGGTGTACGTCTGTAACAGTGTTGTGGATTTAAATCCACGGATTTGATTTAAATCCGGATTTAAATCCACCGGAGGGCTGGCGGATTTGATTTGCGATTTGATTTGAGCAAAAAAATATGGGCAGGATTTGGATTTGGATTGAATCGTATTTTCCACTAATGATTTGGATTTGGATTCAATCGCATATTCCAGGTATGATTTGAATTTGGATTCAATCGCATTTTCCACAAATGATTTGGATTTGGATTGAATCGCCCCTTTTTCAGCGGATTTGCGCGTGGATTTCGCCAAGCTCCCTCACAAAATGCATGGATTTGAAATTGAGCGAAGCGCCGTTTCGCATTCTACGCGAATTGATGTGACCTTGTCTGAAATCTTCACACGCACTAGCGGCGTCCTCTCTCCAGAGCGACAGGAGTAGCCGTTTTGATCCAATCACTTCCCCTCACCGCACCGAGGGAACAACAGGTGCAGGTCTTTGAGCGCAGTTAACGTTATTCTGTCGATTGGACGGCACCTTTCCCGTGGACCTCTAGCTGAGTCTTCAAGCACGATCCGTTTCAAGCTTGCCAAATCATGTCGCGAAATTCTTGGTCTTCGCCATCATATTGAACGCATATAGTACACGCATTCACGTCAAAACAAAGTAAAAACGAACAATAGATATATCACATCCTGTCATTTCGTGATTTCGGGAAGGCAAGCCTTTCTTACTCCCATGGACAATCATGGCAAGATGTGCCACTCTTCCTCGCATACCGCTTTTTTTTTCCCCTTGATTACAACAGTCTGTATTGCGCGAGGAAAATGTTTACAAATCCCCGAAACATCAGCATTAAACCCATGGGCTACATGTTTAGCATAAGTATTCGTAACATGTCCCAGGATTTATTAACGATCCATTTAATTGTGACCCCCAGGGTGTAGTAACCAACCATGGTCTTTTGAGTACTGATGGTAGAAATCGACGCAGGCGTGTGTTTTTGGGCGTAGCTGAGCCTAGGCCCGCGATAGGAATTCCTTGACTCAGGCGCGTTCGCCAGGTGCTAAATGACGAGGAGGTTCCAGACCCAAAATCCGCTTTTGTGAAGTTGTACCATACCTACCAACCCCACACTGTTCGTGCCCCGTTAGGCCCGTGATGACGGAGATGGGGGTTGTGCACCGCCCCTCCCAGAGTGAGCCAGTCATCTACGATTCAATACACTTTTATCAGTATCACTTTTTCTATTTTGGTGTAACGCAAAAATTTAAGGTCACTTAACGAATTACATGTTGGCAATGCAACAAAGTGCGGCTGATTTTCGATAAAGTTTTACTATTTTCTTTCTGGATGCCTTCAACTCAACTCCCATCATTCATTCATTACATGTATTTTCGTTGGGCTTCCCTTTGCGCCCCTCTTCTACTGGCATTGCGCAATTCCGCGCGGCGAAGTGGCCAGCTGTCGGCTACGCGCCGGCGAGGAGAGCCGTCTGAGCCAACGGGGAATTAAATGACGGAGGACGAGTTTTTTTCGTGAGGAGGAATCTCATGCTATCACACTGCAGGCCGACGCAGCTCTGGGCTCGGGCAATGCTCGGGACTGCCTACACTCTTAAAAATGAACTTCACTGCATAGCACGCTCCTAGCCAATCATCATCTCGAATGATATCGTTATCTGCCTTGATTTGTAGAAAACCGGAGGCGTACGCCTTTTTTGTGACAATTATGAACAGCATAAGTGTCACAAAAAAGGCGTACGCCTCCCGTTTTGAACAAATCAGGCAGATAACGATATCATTCGAGATGATGGTTGGCTAGGAGCGTGCTATGCGGTGAAGTTCATTTTTAAGAGTGTAGCTCTGGGGGAAGTACATATGCCCTCCAAAACGCGGCCGGTGTTAGCATCCAGCTAATCGTACGGCGGCTGGTCGCACGTGAAATACAACATCCACATTCAACGATCTCAACGATCCGAATTGGCTGCGCGTCTTCAACCTTCAAGAGGGACCACGATCGGCATGTCCGTTGCCCGCACGGGCGTGCGAAGGCTAGAGGTGACACAGTGAGGTCGCGTTCTGTCCACTCTTGGGTAGTTCCATTTTAAATCGACAAGGGTGTGAAATTGACAATTTTTGATTTCCATGAAAAAAATATATGTTAGATAGCATCTCGATTGATGACAAATGCAACAATTTCGAGCTCCATCCGATGAACCGTTTCCGATATGGAGAAGCGGAAGGTTGCGGCGGCGAATGTTGGTTCGAATTTTTTCCCAACTTTGACCTCATAGCAATGCGCTTCTTGTTTTACCACATCCTTCAAATGTGGCTGATAAAAACTATAGGTTCAAGACAGCACGCGGAAAAAGTCCCGTGACTCCTACTTTAAAGGGGCGCTACGAAAAAATTCCCGAACACAGCACTTCCGGCAAAAAATGTACGATTTCGAACTTTTATTGTTCATGAGCGGGTATTCCCTTGAAGGTAAATTCATTAGAACCGTTAACTGATTCTTTATCGAATGGTATAGATATCATTTATATAGCTCCTGTGGTAGAGCGAGCAGACGGCTGTAAGTAGAAGCAACTCGCCGAATTGCTCCCCTCAATCGCCCCCCTCAAAACGTCAGTTTATACATTGAATTTCCCTCTCCCCCCTCCCCCACTACGCGCTCCGACAAAGAAACCGCCCCCTCCCCAAACCGAGCGTCTGGATCCGCCCCTGACACAGGCTGATACGTGGTGACTGATAGTCTGGTACACGCCGAGCGGGCGTAACCGAAAATGTCTTTCTAAACTCAAAAATTTATATCCTAAAATATGAATAAAATTTCGGCCACCGGATTGATAGGTTGGTCCTTTATATCCTCGTCAATCAGACGAAATTTATTGCTCTTTGTGCCACGTCACGCTGTTATTTAAGCGTTGTTCAGTGAATACGTGCAGTATTAGTAATTTGTAGACACAGTTATAGGTCTAGTAATGCTACTGCACGAATTTTGGCTCCCGGATTTGTCAAAAGATTCGATAAATCCGGATTTAAAAGCGGATTTGATTTAGGGCCGGAAGAACAAATCCGGATTTAAAAGGATTTGATTTAACGTGTCAAAATTAAATCCGGACTTGATTTGGATTTGATTTACTACCTTCAGAAAAAATGCGGATTTGATTTAAATCCGATTTGAGCGGCCAAATCCGCAACACTGGTCTGTAAGCGACACGTGGTGGTTCGGGAAAAAATTCCTTAGTGCGTTCGGACTGGAGGAGGATACTATGGTGGCGATTAAGTATGCTGTTAATGTTTGGGATATTTCCGGTGAATGTTAGAGTTAAGTTTACCGAATTGGTTTTCGAGTTATTTTTCTTTTTTTCAAACAAGCTAATGCGATCTACTTTGCGAGCCCTGTTGAGAGCATCTTGCACCGGGTTCCGTGGATATTGACGATCAACGAAAGTTTGTTGCAGCTGTTCTAAATTTTTTTCCAGATCGCCATCATTTGAGCATATTTTCCTGTATCTAAGGGCTTGACTATAGGGGATGGCCAGTTTCGTGTGCCGCGGATGGCAGCTTTGAAGTGATAAGTATTGTTGAGAATCGGTTGGCTTACGGAACAGATCAGTTGTTAAACCACCATTAGTGAATTTAACCTGAACATCTAGGAAGTTAACAATGGTGGCTGAATAAGAATGAGTGAAGTTAATGGATGGGTGGAAGTTGTAGAAGTTGCGTATAAAATCTAACAGGCTGTCTTCCGAGTGTGGCCAGATCATAAATATGTCGTCCAGGTAACGTTTGTAGAGAGTAGGTTTTAGCTCGCACTGGCTCAAGAAATTTTCTTCCAAACTGCCCATGAATATATTTGCGTAACTGGGTGCCATCTTAGTGCCCATAGCTGTGCCGCTGATTTGCAGATATTGTCTGCCATTAAATTCGAAGTTATTGTTCCTCAGGATCAGTTTCAGTAGAGCAGACAGCACAGTCGAATCACAAGGGGAATCGGAGTACTTTGAAAAAGCCGTTTCTGCTGCGGTGATCCCGTCTTCGTGTGGGATATTGGTGTATAAGGATGACACGTCTAGCGTAACTAGGAGACTAGAAGCGGGTGGCTGACATTGGTTTAGTACTTGGAGGAAGTGATTAGTCTCTTTAATATACGAAGGGAGTTGTGGGGGTATGTCTTTAAGGAGATAGTCTACAAAGCTAGAGAGATTTTCTATGGCTGTTCCATTACAAGAAACGAGTGGGCGTCCGGGATGTCCCGGTTTGTGAATTTTCGGGAGCATGTAGAACCTGCCTGGTTTTGCGTTACGTGGGGGAAGGTAATCATATAATGCCGAATCGATTTTCTTTGTTGCCTTCAGTGTCTTTAAATTTTTGGTGATGTCAGTAACAATTTGTTCCGTACGATCACCGTCCAGTGGCTTGTAAAAAGTAGCACAAACCAATTGTCGGAGTCCCTCATCGATGTAATTTTGCATATCCATTACAACAATTGCACCACCTTTATCTGCTCTTTTGATTATTATGTCTTTCGATTGTTTGAGATGAGAAAGACTACGATGCTCCGCTGGGGTAAGATTCGGTTTGGGTTTGCGAGAAGAAGAATTGTATGCTGTTATAATATCTTTCTGCACTGCCTTTATGTAGATATCTAGGGCTTTCTGGCGATTAGGTTCCGGTGTAAAATCGGACGGTGGCCTAAAATGATTGGGGGTTTGATCCTGTTTATCATAAAAGTACTCTTTAAGGCGCATTCGTCGAGCGAAGTTGTCTAAATCGAGATGAAGTTGATATCCGTTTGCGTTATTATTGTTAGGGCAGAATGAAAGGCCCCGGCTAAGCAGCGAGACTTCGGAGTCTGTGAGTGAGTGAGACGACAAATTAACGACGCTCTGTGATGCAGTGCTGGTGGTGATGGTGTGAATTGAGGAATTTTGATTATCACGAGTACTATCTTGGGCTTCACTTTAGGAATTTAATGAGGGAGTATTTACAGTACTGCTTGATTTAAGTTGGATATCACATTCACACAGAAGGTCTGGGTCTATCTGGTCCCTAGCGAGTTTTTTACGTTTGGTATTACGTACTTCGATCTCTTTGTCTGTTGTAAATTGCAGCAATTCCGACTTGTCGGAAGCTCCGTACCGAAGAAGGCGGAGCTTCCGCCGAAACGTAGACATCCCCAGACCCTTAGTTTAAATGCCAGTTTAATAAATAACTTTCCCCCACTCCCTACTTCAGTCTCTGGTGTCTTTTCTCCCCTATATATATATATATATATATAGATATATATATAACAAATAGGTTAATATATCAGACGGCTACGAAGTTGAATAAAAGTGAAATAATAAGACTTGGACTAGAGATTACAGGAACGTTAACAAAAACTAATTTATTTATTGGGCAATTTAACACATAGATTTAAAAAGAATGGTCGACGTTTCGACAGGGGCACTGTCTTCGCCACTGCCACTGCCATTCTTTTTTAATCTATGTGTTAAATTGCCCAATAAATAAATTAGTTTTTGTTAACGTTCCTGTAATCTCTAGTCCAAGTCTTATTATTTCACTTATATATATATATATATATATATATACATATATATATATATATATATATATATTATACACCATCTGTAATATAATAACATATATTCAGGGAAGGAAGAAGTGTCCAGCAATTAATAATTGGAGGTTTACGTCGCGAGACAACTGAGATGATGAGCGACGGCACAGCGGTGGGTCTGTGGATTGCTTTTGCCCACCTTAGGGTTCTTTAACGTGCGATGGAAGCTCACCACGCGGCACCCCGTATTTAACGTCCCTTTTGCATTATTCGTACTTACAATTCCCAGATGGCATCAAAGACAGATTTAAACACGAAACTGAAGCCAACATTAACAGCAAGTTGGGAAAGCACCTTGCTGGTGCAAGTGATCGTGATGGAGGACGAGCCAAACGACAAAAACGTCTTGAAGGGCAAGGGGACTTGTGAGAGGACCTTCCCCTGACACCGTGAGGATGAAATGTGCTGAAGAAATACTTATTTGTTTACCTGTACCTTGAGAAATAAAAATGTATTATGCTATACCTGCATTTTAACTGCGTTCACAAAAATTTTGGTGTGATAGCAAATCGTCATGTGGGACGAAAAAAAGTGATAATAACACTGGCCGTAGCTGGGCCAATATTGGAAAACGATATTGGTGTGATATCCTGCAGACACCACGCCGATATTAGAGCAATATTGGTTGCCAATATTGCGCCGATATTAGCCGATGTCGCAAAAACGGTGCTGGTCCGATATCGGCAACGGATATTCACCCAATATTTCATCCGATATTTCCCGACACTGGACCGATGCTCACCCGACATAACTGTGCTACCTGGGGATCCATCTGTAAATATCTTCAGGTGCTCGTCGAGTGTCGTCTGAATGAAGTCGGAGGCGATTGATTTTGCGACGATTGCGGAGGCTGTCTTCATCTTCCGTAAGTGTGGTATGGACATCCCGCAGCTTACTTCACTTATAAGCCATGGTGGTATTGCCTCAGGGGTTTCAGGGAGTGGATCAGCTAACAGGGAGAAAGTGTGCACGAGGTTTGCGAACCGTGAGTGTTTGTGCGCCTTACGCGCCTCCTTCGACAGAACCCATCCCGTGCGAACCTAACAAGTTACCGCAGAGTCTCAGCAGTCCTACGTCGCTACTCCGTAGCCCTGCGTAGGCACCAATGGTAATCATTCTGTTCTTTATTGAGCCCACAAACACCTGGGGCAAAAGTGTGGCGAGTCATAGACAAACTCGCAGGAACCCAACGTGATAGTCGTCCTTTCCAAAAAATTGCCCTAAAACTGAGCTGAGCTCTTCAGTGAAACCTTCACCCGGGAGGGCAACCCACAGGAGCCAGTAAAAACGGCAAAGGTGCAAAACGGACGCGACATGAGCTACTAACAGCCTTGCAGAAATGTACACGACGCAACAGCCCAGGACCCGATGGCATCACATATCAAGCCCTTAAAAACTTCCCGCCACAAGCACAAACGCCACTTCTTGATCTATACAACAGCATCTTGATCTCTGGGACTGTCCCTCTTGCTTAGGAGCATGCCATCCTGGTTCCCGTCCTCAATCCTGGTAAACCTCCCTTTATTCAACCTGAATCCTACCGACCAATATCCCTCACCTCCTGCGTTGCCAAGTTAATGGAAAGGATGGTTCAAGCAAGACTACTGTGGTTCCTGGAAGTTCACTCCATTTTGCCCAGTAACATGACTGGATTCCGCTGTAAACTCGCAACCAAGGACAACCTCTTAGAGCTCTGCTCTGCCGCCGCTGATGCAAAAAAAAAGAGGTCTCGCGTTTCTGGCTGCTTTTGTTGATGTAAGAAGCGCTTTCGACATTGTCTCGCCAGATGTGGTGTCAGCTCAACTTCAGAAAATCAAGGTCACTCGTAGAACCCTCCGCTTTATCACTGACATTCTCAATGGCAGAGCCACTCAAGTAAGACTCGGAAGTCATTTGGGTCAACTCAAACATTGCCCTACTGGATTACCACAAGGAACCGTCCTGAGCCCGCAGCTGTTTAATGTAGTAGTGTCTAGGCTTCCTGAAGCAATTCCCAGCCTTTCCCCTGCTGTGCAGCTGACCATGTATGCAGACAACTTCACAATCTGGACTGTTGGCAGCCGACTAGTACAAATGAATCGCAAAGGACCTTAAACGCCATCAAGGAATACTTGGACTCCGTGGGCCTCTCCATCTGAGCCGAAAAATCGTCCTACATGATTGTCAACAAAAAACGGAGAAAAGATCCAGCCAGCCTCAATATCAACGGCATAAAAAAAACCAGGGTGAAACAACAAAAAATCCTAGGCCTGATTATGGACGAGCGGCTTTCATGGAAACCGCAAGCAACAGCCCTCATTACAACAACTGTACAAACTCTGCAATTGTACAAACTATGCACAATCACAATCACCGAAGCGAAGAGTCTGACGTGATTGTAATCATTCAGACAAGGGACTTGCGATTACCTTAAACAAGGTTGATGGAACATGAATGAGGTGGGAAGTTCTTACGGTTGCGCCCAGCTGTCAGCTGATCTCGATTTCCCGAGTAGCGCGATCACACTGTGGCGTCCCACGGCGGTGCGAAAACGCAATCTCAATACAACCGGACTACGTGATGGGGCGCTTCCCGTAATGATTTCGAGAGTGCGCCATCACAAGCTGCGATGCTTTGAAGGTCGGTGCTCTTTGCTTGAAATTGAAACAGCTCGGGCTTATTTTTCTTTTGTTCTTTTCCTTTCTTTTCTCTCTCGCTTTTTTTTTGTGTGTGTGGTATGGTCGATTCTTCTGTATTGTATAATCGCTACTAAGCGTGTGAAGAACAGCATTTCCGGAGCCGGGCCGTGGCACATGGTATTGTTACGCTATCGTTTTTGCGTACGTAAGGGACAGCATGGTTCTGTGCACTGCGCGAAACTCTATGTATTTCGCGTGCCCAAAACCGCCAACGCTATCCCTTACGTACGCAAGGGCGATAGCGTATGATGCACTAAACTCTCTAATGTCGTTGTAGTTTGCTTTATGAAACGTCGTTCTACATTGCACACATTTTGGTCGTTACCGGCCTCAGCGGTTCACCGGTGTAGCGTGTTCGCTTATGATCACAAGATCGAGGGGTCGAATCCGGCCGAGGAACTTTGTAGTTTGGTACAAGTTGGTTACAAACGCCGTCTTCCGCGAGGGACGTATATAAGGAGTGCCGTGTGGGGAGCCTTCATCACAGGTGACCCTCAGGTGGGCAAAAGCAATCTTCAGACCGACCGCTGTGGCGCCGCTCATGATCTCAGCTGCCTCGCGACGTAAACGCTTAGTAATAATAATATTAATATTAATAATAAAAGACCCACCAATTATTATTATTATTATTATTTTCGTTATTGTCTTTTCTTGTTGTTGTTCCTGTGCCCAGTACTGGGAGCTCGCTCTTATTGTAACTGCTCTACGCCAGAATTTAAAACCAACATTCTGTCGCTATTTATGATAACATACACCCCCCCCCCCCCAAATGAAATAGCTCCCAAGCAGCACAATGCAAGGAAAGTCGAGTGCAATAGGGGTGGTTGGTATGTGTCTTATCAGCGCTCTTTAGCTGCACGAATCTGTTGAAGGCCTTCCACCTACCCGTCCACCCCTATTACACTCGACTTTGAGTACATTGTGCTGCTTGGGGCTGTTTTCTCTCACAAACCGCTCCCCCTGTATCATATCACAGATGACACAGCGTCAGCCGCTGGCGCTGCGGGGTGGCACGTGTGTTGTTATCGTTATCGCACGAATGCACTAGTAATGCCCCATGATCACGCTTTATAATATCGCGAACGTGTGACGGCAATCACCAGTGTCACTGTTTTTTCTCGTAGCGTGGTAGCCTGCGATAACAAGCGATCCTCGGCAGAGTTTGTACAGTATCGCACCGGCGCTGCAAATAGTTTCCCTGTGAGTATGGGATGACGGACGCCATAGCAGCCACCACTGATTACGCGTGCGACTGAAGTGGGCGCACACTATATCAGATGATTGTGATCGTGAGTTATCGTGAGTCAAAATGCCGAGCTCTGGTAGTGGTGGGTGGTGGGGGGATTCGAACGGTTTGCCTGCCTAGATTGGCGGCACGTTGTCCGCGGAAAGGATGGAAGGGGGTCCTGTTGGTCGTTAAACGGAAATAAATGCATAAAAAAAACGTAACGTAAAGATCTTGCATCATTTTTATCCGCTACCTTAACTTGGTAGCACATTAGAACCTCGAACCGGTTCCGAACCGGTTGATAGCCTCTGAGCAGGTTAACCAAACCAATATTTGTGAACTCCGGAGCTAAATCGGAACGGAGCCTTTATGGCCAAACCCGAACCCGAAACAAACCGAAAAACGTTTCGGTTTGACGCTGGCAACAAACACGTTATGAATATCAGCTCTTGCACAGGGACTATAAGGATTCGACTTTGCCGCTCCCCTTGCGGTATACGGTGACGACGACGCTTGAGCTTAGAAAACTGAAATGCCGATGTTGATTATAGTGATATGAGGGTTGTTCAACCTGTAATGTGCCAGAGTGTGAACTATCGTCGTGGAACTATATTTAGAACCTAAGACGATGATTTTGAGACTGTTTCTGACTTGAGAAGCAAGAGAGTCGATATGGGCTGAATGGTCGATAGGCACGACAGCCCCAGAGCAGCGATGGCTTTTGGCACCCGCGTCTGAAAATAGTTCCACGCAGGGTGTTGTTCTTTGCGGTGGACTGGGAACGAGAGTACCGAGTCTGGGAGAATCGATTCCTGTATTTTTCGCCGGATATCAGGATTCTGTTGACATTGCTGATAATGCTTTGTTCTGCTGCTCGCCTGTCAAATTTGAGTACGTTCAACTTTGAAATCGTGTCGTAAGTCACCAAATGAGCTCCAGTGTTCGCTCCAGCTATGGTGAACATCTGCCATATTGTGAACATTATCGCGGACATCGCCATTCTCCTACATGCCTTGGCTGCCTTGGTTGTGAAATCGGAGACTTGAAAAATGACGATCGACGAAAAAACCAAATACCGGTACCTCGTGGATGTGTTGTGTTTGTCCGTCTGTGTGTGTTTCAGCCTCAGAACCGTAGAACCGTGAAATCCGAACCTGACTGTGTACTTTCATGCGTGTGGTTTTCCTTGGGCGGCTACGTTATGATAAATGCAGGGAGCTGATACTGGACAGACTCTCGAAATGCCTTTCCGCAAATAAGCTGCACACCAATGTGAAGAAACCGTTTGTTGTTTAAAAAAAAGCTATTTTCTTTCTGGTGAATAACTGAAGTCAGCAGAGGTGCCTTCATTTTTTCTGTAGGACACGGTAACCTTAATGTGTAAAGAAATAAGATTCTAATTTCAGGAACATCTACATTGGCCACACATCACACACCTTCCTATACAACGATTTGCCATGCAAAAGCAGCAAGAGATGTATCTAGACATAATACGTCAAGCACTTTGTTCTCACTGGAGTTTGGATACCCTGGAACCTATAAGAATGCCATATTCAAGGTCTCAAAAGCCATGCAATTTTCAGCCAGAAATTTAAAAGCCAGAAAAGATTTCTGCATCGTTTTTTTATTTTCTTTTATTTTTTTTTATTCTCGCGGAACTATACCGCAAATTCTGTTTCTCTGATGTCGGAACTGTGTCTCTAAACCAAGAGCAATAAGTAACTAAAATCTGAATGAAAACTGATCTGAATGAAAATCTGAATGAACTAAAAAATGAATGACACCCTCTGTTGTATTCGTTTGCCTTCCTTTCTCTCTATGACCTTCAAGTACATTTACTAACGGATCACTATTTATGCTAAGCACCCACGCAAAGAAGATGTTTGAAATTTACGGTACCAGCTACTTCATTGTATGCGACAGTACCCTTGCACCTATTTTTACAGCTGTGGAAACATCAGTTCCCACAACCTCGGGGCGTCAGCCCTTCCGTTCCGCGCGCGGAGGAACAAGCAGCACAACAGGTTTAATCAAACAACATACAAGGTTTATTTTACCTTCTCTGCCACAACGTGTACCGCGTCAGGGCGAGCATCTCCCAAAAAAGTAACCTTGCCCTGTCGCACCCTGCCTTTTATCTTCCTGGAGGACCTTCGTGACACCCCTGGCTTCCCGCCAATGGACAACCGACATCCTCCCCCCATCTATGTTGAGCAGAGTTGATCCAACGCTCGCTTTCCGCATGCCACGAAACAGGTCTTGTCAAGATGCTGCATTAATCCACCGAATGCGACTCGACGTGGCCTTTACAGCTCAGTGGCGTTACCGCTTGAGACAAGTAGACTCTCCCACCTGCTGCCACAGTGGTGCTCTTGAGGATCTGGAGCATATCCTTCTTCATTGCCTCCACTATCAACCTTCCCGAACCCCACTCTCCGAGCCTCTTCGTCAGCTGGACTCTCGCCCCTTCTCCTTATCGAAATTCCTTGGTCCTTGGCCCAATCCAGTCCAGCAACGATCTGCGCTCAAAGCTCTTTTGACATTTCTGGACACCATCGGACTTCTATCGTTATTGTGAAGGGGCTCCTTATTTTATTCCCCCATCCCCACCAGCAATGGGGCAGAGTATCGCCTCTGGCGATGAACCTCCCCACTCTCCATCTCAAAATGATGATGTTGTTGTTGCTTATTCACTGGTAACATGGTAGCTTTTGTTTCAGGTTGCCGCCAGTCCCCCAGGCAGTGCGAAAGTCACATCCTGTTCATTGGCAAAAGAACGTTTTGGAAGTTTCGAAAAACGTAAAATGTGCCCATTGCGACACCCCTGCAGGTGATGGCTGCCACCATTGGATTAGCATCATCCGATAGCTTTAGACATGACCTTTCACATGATATAAAGTGCCTTTAAACATTTTCTCTTTCTGATTGAGACGCAGGGCTACCTTTCCGTGGAGCGATTTTTCCACACAAAGGCGCTCCTCGTATGTTTACGAGCGCGTTTTGCTCGTAGTCTTGCTAACTCAGTGTAAGCCCTAGAGGACTGCCATTTTAAACCTACTAATAAAAGAACTAGAACAGGTACGGAAGACACTCTTTACACGACTAAATTTTATTTACAAGAAATAATGCTCGACCGTGGCTGACCTTTGCAGTGCTACGAATCAGCCTAGCCCGAAACACCTGACACCTTAAATACAATTTGGTCTCATTTCTCCCTGCTTCTTAGTCACAATAATTTTTGTATCAGACCTGGGCTCAGTTTGGCTGACTTCCATTCATCAAGCTTTTGGTCTCTGTGCTCGATTGCGTCCTTCTGACAAACGTACAATAGCACAATATTGGGGCACCTGGGTGCCAACTTGCAAACGAAAGCTTTCGGGGTTTGCATAACATCCACGGGTGATGACCTCAAGTGGTAAAGAGCGACTCTGTGTTTTAGAATGTCGCCAATGCCGTCACAAGCGTTTTTGTCATGGCCTGGAGCAGAAAACAGCCACTTGCGGATTGTTGGGCACCTTGCCGTTTCAAACTCTTGATGTCGGAGATGTACACACGTCTGAGACGTACACACATTCGCGCAAAGAAGAGGTTGAAGGTCGCGTGGGCATGGGTGGGGCGCGCAAGTCCGCAGCCTCGTGGACCCTGCCTGACAAAAAAAGAAAAAAAAACGCTGTGCGTCTCCCAGATAAAAATAAAGGATTGTCTCACTTGGCGTCTAAACCAGGGGTCGAAACCGTAACTGAACCGAAATCCGCAAAAAAACGTTATTTTTGCCGAACAGAACCGTAAACATTTTTTTTCTCCCCTTGAACGAACCGGAACTGAACCGCAAAAATATGATGCGGTAACCGGTTCGCCAGACGGTAAAAACGCCTACCTCCCGCGCACCAGCTCGGAATCTTGCCGAATTCACAGAGCGGACAAATTGATGAACCGAAAAGAGGTGAGTCCATGCATCTCCTACAGCCTCACCTCCAAAAGGTTCACGACATCCCTGTACGTTTCTGTGACTCGAGGTGTAAAAAAGAAATAAATAAAAAAAGATGTGCTGCACAACAGCTACACTTTGCATTATTGCCTCGGCTGCTTCCTTTCATTCAGCGTCGCATTGTGAAGGCGACGTAAATTTTAAAAGTTCACAGTGACATCCACAAGCAACGCAGTCCTCTAGCGACCGCGGGAAAGACGTTGGCGTATGGTCCAGCGCATAGGAGTAAGGAAACACAGGAGCGGGCTCTAGCCCTCTTTTTAACGGGAAGCACAGTGCCGGCCTGCGCATGGGACTCTGGGATACACGTATCCATGTGACCGCTTTCTTTCTCTTTTTTTCCCTTCGAAATTGGCGATAGCCTTTTACAATGGGGTTATGTTGTACGCCATTTCCCAGCACTTTTCGATTCAGTAAAGGATGACTGCTGTGAACGCATGGCTCTTTGTACCTATCAAGTGTAGAGGCGAGGAAGTAAGAGGAAGGAAGGAGGAGCAAGCCATCGCCAAACCTGATATTACCTCTCACATGTAATACGCTGATTAGCATAGCACACGTAAACCGGTTCGAACCAATTAATATCGGTTCAAACGTTATTTGGTTGCGCTGAACCCAAACTCGAACCGAACCGATAACCTTGAACTGGAACTTGAACCGAACCCCAAAAAATAACGGTTCCGAGCCCTGGTCGAAAGTAGAGGCATGACGCCACCTTTCCAAATAATCAAGGAAATCGAAGATGGCATTTTTGGGAAAATTGAGATGCAACATTGGCAATTTTCGCCTACCATGTTGGATTCTCAAGCAAATAACACAGAAACCAGTGGCCTGAGAAAAAATAACTCTATACAGCCCGAAAGCTATTTCAAGTCCTATTGAATGGCACTAAGCTCGATGTCCTCAGACGTTCCGTCATGAAGCAAATTGGTAACAAAGTTTTGCCTTTTTGAACGTTTATGCCAAGTTTGGCATTTTTTTACAGAGAATTTGTGGCCCCCAGAGTTCTGTGGGTGGCTGTCGACAGTGTCTACGGTGCAGCCCATAATCACAAAAAACTTCAAGTTCCTAGACGTAAAATCAGCGGCGCTAGATCCCGGTAAAGTCGGTCCAGAAGAAAGCGCGCTCAAGCAGCTTTCCTCCTCTCCCACGCGGAAACTACTCCTCGCACGAGCGTCGCACGCGGCGCGATTTGCGTCGTTTGAGCTGTTCTCCAATATTTTTTTTTTCTGCACGAATTAAAAAGTACGACTTTCACACGTTGTTCGATTTAAAATGAAACTACCCTTCTATAGGTCTAGATTGCTGCCTCCTATTGAGTGCAGATATTCTGATGCCTGCACAGCTGTAAGCTGTTCTTCCGGGTAAAAGAAAGCTTGAAGACTGTGCATGCACGGTTGGGAGCATGCAGAGAATTGCGTGCACAGATACGGTTGGGAGAGAAGTTACTGTACATAAAGCACAGTGATGCATGCCCCACCCAGGCCACGAGGAAGTGCTATTATAAGCTATTACCTTCTGTTCATGCAGCAAAATCGCCTATTTCCACAGAAAGACAGACAGTGGGCTCATTTTTCTGTTGTGGGTGAAGGGCACATGAGATCACAATAAATGATTTCCAAGAGGTGTTATGTCGCATTCTGACGTGATATGAGCCAATATGGTCAGCTGAAGCAGTAACATCAACAGAAAACATTTGCACATAACAGGATGTTAGTTTTTCCCGTTCAAGGAAACATATGCCAGCAGATTTTGAGCATGCTATTGGACAAGGTGTGTCCTTGAAATCATGTGATTTGTTCACTTTCCAAACAAATTCAGTTATGCGAAAACAATCATAAATGTTGCTGAAGCTGTTACGAAACAGCGTCTGCAACTAATCTGTAGGACTGGGAAGAACAGTAGAATGGAAAATCTGTTCAAAGTATGATATAGCACCATACAGATGAGATGTGAATCAGCTGACGATTTTTGTTTCTTGCGTAAGAACAAATATACCTGTAGGTTCTCAAAATGGAAAAGCAGATTGTCGATTTTCACAGGAAGACAGCCACCTCAACTGACGAACAAGCTACATTACAATATGGCGAAGAAAAAAAATATTGTTGAAAGAAAGATACGCCTGTAGATTTTCAATATGTTATAGGAGAGGATCTGTCATACCAATAAAGCACCATTTCTTTTACTTTCTAGACAAACTATATGTGAAAATACAATCTGAAAAAAAAAATCGTTTTTTTTTTCTTCCAAGTGATTGGTGTCCACGAGTGCTCAGTTAAACGGTGAATATAGATTAGCTTGATATTTTCATGCGGAGCTAATTTCCGTACAACCGTTTACGAGCATAAATAATCTAGGGATCCTCGAAGGATGCTAATTTTGCGGAAATTTATCGTAAGCTTGACCCAAAGTGTGCTCCAGTCTTGAGCTTTCGCCACGTCACGAGATTTATTCTCGTTCTGTATATGCGCTCGGGATGGTAGACCCACGCTTCCCCTCTAACACTGGGCAAAGAAAGCGCGGTAATGACGTATATGTAGATGTCAGAAGGAAGCTCGTACCAGACAACTTTTTCATCTTTGGGCCCAGATTAACGCGGCCCTGTTGTTCGAGAAAACAAAATGATGACAAAAACGTTTACATTATGTATACATATCCTCCACAAACTGCACACACTTTTTTTTCAGCGATATTTAAGAGAGCCAAGCTGCACCTCTGGCTGGTTTTGGCAGGAATGGCCCAGATTGACAGTTACACAAGCAAATGAATGTCAACTTTGGAACAGGTGAAGGAAAAATTATTTTAATATGCCTGACTGTGAGTATTGTGTAACCAGCTTCCTTAATTTACTACTTTTCATAGCTAACATCTGTGACAGGTGTTCTTTATTACCCTATAATGATTTTATTGCGAAAACCCACGAGAATGACCCGTCGTCACAGTAACAAATTTCAATTGTATACAAAGTAATAACAGAATCATATTCTTATTTTTTCTGCAACCATGATGTGAATTACATTGTTGAATTGCAGGCTTCAGCGAAAAATTTTAGCTCCTAGTCACATAACATGTGATGCCAGTGTCTTTCACCCTAGCCCATGTTATTCCATGAGCAGCTCAAATCAGGACCAATGAGTTTGCGTTGATGCACTTATGAACGCTAATTTCATGTGTGCCCATGAACGTACTGGATTGTTAATTAAAAATATAGCTTGTAGCTGCGGAACACACTCATATTCAGTATGCCATGAGAACTAGGGGAGCATCTTTTAGTTAGATGTAAAATGCTCGGTAATTCGGCTAGTAGTTTTGTGCACTTCAGCTTTTAGCAAAGAAGTAGCTGATAATCACACAGGACGAACAATTTGAGCTCTAAGCTTCTCAGAAAGGTAACATGAAAACGGTTAGGAGCCACTAAGGTTTATTTGAACAAGAACTTTAGTGAAGAGGCCGCACTTATTTAGGTTACACAAATAACTGCGACACAAGTATACTATATATAACCAAGGGAAAAAAATGATACAACAAAACAGGGTGTCCAGAGACAAAAGAATGCAATGCACCACATGAGCGACCGTCAAATGAGAAAAAAGAAAGAAAAACTGTGAGACATTCGGAGAATTTGTGTTAAAAAGAATTTGGTGGTGAAAACGGGGGCACAGGTGTGTCTCTAGCTATGTACGTGGAACACATAGCTTTTGTTGCGCTGTGTGGGAAGACCCGAGTGACCGTTTGGGCTCGAGAGAAAATGGAGCTAAGACTGCACACGGGGAGACAAATAATGAAGTAGCCTAGCGAGATGATAGATCATCTGGGTATCTAGCTAAGCTACTAGCTTGTGAGGAATTCCGATATTTTCAAAGCGCAGGTGGTTGACTTTACTGAACTTTTGTTGACAACATCCACTGTTTTGTTGACAGCAGTTTCAATGTTGACTACATATTCCCTAGTTTCAGTAAAGGATTTCGTAAGGTCTCTCACAGTCGCTTTCTGTTCAAGTTGTCCTTCCTTAAAATTCAACCTATTATCTTGTTCTAGAATCAGGCTTTTCTGCTTGAACCCTCTCGGTTTTCTCCCCGTGCGTAACTCCGATTCAACTCAAGCCCGTCGTCTGGTGGTGCCATCGTGGTGCAATCCCAATGACTGTAAATCACTTACGATTTCTTCACTCATGCGACTTCCCCTTCCAAGCTGCATACACCATTAATAGCAATGTCTTTGAGTCTATTTCTACTTTTAAATGACTCTTATAGACAGAGCATATCACACACATATCTAATGCTGCTAACTGGTCTCTTGAGCAACTAACCGAACCGAAACTGAAAACCGCAATTAACCGTAATTTTTAGCTGGAACTGAACCGGAACTAAACCGTAATTACTAGCGCCAACTTAGAGCTGAACAGGAACGGAACCGATATAAAAACTTGGGTTACCGGTTCGCTATACCGGTTCGGTTTGGGTGGGTGATGTGGGGGCGATGTGGGGATTATTGCGGTCTGCCTGCCTAGGTTGACGGCACGTTGCTCGCGGAGGCGATAAAAGGGGGTCCCGTTGGTCGGAAAACAGAAATAAATGGATAAAAAACGTAGCTAAGAGAGCTTGCATCATTTATAGTGGTTACCTATAATTTTGTACACTCTTTGAAGTATCTCTGAGATGCCACAGGAGGATATCCCCCTGAGGTTGGCCTTCCTAGTTTCTGATGGAAACACACATGTTTTTGGTGTTTCATTCTTGGATCAAAAATTTCATCTGAAAAATTATTTTCCAAATAATTATACCAAATTACTGTCATTAGTATATCATAGCCCCAACAGTTTGATGAACGGCTCTGGGGTAACAGGAGCCTTTCTGGCTCGATATAATGTTTCACAGAATGGTGCCACCAGCACCAGTTAACTGAAGCGTCGTCGTCATCGAGTACCGCGAGGAGAGCAGCAGTGAAGAAGATTTTTATTCTAAACGCATCCGCCACACCGGCAAAGTTGGATGACTAGCACTGATAGTATGTAGCACAGCCAGATTTGAATTTCGCTTTTGCGGTGATCGCCGCAGTAACACTGAATTGGACGGAGTGCCCCCTCCCCCGGGGTTTCAGGGTTGTTCGCAGGGTATGGCACGTACAAAAAGTAATATCCCTTTGGAGCGTTGTTATCTGGTATGTAAGATGGAATTTGTGTAAAAGAGGTTACCTCCATAGGTAGTTATCTTGCTTGATGACAATACACCCCCCTCCTAGTGAAACAAATGGAGTTTGCACACTCAGGGCCTATCCCGCTAAATAAACTTTTTTGAAGTGTCCCGGCATCGATGGCCTCCCAGTCGAGTTCTACAAACGTTTTTGGAGGGTAATTGGCGGTGCTTTAACTGGTATATGTAGTCAATGCTTGTCGCGAGGCTCGCTCTGCTGCACGATGCAGAGTGGCGTACTTGTCCTTCTCTCCAAGGACGCGTCAAGAAAGAAGGACCCATAATACTTTTGACTTGCGATTCCAAAATTCTAGCCAAGGCGCTTCTCCAACGTGTTTCGCCTCAGTTGAAGAAGGTCTTGCACCCATGTCAAGCCTGTTCGGTCAATGGCAGCTCATCGGTCCCCCACAGGATGGCGATTCGGGACGCCATCCAGTGGTTAAACCTGGGACAGCTAACAGCGGTGTTAGCCTCGTTCGACAGGCAAAAGCTTTTGACACAGTGCGTCATTGTTTTCCATGCTTACAGCTTTAGGTTTCCATGAAGCTTGGGTTCGCTTTGTAGAAGTGTTGTACCTTGGTGCGAGAAGCCTGGTCTCCGTTGCTGCTGGTTTATCGCGTCCGATTGGGATTACGCGCAGTGTACGACAGTGCTGTCACCTTTCACCTGTATTTTACGCTATTGCAATCAATCCGCTCCTGGTTCGTTTAAGCTCTCTCCCTGTCCTTCTTAGTTTGCCCGGTGGTTGCCCCCCTCCTGTTCTTGCGTATGCAGATGATATCTGTGGCATGCTACCAGGGGAAACTCCACTTGAACCTGTGCTGAACGCTTTCGCCGATTACGGTAAAGTGCCTTGCGCACAACTCAACAGGTCTAAGAGCAGTGGCATTATTGCGAAACCTTTCCGCCTTGCCCCCTACGCGTACCCTGAAAAACTCTACTCAAAATCCACGTCATTGTCTTCGATTCTAGTGGGGTATCTCCTATAAACTGGCCTAGAGATCTTAAACGTTCCTCCGCTGTTCTCCGTGATCTCAAATCTGTGGACCTGCCCCTCACTTTCCGTGCGCGCTTACTGGTCTCTTGGTACTACAGCCGTCTGTGGTTCCTCGCCGCTGTATGTCTGCCACCTGCAGTCATTCGAGTCGCCATAACTCGAAACGCGTTCCGTTTCCTGTGGGCTGGTTCATTTGAATGGGTCAGGAGGTTACAGCTGTATCTAACGCGTGATCGGGGCGGTTTGGGCGTGCCGGCTATCACGGAGCGATGTCTAGCACTGTAGATTCGTGCTCTTTTTGAGGCTCTTCAGAGTCGTGATCATCTAGCCTGCGCTTTGGTGCACTATTTCCTCGGTCATGCTGTTCGGTGGCTCACCGATATCACTGACAGCCGCCCGAGAGCAGAAGTCCCCCCCCCCTTTTCACAGCTTGCATAGCTGCCGTCAGACGCGTACGCAAGACGTCCCGGACGCTGACATCTCTCTTTGGGAAGCCAGGGACTTCTGCGGCGCACTCATGGAGCAGCTGCTGGTTCCCTCCCTCCCTGGTGCTGTGGGTGGTCCTCCCGGAAGAGCCTGGCGACGTATCATGGCTGACTGGTTGTACGCTCGTCGGGCGAGTCTCCATTGGAAGCTGGCACATGGTGTCCTGCCACTCCGTGAACGTTTACACCGCTTCTATATGTGTCGGACGGATCAGTGCCCGTCTTGCGGCACTTCAGAGTCACCGGAGCACTGCTTCCTTAAGTGTCAGTTTCCGCTGGTCCTGTGGAGCAGAGTAGAGGTTGTTTTTGATCTACCAAGAGTCGAATGGGCCCCTGTAACGTACATGCAACCGTTGCCGGTTGCAGCAAGGGATCGGAAACATTTGACCGCGGAAATAAATTTCCAAGCTTGGATACGCCGGTACCGCTTAGCATTCGGTGGCCCCGACTGCGGGAGTTTAGATCTCTTTCAAGCAGTTCGCACTGGACCGCGGGCGCTGATTACCACGGGACACGCATTGCTCGGCCCAGTCGAGTGCTCCCGTCGCTGGCTTCGGTCCACTGGCATCTTCCGCTATGATCAGGGTGAGTGGAACATTCTGTTCTAGCCAGTTTGCTAAACTTGTACTGTCCTCGGTCGCGACTATCCCGCATGTCATAGATTGTTCGGATGGTATGGCCCGTAGAAACAGCAATATTCCTTAGGAGCGTTGTTACCCTGCCTTTCAGCACAGTGCGCTTCTAGTGTTCCTGTTTGTGTAAAGCAGCCTACCTCCATAGGTAGCTCTCCTGCTTGATGACAATACAACAGCAATAGCAACCAAGGTGACGTAAATGTGATGTAGGCAAGCTTTCGCTTGTCCCGTGCTACAGGGCAATAAGACCTCGGAGTAAGTTGGCAGTTGGACGCAGCTATATTTCAGGCTGTCGGGGCAGGTCCTCGTAGCCACATCACCCGTGAAGAAGCACTGTGCGGCCTTCTGGAGTGCTCTCGCCGCTGGCTGACGCCTACTCGACTTTTCCGTCACGTTCAGGGTGAGTGGCAAATCATGTTCTAGCGAGCATGCTAGGCCTGTACTGTCCTCCGCAGCTGCTTTCCCGTGTTTGAATTGGTATGGGCAGTGGTATAGGCGTGGTATAGACGCATGGTATGGGCAGTACGGAAAGCAAACTATCCTAGACAGTGTTGCTACCTAGCTAGTGGGATTGTAGCGTGCAGTTAGTGTCAGTGCAAAGGGGACTACCTCCATAGTTAGTTCGCCTGCTTGATGACAATAGACACATTAATGAAGCCGTAGCCGCCATAGCCTCCATAGGTACATCTCCTGCTTGATGACAATACACCACCTCGTTCATGTTTAATCAAGTGCCTCTAAAATGTAATTGGTGTGACGATAGCTCGCGGTTGTCCCATCCTACTGTTGGCAGTACAATTGGTACTTGCATGACTGGGGTTTTTAACATCTGCTTAACCCAAGCGTCGCTCTGCCCCAGCATTCAGAATGGTGTTGTTGTTCTTCTGTGCAAAGACACGTCTCGAAAACTGGACCCCGATGCTTATCGTCCGATTACTTTACTGACGAGGGATTATAAGATACTAGCTCAAACACTTCAATTGCACGCTTCGCCTGTGTTCGAGAATGTGTTATATCCCTGCCAAGCATGTTGTGCTTCCGGCAGGTCTTCATACCTTAACAGCATCGCACTTTGCACAGCCGCCCACTGGATGAAGAGTGGTCAATCCAAAGCATTTGATCGTGGGAGACACGCATACCTGTTCTCTCGGCTGAGGACATATGGGTTCGCCACATGCAAGGCTAATGGGCGTATTATCGTTACCGGTTCCATTTGTGTTACTACATTATTTTTGTTTCAGTTATTCGTTTCTGATACCAACTTTTCTATCTCGTTTCTTTTACGTTTCCCGTAAAGGAACGGCTGTTAAGGAGTTGCGGGAGGCCAGCCCGTCTGGCTCTGTCAGCACACTGTTTAGCCCAAGTGCTGCTTGGATGTTATGCGTACACATTACACAAGTACTTTTACGTCGTCGGAATGTGCACGTCTTGCATGATTTTTTAAAGAAAGGCAGGAAGATGACTTCAGTCACTCTGAATCCAGCAACACAAGATGGGTGTAACCTTCATCCAATGTGGCATTCACAGGTGGATGTCCATATCCACGATGAAATGAAAAAGTAAAAAAAAACTAAAAATAACGAAAGACATCGTAGGTTGTTATCCTCGTGCAATGGTGGAGTATAGTGCGTGGTGTCTATATTATGTAAGTCCCATGCGTTGGCTCAGTCCAAGTATCAGGGACGAGTAGGTAAGCGAGGTATGTACCCTGGAGATCCGAAATTGCGCTTTGTTTTCATGCTCTCGTGTAGTATTCAGAGAATTACCGGGAAATTAGTCATCAAAATAAAACGGTAAGTCACTCAAATGTCATCACACAATAGGAACAGCCAATACCCGAATTTAATACCAGGTGATAATTTCCGTCTCCATTTCTGTTAATGGAGAACCGTGGTATGCGTTTCCCCTTTCCGTTATCGTTACCAGTTCAACAGTGTCATGACAATTTCGGTTCTGGTTCGGCTGGACACCAAGGTCTAAGGGCCATACAGTCGCACTCATGGCAATGAAAATATCCCAAGGACATCCGGGAACATTTTTACATACATGGGATATACTCAAAAGTGCCAAGATAGCATTCGCGCGCTTCCGAAAGAAGTCCTTCGTACACCAGGGCAAACCTTTGACCAGACTGTGACGGACCTTAAGTCGACCTTTTCCCCGTGCCCATTCCGTCACACTGGGAATTTCTGAACATTCGCATGACCATGTTGAAATGAGTATAACAGTACATACGTATGAGCAGCACAAATGAGCAACGTGGGATTAAACATTTTATTCCGTATAGAGCGTCACAGCATCGTATCACCTCACAGAGTGTCATATCCCACCGTAACGTGACGGGCATTTTTGGGCATTTTTCAGCAACTACATTACTACAACAGAGCAATTACATGTTTCCGAAAAGATGATGTCAATCGACACACAGAGCAGAGTAGTTTAATTTATCATCAACCAAGAAGTGCCGGTGACATTTTTATTTTCCTTTAGAAAAAAAAATGAATGTTACATCCAATAAAAAAAGCACAAGCCTGGTCGCAGCTCTCTGCGATACTTAGTTATCGGTCTACGAGGCTCTGCATGAATAAGCGCGATTTGGGAACTTCCAGCTTTTCGGACTTTGGCACGCTGGATCCTCCGAACGGCTGCTCTCTGCTGAATACTTCTTTTTTTCACTGGGAGAATGGGTTGTGAAGATTTGCTTAAGACAATTAAATGCGGTTTCAAAGCCTGAAACAATATCGAAAGAAATTGCGAAAACCCCTCCGAGAACGTTGATAGCGCAAAATTGCCAATTTCTTACTTGATCCCACGATTTACACATATGACGAAAAGTATACGAGATGAATTAACCTTTTTTACTCTTTCGTTTAGTGTATAGTGCGTTATCAAAGCTTCAGGCATCCGTCTACAGTGACACCGTAATCGCGAAGGTGTGCCAGAAAATCGCTGTGTGCATGGGCGATTTTCTCAAAAAGGTCGTCTTCGATTTGATTTTTATTTTGTGGAGACATGCCCTGAACACCACTCTTTAATACTATAAAATAAAATTTCCTTTTATTCTATTTCTTCAGGGTGCTCGAATTCTATTCCCGCGCCAGGTCGCTTTTAGATCCCATGAGTCAGATAACCGGGCTTTTGACCCGTTTGCTTTCTGCTGAAGGTACGTCATGCACGTGTAATGACGTGCATGTCATTACAGGTTGACAAAACCAAGAGGTAACCACACTGGTGTTACTCTAACTTAAACAAAAGCGCACAGCGCAGCCTACCCACATCTCCCCATGGGACTGATCCCTTGAAGGTAAGTCACGTTAAGGTGAAGTTGTACGCGAGACAGGAAGTCTCGCATTGAAGACTATTCAAATGGGCTTGGCTGCATCCATTGGTTTCCTTGTTTGGCGCTTTGTGTAAGCAAGACTGGGAAGCCTTATCGGCTACTTTGCTTTCTGGTTGGAAATACGCGCGGTTTCGAAGCATTCAAAAGTACGAATACCAAGGGCACGAGTATCGCTGACCAACAAAAGCGTCTAATTCCGTTTGGTCCTCACGGGTTGGGGGTGCATGGTAGGTTCTTTTTTTCTCAAATGTCTGTTTCATAAAGATGTCCTTCACCGAAGAAACCACGTTCTTTACGAGGGAACAGCGAGTCAAACGGTTTTAGTGATTTCAGCCTTTCGCATTCCGCTCCATACTCGTATTTTGCACGCGTGTATCGCAGTTACGTTTTAACAGTCACAACAGTCGAGATACGTCTTGGATCTGTCAACCTCTATAGTGATTAACTTTCAGCAGAAGGTAAACGGGTAAAAAGCGCGATTCTCTAACTCATGTGTGATTTCATTTCAGTTCGGGCAAGCCGGTCCCGATGGGGTCATCGATTTCGGTAATAGTTTTGTTCTTTTTATCTTATGACCGAATCTTTATTCTGAAGAACGTCGCAAGTACCGACTTTGATATCTTAGCGCTTGCGGAGAAAAAAAAATCCGATATGCCACTAGGTGAATCGCGGCTGTATATGCGCCTGAACCGTTTTGCCGCATTTTGAACCCTTATAACTTGGTACGATTAGAAGTGTAACTCCTTGGGATTTTTCAGCTCATTTTACAGGTAGTGTCTTGATCCTATTCATCACCAATGATTTCGTCTGGTTCTGGGGCCGTTCCGCACCTCGCCAGTTGAGATGCTCTATGTTGAGCGAAATGAACGGTCACTAGAACGACGAATGTTTCATCTTGCCACTTCATATGTACTAAGGATAAGAGGCTACCCTGACCACCCGGCATTCTCATGCGTTGAGGACACGCGCTTTAAACAACAGTTCATTAATAGACCCGCGATCGTCCCGCCACTTAGCATGCGCTTTTGCAAGATGTCCAACATTATGGCTTTACACATTATAGCTCTTTCGTGTTGGAAACCGGAGCAAGAGTTCCTCCATGGCAGCCGCTTCCACGATGTAACGTTTATTATGAAAATTTAAAAAGCAAGATGCTACATGTTGTGCTCCAACAGGAATTGGCAGTCATGAAACATTGATTAAGCAACAACAAACAGGGATCTCGTGCGCAATGGTAACTGACAAGTGTACCAACTCCCACTGACTGACAAGCTACTTTTCCATCTTCAGTGCAGAAGTATCGATGTGCAGAAGTATCGATCGAAGTGCTCTTCTCGATGTTCCTTATCAGGACCTTCTATGGGTCCTGCAGAAAAAAATCCACGAAGCATGGCAGGGAGACTGGTGTTCTATGCAAATGGACAAGTTACGTTTGATTAAGGGTAGGCAGTTCCAGTTTCCGTTTTAGAAATTGTTCGTTTGAAGTCATTTTGAGCCCTCTCAGGATGAGACACACACACTTGACACATGGTTTCCTGCTGCGCAGGGAGGATGCACCCCAATGTGTGCGCTGTGGGGTGCAACTCTCTGCGCTACACATCTCGATCACCTGTACATCACACGAACATCATCGTCGTCGTCATTTTCATGAATTTTATCGACAACAACCGCTACATTCGCCACTCTCGCTGGTGATGAACCACTTATACCCGCTTCAAGATGTTTTAGCTTTTTTAAGGATATCGGGCTTCTAAATGCACTGCGATTGTCTGCTTCTTAATTTCTACTGTCATGTTTTATGACACTTTTACATGCTTTATGCTTAACGTAATCGGTTTGTTTTAAACCTGTTATGTTCATTACCACAGTTTTGGCGCTGTGTGACCTTTGTTGCTTTTGCGCCAATAAAATTCAATAATCATCATCACGAATACATGAAGGACCGGCTCCCCTTTGCCTTCCTAAACCGCGTAGGTGGAGTTGAAGGGATGATCCACCGACATGTACTGTCATCAAGCAGTCGTATTGCCAACTGTTGGGTGGGAGAGCTTCCTATGGTGGTTGGCTCCTTTACACAAACGGGAACACTAGAAGCGCGCTATACTGAAAGGCGAGATAACAACGGCCTTAAGGGAGATGTCGAATTGCCAGCTATCCTAAGGGAAATCTAAGAAAATATCTTCCCGGCACACCACCGCCAGCGATACTCCATACTTCAAATGTGTATTGTCATCAAGCAAGATAAATACCCATGGAGGTAGGAAGGGAGTTGGCCTCAGGACAGAATCCGCCGATATTTCGTACAGAGACTGTTGTTCTTCTGGGCTCCGTCCTCATCATCGGCTTGGTATTTAAAGGGTTAGTTGTGACGTGTTAAAGGTTCATGAGAATTATGGGTCAACAGCCCGGAGGGAAGAAAGGGTCCGTACGGGCCTCTACGGCCAGAGTGCATGGCCGCTTTGTTAGAGTGTGGAGGGGATTATGTGAACGGAGTGATCTTGGCTCCAGACTGGTTACAGAAAAATGAGAGGTTCACGAACACGTAGACAAGCTCCAATGTCATATACTGTATTGAATGCGGCGACAGCTCTATACAATACATTGGTGAAACCGGCCAACAAATGAACTACCCCCTTACCGGACACAGAACCGAACACTTTAACGTTCCTGGTCACAACTTTGACAACATTAAACTATATATTCTAGGAACCGACTTTAGATCCGCACGTGACAGACGTGATAGAAAATCTTATCTCGTATACAAGTTCAACGCTCTTCACCCGTCCGATATCAACAAATCACAAGGCACCCTAGAAACACTTCACAAATAAAATATGCTTTTCCCTTCTATCCCCATTTTCATCTGTTATGTTCTGCATAGCCACTGCTTTTTGCTTTCTTTATTGCATGCCACAACTCTGTATTACATATATTTAAAAAATACTTTGCTCGCTCTGGAATCTTGCCCACGTAACCACCTCCTTATTTCTCGCTATGTTTGCCAATTCTTGCCTGTTGTCCGGTTTCGTCCATGTGTGCGTGAACGTCCTATTTTTCTGTAACCGGTCTGGAGCCAAGATCATTCTGTTCACATAATACCCTCCACACTCTAACAAAGCGGCCATTCACTCCGGCCGTAGAAGCCCGTAGGGACCCTTTCTTCCCTCCGGGCTGTTGACCCACAATTCGCATGAACCTTTAACACGTCACAACTAACCCTTTAAATCGCCTGCCAATGATGAGGACGGTGCCCAGAAGAAGAGCAGTCTCTGTTCGAAGTATCGGCGGCTTCTGTCCTGATGTAACTCCCTTCCTACATCTCTACCGGTTCGCTGGATTTCTACCTATGGAGGTAGCCTCTCACATTCTTCCAAACCCATGTATTGGCATCGGAGCGGAAGACGAGTCACACTGCAGGTTGCTGCAAAGGTTATTGCAAAGACAGTTACAGAGTGACCACAGCTACATATAATCACTGGGAGTTATTCAAATTTGACTGCGTGACATAAGCTTTATGTGTCAAAGTGTTAGCCTCCTCCTAGCTTCACGGCAGGCTATGGCAACGACGCTTCAGTTTGAAAAACTGATAATAACAATAGTAATAGAGTAGTAGGTAATAGTAAACATAATGTATACAGTGCAGGCGAGGTCTTGCGACCTACTCCACCGGACCTTCCCAACAGAAAACGGGACACGTGCATAGTGATGGCAGTACGGATTAGTGGTGGCGGCGTGGCAACAACTCCTAGGAACCACAAGCGACTATATATAGTACCAGGCCACTAGCAGGTGAGCCAAAAAAATGATGGGCAAATCAAGGAACTGAAGCTGCAGCAGGACAGATCTGCAACGGTTAAACACATGGGTTCTAATTTACAATAGATATCCGAGTGCAATCAAAACTCACACCAATGATTTTGACGTCTGGTCTCACTGGAACAGGGAAACGATCCCCACAGGAAGGATGGAGGTTCAAAACCACTGCTGCACTTTCTGATCTATTCAGTCTTGCCCCTGAAACAGCTTGTAGTCTTCAAACGCCTTGAGAACAGGTCCTAGGGAACACTGGCGAGAAAGGATCGCAGTGATGTCGTCCACGAACGCAAAAATAGCTCGACCGCATCCATTGGACAGTGCCTGTGTCAGAAAGGACACCCCTGACGGACACCACAATTTACATCAAAGGGGCACGACAGGCCGCCAGCGACAGAGACAACGCTTCTAGCGCCCACCTAAGGCGTTTCCAGATACCTGACACAAGCAATGGCGAACCCGTATGCCCTCAGCCAAGAGAGCAGTTATGCGCGTCGCACACGATCAAATGCCTTGGATTGATCGAAGGATGCCAACACAGCGAGGGCATCGCCACTGTTAATCCAGTGGATGGCATTGCGAAGTGCGATTCTATAAAGAGACGTCCGAGGACCTGCTGGGGGCAGAACACGCTTGGCAGGGATGTAACACGTTCTCCAGGAGAGGGGAAACGAGCAACAGTAGTGTTTTCGCTGCGATTCGCTCGTCAGTTATGCTAGGTCCACACTACATCATCGAAGGCCGCCAACGCGCGGAACTCCTTCACCGCTAATTACCCACTGTGAATTTCAAGTCACACACCGAAAACTGCCTGTTTCCCATCCACGCAAGAAAAATCGACCCTTGTACGCTCGTTGTTGCACTCAGGTCACAATGCACTTTCACTTTTGCTATCTGGCAGCTTTCTGCGCCGCCCGCAAGAGGGCCCACAGTGCTTTAAAGATGGCGGCGTCCGTGTTTGCGTGTGTAGCGTGGCACGGCTACTAATGAGGCTCACTACGGTCGTACTTTTCAGTTCTGTTCTTGTACTGTATGAGTTTATGCCTTAGTATTCGCCAGGGAACACGACGAGCACAAAAACCAGTGCCGAGAGTCCGTAATTACGTAGTCCTGAGCCAAATCAGGTACATGAATTTGGTGCAACATAGGGCATGTCGTTGTCAACTGTTTACGAAATCACACAAGTTCTATTTTTCGAATTTCAGAAAATGCTGCCGAATTTTTTTCTATGGTCTTCGTGAGAATGGTCGTAGAGACGCACTTAGGAACATCTGCACGATTCCAGATGAGAGTGATGACGGCGACAATAGCAGTGACTCGGACGAGGATTGGGAACCAAATGTAAACAACGTCGCCGCGACGGAAGCAGCCGTGGCAGAAGTGGCAGGCAATGTCGGCGCTAGCAGTGACCCGACAACATACAGTCAGCAAGATACACCAGCAAAAAAGCTGAAATGGGGTAATCCTGCTCGCCTGTAACCCCAGCGTACCCTGTATGGGTTGAGTCACCAGTGACAGCGCCTTCAAATATGTTGACGTCATATGAATACTTTTGTAAGTTTTTTGACGAATCAATGTTCGATTACATAGTTGAGCAGTCGAACTTGTATTCTGTGCAAATGGACCCGAGCCAGCCCCTCAACGTAACCAGGAGCGAGCTGCAAGACTTTTTGTCGATTTGTATCTTCATGTCGGGTTGACCGCTGTCCGGATCACGAAAGTATTGGTCACGCTGGTTCAGGATTCCTCAGGTGGCAGACACCATGCCAAGATACTGCTTCGAAAGAATAAAGAAGCTGATACATTCCAACGGCAATTCCAAGCAAAAAACTCCATGTGAGGACAAGCTTTTCAAGGTCCGGCCATTCTTCGAGATGGTTCGTGAGAAATTTCTTGGAATTCCATTCACGATGGAAATGCTGTCGGTGGACGAACAAATTATACCTTACAAAGGCAAAAGTTGGCTAAAACAGTATGTGCCGAATAAGCCCAAAAAGTATGGGTACAAGATATTTGTCTTGTGTGATGCATCTGATATCGTGCAAAATTTTGAACTATATACTGGAAAAATTCTACCTGCAAATGGGCATTGTGATGTTGCCAGAGGTAATATTGTCTTGACACTCGCGTCTGCTATACCCTCAAGAATGAACTACAAACTGTATTGTGACAATTAGTTTTAAAGTGTGCCTCTTTTTTTCGAGCTTGCCAAGAAGGAGATTTGGACGCTAGGTACAATCAGACGGAACCGACTGCCTGGGTGCTGTCTGAAAGATGAGAAGGCCCTCAAGACCAGTGGTCGGGGTTCAAGAAAGCATCACATGGGAACATATCATTCTACGCAGTTACATGGTATGACAACCGTCCAGTGAACTTTCTTAGCACATTTGTGGCTGCCAACCCAGTCGAGCCAGTTCAGCGATATGACAAGAAACAACGTAGCTATGTTGACGTTCCATCGCCAGCATGTGTCATGACCTACATTAAGTTCATAGGGGGAGTTGACTCAGTTGACCAAATGACAGCTTGCTCCCGCACGCCCCTCACGTCTAGAAAGTGGTACATGAAGATATTCTTCCACTTAGTAGACCTGATTTGTATCATCGCCTAGTTTGTGCACAAGCAACACTGCCGCGAAACGGACACGCCAAAAAAAAGACGTGCAGGGTCTTTTCGACTTCAAAGCAGAAATTGGGTATATACTAACACTTATTCACGAACCCCGCAGAAGTGGCAATGGAAGGTCATCGAAAAGAAGCGTGGACACTCTGCACAAGGAGAAATGCAAGCGAGGGCCGGCGGCACCTATACCAACAAAAGACGTGCGGCTTGATGAAACCTCCCACTGGCCAAAGTATGGCAATCGAGGAAGGTGCAAGATGCCAGGGTGTAAGAGGTAACCAAGGTTGTATGCGCCAAATGCTCTCTGAACTTGTGTTTCACGCCTACGAAAAATTGTTTTTTTTTCTTTTCATACTGAGCATGCGGCACTGTAAATTTCAGGCCAATAAAGGTGCAGTTTGATGTGTTTCCGATGTGGTCTCAAATGACCATTGTGATTTTGAAGTCACGTACCAATAGCTCGAGCTGGAGTCATTCAAACTATAAAGTGATGGTGGGAGACCTCAACCACACTGTTAAACAAGTGAAACAACTATATGCCACGTCATAGTACCTATTTTTTCGCGTTTGGGCAATTAAGGAGGCTTTCCCGACCGTCTCGTCCACACTGCGCTCCGAACGCCGAAAATGCCGGCACTACCGTCCTCCGCTTACAAAAATCTGATCCGTTTCATTCTTCGTACTGTACTCAAACTCCGCACGTGTAATACGTATAATATCGTTTTGATCAATCAAGATAAAATTGCAAAACACGTATTCAGTGTGCAAAACACGAATTCAGCATCCTCGAAGGCGGCGCCCTCTGCGAGCAGCAGATGGCAATCGTTTGCACACGGACGCATGTATACACACAGTCGACACACTTACTTCCTTGTCTTTTCTCCTGCAATCATGCGGTCTTCATGTCAACGTTTCTGCGCTTCTTGCGTTTGCTGTCGTACAGCACTTAGCGCTACATTGGGGGCTTGATTATAATTTCGTAGACCGGGCTGCCCATCCGCCGTGTTTGTAGCACACGCCGCTGCTCTTCCTTCCCAGCATTAACGCTCGTGGAGCCAGCTGATTAGTCCACATTCGCGACTTTCCCGGCGCTCTCGGCAAAAGTAGAAGCAAGTTCAACTCTCGCATCGCGTTGATCGGGGCCTTCGTTGTTCGGGGCTTTCCCAGCTCTCGCAGATTGCTGTGTGGACACGACAAGTTTTCCGGCATTACCGGCGTCCGCGGCTTTCGCGGTGTTCAATGCCGTAGTGTGGACGTAGCGTAAACTACTCGGACGATCACCACCTGGGTCCATTTTTTGCTCGTGTCATTGCACGGAACAAGAACACCACCATTCTGCATAGTAGAGCATAGCAACCCCTGGGTTAAACAGATGCTAAAAACCCGAGTCATGCAAGAAGCAATTACACTCCAGAAGCGCTCATAGAACTCAACTGGGAGGCCATCAATGCCAGGACACTTCCGCTCGTCATTTAAGAAACAGATGCAAAACCTTTATTTTGCGTGAGGGGCCCCGAGTGAATGTGCTCCATTTGTTTCGCCAGTAGTGGGCACTTTCGGCTGACAGCAGCTTGTCGTGAGGTGACTCCTGATAAAGGGCCGCACAATGCTCACGCATTGGACAGTGTTCATACGTCACCTTAGCTGAGTGATTCCTAAGTCCGGGTTTTCTGCTACATAGCGCTTGAGTAACATACGGGAGCAATATGCCTCCCGGCACTAGCGCACCACATTGCGTTGCGCAACAAATTTGCGCCAGGACTGCATTCGGAGAGAGGCTAGTCGCCTCCGCACGTCCTCGATATCGGACGCCGATTCAGGACTGCGTGAGTCAGGGTGGCGAAGCACAGCTAACACGCATCTGAGTGTACCTCACCGCTGCCGGTGTTCAAGTGCGCTGTCTGCCCCTACGCTGAAAACGGTGTGCTGCATCCAGCTTCAGAGCCTCCCAGTGACTGGGTCCAAAATCGCGCGCCGAACAAACATTCGGAAGTCAATTGTTTACGTCGTTTTTAATTTCGTGGCCATTGAGCAAAGACGCGTTCAAGCGCCAAAAACCGGAGCCACATTCACTAGTCAGTTTCACTAGACACACCTACGGCTGGGATGGTCACACTGGTAGCCTGCGCAGCTTGCACAGTCGGCACAACGGGCGCGTTTGGTGGCACGCCACCAGCTTCTGCACGGGAAGCGCACGTCGCAGGCGAACACTCGTACAGGGCGTGGTGTCCATCGCAACGCCTACACAAGGCACCACAATCCTTATGCCCCACCTCGCCACAGCCTTCCGGGTCCAAAGCCTTCCGCATTGCATCGCATGCCCACGCCCTTTAGGCCATCATAACTGATGGTCAAACGCTTACCGCGGACGCTGATGAAACTCGGAACAGGGGGTCGCATTTCCATATGAACACGACGGTTTCCTGTTTCAATTCCATCTAATTCGTGCTGAAGGAATGTCACATGGATCGCCTTGGTGACTGGCCCATATGTGCTCTATGTGACTGGCCCGTGACAAAGTTGGACTCGAACGAGATCATCTCAATCACGCTTCCCTTCGCTGTACGTGAAACAAGGGCTTTCAGCTTTTCAGCAGAAGCACTTGACTTCACTATCAGGTCGCATGCTCGACCTCCAATGTGACACTTGCTCTTGACAAGTTCTCCTGGAAGAAGGAAATCTACCTGTGACACGCCCGGAGGCTGTGTCACGGAGAACGCTAAAGGCCGGCTTGCCATAAGACAGAGGCGGCTCAACCCCCGACAGTACACGCTTTACAGGCCTCTCTCTCTATCTCACACAGAAGAAACACACCGAAGAAGTCAACGAATACTTACCCAAGCAAAGTAAAAGAACACAAAATTCTCTATCAAGGCAGCAGCGAGCAGAGAACACGTCGTCTACCGTTCTCGCAATCGTAGTCGTATTATCTTATTATTATCGTCGTGTCTATTTTAAACCTGGCAACTGTGAGGATTCTTAAGAAAAAAATATATAAATTCAAGGAGGACAGCCCAAAAGCTGTATGTATTGTCATCAAGTAGGCGAAATACCTGTGGAGGAGCGCATTGTCATTAACTGTTACCGCGGCGATCACCGCAAACGCGAAATTCGAGTCTGGCGACTGCGTTTAGAATAGAAATGTTCGCCACTGCTGCTCCCCTAGCGGTACGCGATGAAGACGACGAGTGAGTACTGCTGACACCATTCTGTGAAACATTGCATCGAGCCAGGAAGTCTTCCTTTCCCCCAAAGATGTCAATCAAACTGTTGGGAAGATAAGAGACAAATAACATAAATTACCACTGACAGTAAGTTGGTATAACCACGCGCCTATCTCAAACCCGGCGAGTGTCAGCATATTTTTAAGGAAGTGATGTTTCAGAAGAATTCTTCTCAGAAAGATCCAAGAAGGAAACCTCGAAAGCATGTGTATTTGCATCAAAAAACAAGGGAGGCCGACCTCAGGGACCGGCTTCCTGTGTGGTATCTCAAACATGCTCCAAACCAGAGCGTCGAACGGAACCGGAACCCATACCGAAAACCGGAATTTAAAAACCTCAACCGTCTCGGCCAGCTCGTTGAATTCAAAACAGACACTAATACCGATGGCGCTATCGTATGTGACAATGAGAGCGTAAAGTTTCGTTTTCAAACTCGGGTGAAAGCCTCAAAAGCGTGTCAATTTCGCCAGTCGAGGAAATTACTCGTATTTGCGAAGCGAAGTATCATTCTTTTGGAAAAGAAGTTGCGCTAATGAACTCATGATAATTCTAAATTGCGGTTTCCATGGTAACAACGCGTAGTGCTCGTACTCTGGCTCCTGTATGTGTGGTGTCTGCGAATCACACGAGACCGATCTTATGGTCACATTAAAACACTATGTCTGTCTAGTGTGCACACCAAGGATACTAGAAGGCAGCAGAATCCTTCTGGAGTCATATTAAGCCACTCTGGTGTTGACACATAAGGAGAGCTCGACTGCACCAGAATCACCCTGGTGTCACGCCAGACATTTTTGATATGCATATTACAAACACCAAAACAGTCTTGTGTTGGCGCCAGGAAGACCAGGAAACACCAGAATAACTCTGGTGATTTTCTGAATCGGGGCATGGGAGGAAATAAATAGCCCAGTGCTCCCGGAAGCGCCTCTAGGCTGCATATGTGCACACATATCAAAACAGAAGACACACACACAAAAAAAAAAAAACACAAAAGGAAAACCGTGTGTTCCATCTTAAGGTACCCGTGTGGTTTAGTGAGCCTCGCTTTCGAGCAGACGTCCACAGTTTAGCGAGTCAGGTTTTAGCGAAAAAGGGTCAGGGTCCCTTATAACTTCTTGTTTTCAGAACGACTCTTTTATTTTTTTAATGTGACTGGGAACTGCCAGCGAAACATACGTGTTCCGGTTAATACGGTTATACGTTCAAGAATGGGTTATTATCCAAAATTCTATAGCAAGTCTTGCTAGATATATACCGATGCTCTGATGTTCACAAATCTCTGTTTACACAGGCGCTAGTTACATACTACACTACAGAAACAAAATAAAAAGTTTTGCAGGCTATTAGGTGCGCGTTATCTCGTCGTAAAAGGAAGATCAGGATCAGCATTCACTCCTTGCACAACGTAGGCAGGCTTGGTGGGAGGCCAGAGTGAATATTGTGTACTGACATCTTATAGATAACCTACCTATTAATGTGACGGTATATCTTCGGGTAAATTTCTTCAAGGTTTCCTTAAATTGAACAATAACTTTCCTGTCATCTTCATTATTTTCAATATGAACCACATTTTGAACCAAGCTGCTTCCCTTAAGACGTTGTGCCGAAAGTATCTATCATGACATCTGTTGCCCCTGCAGGAGCAATAGTCAATTTTCTGGCAAAACCTTTGCGCACAAAGGTGCTTTGGTTTCCTTCGTCAATGGGGCCCTGAGGTATAGGCTATACCTCATGGGCAATCCAGTTCAATTTGGCGAAATCATTCATAGACTTTTGTTTGGTTCACTAAGCCCTTCAGAAGATTCGTTCTTTCGTTCATCTTTCCGTGACATCATAACATCATGTGACCGATCCCAACGGCGAGGTCGGCAGCCAGTTTGCTGAGTTGACTTGAGATTCCTCCGGCGCGCCATGCCGGCTGCTTTCGGAACACGGCGTTCGATATCCGATTGTGCGTGTTTTCTGGAATTTTATTGTAACAGCAGCTACATCTACATATTTCAGACCGTTATAAGCATCGGAGTGGAAATAATGAGTGGGGCAAAAACAGCGGCAGCTACTTATGTCCAGTGTTGTAGACAGTACCTGAGTAAGAGTTGCCAGTTTGTGGGTACGATCCTTAGAACTCAGTAGTGTGTTGGTTGAGTAACGTGGTAACAAAGAGGAAACGTGAACAGGCAGAGGACGCGTCTTCTCTCCGTCGGTATTGAGTCGCGTTTGTTATACCATGAGCCTCAGATGAATAGCTTTTCACTGAGTAAGAGTGTTTGAGTAATGTCATTAATATTACTCAACAGACCCAAAAACTGTCCCGTTACAACGAGACACTTTTTTGTCTGTTGAGTAATATCAATGACATTTTCGTATGTGTTCTTGCACCTCATGGTATTCCATACCTTTTACAAATGATCGCGGAAAGTGCAAAAGGATTGGGTGCAGAAGACGTCAAAGAGTACCTTGGTAGTGAAAACGGTGGACATGCACACAAATAAATTATTAGCGCAGTCTATCTGGAAAAAAATCCGTCCCTGCGAATATGGACTTGTAGATACGACGTTAGTAACGAACGGGAAGGCAGAAGGGGGAAATCATATTTCGGACCAGTTCACAAACTGAAAAGAATGTACTAGAGACTGCATTTGAAACACGCAATTAGATTGAATCCGAAAACGTCCATAACGGTATATCATCAAAAAGACCAATAGTGAAAATATCAGCGGCGAGCACTTCAGTGATAGAAGAAACCCTGCTGAAAAAAAAAATCATAATAAGAGAAATATCTTGAAAATCGCATGAGGTAATTTGAGAGCGGTTGGATGCTACTACGACGACCAAAATAATGCAATTGCGCAAATACTGTGAGGCATTCCAGCAGAGAGAGAGTGAGATGTTACTAGGATGTTAGAGAGTAGTATAGGTCTAGACGCTAGCAGCATGAACGCACTTTATGAGTGCCTGCAATACCGCCATACAATGAAAAGATACAGGGAGTCTACCACCATCACAGGACTAAGATGCACAGAACAGCATGCGTCCGACGAGTATACATTCTCAGAAATAAATGGGATACTATGTGTCAACTAACAGTTCAATTTTTGACATTTATTACGTGTCAATAAACGTAACTTACGTAAAATATTAACGGAAGTTACCGTGATGCTTATTTAGGTGAAAAAGCTTTACACATAGTCCATCACTCTTAATAAATATTTTAAAAAAACTGGACCGTATCTTGACACCTAATTTAAGCGCTAATGCTTTACAAATACGGCAAGTGCGAAGCAATTCCCGCTATTTTTCCTCTCAACCGTATCCCGCATCCAGCTTAGTAAGCGTCAGTGGGAGCAGCCAGTAAACGTAAAAACGTCAACTCACAGTGGATGGTGATCATGGACATGTATTGCCGCATGCGCTTGCGTTGCAATAGGTTCGCTACCACATGCGACTGCCTCGACGTCCACGACCAGTATAGAGCTGCTTAGGTGACATTTCTGCGCTTCTGCTGCGCCCCATTTGACGCACACTAACTAAGAAAATCATGGTGATGAAACATCTGCATGTGCGTCGGATGTCATCTCCAGTGCTCCGACAGGGAGACGCGCATCGCTTCAGAACACCTATGAAAAACAATGCAAAGCACACCACCCAGTTGGGCCGACATCTTCATATTTTTCTTTTTTCACCAACCAACCAAACAACGAACCACCCCATCTGTCTAGTATACACCGTTGAAGCGTCAGACAATTAAATGCCAAACTTAATAAACGAACTTTAGCTTCACACTCCTCCCATTCTGCATATAGTTCATTTGTTGATTCTTAATTGACCTGTTTCGCACCTATTTTGCCTCTACATATACCGCTTGCGCAATAAATGGAAGAATCGTAATATTCGCATCGAGCTGCGTCATTGTCGTATCATAGCTCTAGAAATGAGACATAGTGACGCTTCTCGGGACGACACGCCTGTTTCATGCAATATTATAACCTCTTTCCGTTTCCGTTGTGTGATATACATACACGTCGCACGTATACGCAGGCGTGCGTGTGCACGCAATGAAACCTAGCAGTGTGAACCAAGCTGTATAGCTTACGCTGCATAGACAATATGTCCTACCACATAATTCACAAACCTTACGCTGGGTTACCGGAATTTAGAACCACACGGACGAACAAGAATCGTCCGAGTGGTGGTGCACGCTGACACTCGTGCGTTCAGCTTGATTGCCATGGGAATAAGGAGTTCTAGCCCATCGGGAGGTCTTAACGGTAACGCTTCAGAAAACATAAGTCAATCCTGCCTAAATGATCGCTTGCGGGAGCATGCCCTCAAAGTAAAAAATAACGATTGTTCTTCCGAATTGGTAAAACACCTACAAGTCTGTAGAGGTTGTACGCCCAGATGGCATGCAACCTTTGTAATGTCCAGTGAAAGTGACCTTAACAAAAGGCTTATGAAGGAAACGCTGTCCATTATCTCTGCTGGGAACTGTGTCAGCAAGCCTTCCCTGACCTTCCCGTTGGTTTTCGGGACGTTCTTACGTTCTCCTCACCCTTCATTCTCACCCACTTGAACACTTATATGTTTGTGCTGTTAAGTCAACTTTGAGCTGTGTTTGAGACCTTGTCTGTGTTTGTCGTTTTTTTGTCCCCTAGTCTCGGGTTTTTAAGTTATGGATGAAAGTAGTAATAGTATGTTGGGAGAGAAACCGGATGAGAGTACGTTCTGTGGGTGTCTGGTTCGAAACCCACAGCGTCTGGGCCACCGTCGCGTATTTTTCCCCGCGCGGCGCGTGTGCGGAGGGTCGTCCGCTCGCTTATCGGCGGAGGAGGGCCACGTGCGCGCTTACCCTCTCACATTTTTCAGCCTGGGCCAACTTCTTTCGTCATTTTTCAATCTGCCAATTTCAATCGCAACTTTTGTTCCAGCTACAACAGGTGTTCAGTAGGCTGTTTACATGCAAAGGATAGCCATACACAAAAGTACAAGTGAAAATATATTTATTAAAGTCATTAGTGTCAGGGGGGGGGTATGTTTATTGAGAAAAAAAAACAAGGAAAGGTTAGTCAGGCAAAGGCCGACTTGCTATTCCTTTCGTAAAGAGGAACGGAAAAGGAAAGGGGACGAAAAGATAGGAAGAAAACGAAAAAAGGAAAGAAGGCGGCAAGAAAGAAAACGAAAAAAACGAAAGAAAGAAAGCGAAAAAAAGGGAGAAAACGAAATAGAGGAAAGAAAACGAAAAAATAGAGAGAAAACGAAACAAAGAAAGAAAAGAAAAAACAGGAAAGAAACGAAAAAGATGGAAGAAAACGAAAAAAGGAAAAAAAAGGAAAGAAACGAAAAAAAAAGAAGAAACGAAGAAAAAAAAGAAGAAACAAAAAAAAAAAAGAAACGAAAAAAGGGAAAGAAAACGGAATACACACACCCATACACACAGACAGATACACAAACGGGCCTTAGAGGGTGGTCGAGAGACCGGTTGCACGGAGAAAGCTCAAGAGGGCATTTTATGCTAGTGTCAGGAATTATGTTATGACTCTATGTGAAGGAGAAAAACCCAGCCAAAAAATCTGATGCAATAGCATTGAAGGGGCATCACAATTTTTTGTTCTTGATAATCACGCAAGTTTTCAATTAAGCAGTAGGAGTAGCACATTTTAATCAAAGAAGATATTTTTAATCAATATGATTACAATCAAAACTACAAGTTTTATTATAAAAAGTCTAACATGAGCACCCTAGCGGAGTTTTAATTACAAAGTTCGATGTATGTAATTTCATGCACAACATCTAATATTCCATTATGACATATTTAATCAAAGAAGATATTTTAATCAATACGATTACAATCAAAATTACAAGTTTTATTATAAAAAGTCTAACGAGCACCCTAGCGGAGTTTTAATTACAAAGTTCGATGTATGTAATTTCATGCACAACAGCTAATATTCCATTATGACATATTTAATCAAAGAAGATATTTTTAATCAATACGATTACAATCAAAATTAAAAGTTTTTTATAAAAAGTCTAACATTATTATATGTGACCACAATAGTGGAGCTTTAATTACAAGTGCCGATAGTTAATTGTGGACAGCAGAGAACCTGGAAGACCATGGGACACGAATGACACGAACACAAGACGAAATAAAATCTATAACACGACATATAACCAAAGAAGATATTCTTAATCAAAACAACAGAGGAGGAGAATAATCTATTATTTTAACTATCATAGAATCATCCTCGTGACTTAATCTAGTCGAACCCCATACAATTTTCATTCTAAGAGACACTACCAACCTTACTTTGTTTTATGAATCCAACACAGAAAATATATTAAAAAATGAACTTCACCGCATAGCACGCTCCTAGCCAACAACCAGCTCTAATAATATCTGCCCTGATTTGTTGAAGACGGGAGGCGTACACCTGTTTTGTGACAGTTATGAACATTTTCGAGCGCAATAGGGAAGGTTATTCCAACATTACACAATTAATTAAATTTCTTATTAAGTAAACAGCATAGACATACGGAAAGAATGAGAAACAAAACGATCATCAGCTAATAGAGAACCCATCACGTAAACAAGAGGTACACGAAGGATTAATAACTGAAAAAAGAATCCATCAAAACGAGAAACATGCACGGATGAATAGCAGACAAACACTCTAAACGGCACATCTGTCAACGTGTAAACAACAGACAGGAAAATATTATTGAAACAAGATCAACAGCTAATAGAGAGCCAAAATCCAGCATGTAAACAAGAGGTACACAAAGGATAAATAATTGAAAAACAATCTATCAAAACGAGAAAGATACACGGATGAATAGCAGAGAAACACTCTAAACGGCGCATCTAGCCAACGTGTAAACAACATACAGGAAAAGAATTGAAAAATAATCTATCAAAACGAGAAACATGCACGAATGAATAGCAGAGAAACACTCTAAACGGCGCATCTAGCCAACGTGTAAACAACATACAGGAAAAGAATTGAAAAATAATCTATCAAAACGAGAAACATGCACGAATGAATAGCAGAGAAACACTCTAAACGGCGCATCTAGGCAACGTGTAAACAAGATGCAGGGAAATAATTGAAAAAGAATCTATCAAAATGAGAAACATGCTCGAATGAATAGCAGAGAAACACTTTGAACGGCACACCATCCACACGTAAACCATAGATACATGCAATCAAATAATGACAAATACAATCAACAGCTAATAGAGAACGAAACAAATACACTAAAGCAAACAAGAGGTACACAAAAGACAATAATTGAAAAACAATCTATCAAAACGAGAAACATGCACAGATGAATAGCGGGGAGACACTCTAAACGGCGCATCTAGCCAACGTGTAAACAACAGACATATGCAGGAAAAGATCCTCCATCGGCTGCACAATATTCCGAAGCCGTTTTCCACCACTCGCCTCGCACGTGACAGCCTCAGGTTAAACACCTTTTCTCGATGCTGGTCGGCTCTTCTTTTCGGGTAGGGTCTCATGAGATACGCACGAAGTGGAAAGGCTTCATCGCCAACAAACATGTATGACAACATGGTTCCATCGCTAAGGGGTGCCACTGAAGGGAGCCCCAGAGTTGATGACTCTAAGCGTCGTATTATGTCAGATTTTGCAAAAATGACTCCGTCGCTCTCACTTCCGAGCGAACCCATGCTGACGTATAAAAACTTGTATTCTGCATCAGCAATTGCCATCAGGACCTTGCTAAATGTACGCTTATAGTGGAAGTTGCTGCTCCCCGTCTTTCTGGGGCATTCAATGGTAACATGCTTGCCGTCTATGGCGCCTGCGATGTAAATATAGGGACATACTATATGTTACTGGCTGTGTTGCAACCTGTGCACAGTCAGTAAAGCAATAGCTGATTCCGAACAGATTTTGGTGTTGGTGAAAAGTGCGAGTAACTTTTTTTTTTTTTGCACATCTGTAAATAACAAAATCTAGACTTCGAAACACGTACCTATGCAGTGAGGGAAGTTCCAGCGCTGTCCGAACATTGAAGCTAGTCTTTCCCATTCTTCAGTGCTTTTGGGACATTTGACATAGGTGTCCTTCAGGCAATCCCAGATGGCTTTACAGGTCTCCGAGATGATCATGCTTGCCGTGGATCTTCCAACACGAAAAGCGAAGGAGATGCTGCTTTGGTGGTCCCCAATGGCAAGAAATCTGTGTTTAAATATATATACTTCATTGTGATGATCCTAATTTAGATAGTGCATAAAAATTAAGTGCAAACTGTCTCACATTCTACAAGTAACAAACTAACGAAAAAAAGAGAAAAACCTGATTGTCATTTCCAGGCGTGTTCTTGCAGGAATGGCAGATCTCCACCTTGTGTCCTGCTTGGTTATTGCATTTCTGACCAGGTTGAGCAAGACCTCGAACGTCTGCGTGTCTATACGTGTGAAGCTGGAATTCGAAATTTAAGCAGTTAGTAGCGGTTTGCACAGGTAGAACACCAAATTACAGTTTCCGAGACAATTATGTTTACATACTTGAAAAAAGTTTCCTGGTCTCAGGCTCGCATCCGTGGGATCAGTGTCGAGGAAGCGCCTTCAATATCTCGGTGACCGTGAATTTCGCGAACCCAGAATCTTCCGCGTTTGCGCTTCTTTTCTGCTTTTACCTTCTCGCTGAGGTAAAACAGCAAGAAAGTTCCCAGGAATAAAGATGAAGCACAATCACTCGCGTCGTTGCTACTATCCATTTTCACTTGTCGCAAGTGGAAAGCTCCCGCTCCCGCGCCGTCCGTGAAATCACGGGATCACGGCGAGACACGTGTGAACAACCGCGTTCGGCAACGGCGACGGCAGCAGCACGCTGCCGTCGCCGTTGTCGTATGTGTGAACGTTCGTGTGTATGAACGAATGTGTGAACTTATGTGTGAACGTTGTCGTTCGCCGTTGTCGTATGTGTGAACGACGCTTTAAACATGCCGCTCAACAGGTGGTTTATTATAAAAACGACATCTTTCTCGTCCATTTCTCCCCCGTCGTCGCAAACAATGCACGCGGTCAAGGACACGAAGCTGCCGTAGAGATCCAAGTGTGCCCTTTGCAAATTTGGAATAGAGAATTTGATCACTGTATTATTTACCCCGTTGACCGGATAAAAGAGTTGCTACGACGTATTTTCCACGCCGTATTGAATGGAAGGGGGTTCGAATATCATCACATCACACGTCAGACAAAGCGGCGGTCGCTCTTTGTCGTTCGTTGACGTCATGATCGCCCGGAGCGCACAGCGGATGTGCGACCTTCGCGGCTTACCAAAGATATCTGCAGGTGCGTCGTGCGTCGGTGCCCTTTGTTTTCTTTTGCGAGGTTTCTTTCTATTGTTGTTGTTTCGAGAGCCCTCCATGGAATCCAGCACGTCTCTCCCCGTTGCTATGACCGTCTTTTTTACTGCGCGCGATATTCCTTCGCCATCGGCCAAATTCCGCGCCAAGCGATTCAACGTTCTCTTGGCGATTGGTTTTATTTGTAGCCAGATGGGAACGATAAACTTAGATATGTTGCTCAACACACAGCCCCCTCGTTGGAAAAGGGGCCCCGTGTACACGGGAATTATTTTGGAGGAATTACGGTACATATTTGAAATGCAACGTTAAATTGGTTCTGCCTTTGGGCCGCAACTGTAAACATCTTCCCGTTTCGTCCGCGAGAACGATCGTCACTGAGGGAATTTGGAATTATTGGGAATTATTGGATCTGTCCGAGATTTCCTCTGAAAAATAATGTCCTTAAAAAAATATGGGTTTCCTTCAAAAAGCTCGCCAGGTTTAAAATAGGCGCGTGATTATCCCAAATTACTGCCATTGGTAATTTATGTTATTGGTATCTCATCTTTGGGATAAACGGAGCCTTTCTGGCTCGATACAATGTTTCACGGAATGATGCCACTAGCACCAGTGAACTCAAGCGTCGTCGTCATCGCGTCATCGCGTATAGCGAGGGGAGCAGCAGTGACGAACATTTTTATTCTAAACGCATCCGCCACACCAGCAAAGTTGGATAACTGGCACAGATGGTATGTAGCAATCGTCAAACTCGGATTTTGCGTTTGCGGTGGTCACCGCGGTAACAGTGATGTTATCAGTTCTTCATGGTTTGTCCCATCCTAGTACGAGTTCTTCATGGTAGCTCTTCTGCTTGACAATACAGATGAGTTCTTCAATACACTTCGCAACGTTCCGCGAGTATTCGTTCGTTGCATGGTGACGTCCAGCACACGTATTAATGTAGAGATCATATTGCTCTAGAGTTGGCATCTACGTAGCCTTAGTTTAGTCCGTGTCCGTGTCCGTAGAGGGAGCCAGTCTGCGTGGCTGGTCTTCCGCTCCGATGCCAATACATATCAGTTCTTTTGCGCTCGTGCCGGGAGGCATATTGCTACCGAGTGTTACTCAAGCGCTATGTGGCAGAAAATCCGGACTGACGGTTGAATTCTGACTGATCCCGGTAACATTCAGAAAGCAATGCGTGAGCATTGCGCGGCCCTTTATCAGGAGTCACCTCACGACGAGCCTGTTGTCAGCCGAGAGTGCCCACTGCCGGCGAAGCAAATGGAGCATGTTGACTCAGGGCTGCTCACGCAAAATGAAGTTTTCGCGTCTGTCTCCTCAATGACGAGCGGAAAGTGCCCTGGCATTGATGGCCTCCCAGCTGAGTTTTACAAGCGCTTCTGGAGTGTGATTGGTTCGTGCATGACTCGGGTTTTTAACATACGGCTTAACCCAGAGGTTGCTATGCCCCAGTATGCAGAATGGTGGTGGTGTTCTTCTGTGCAAAAGCAAGTCTCGAAAACTGGACCCAGATGCTTATCGTCCGATCACTTTATTGACGAGCGATTATAAGATCTCTTCTAGTGCGCGTTTCACCTTGCTGGAGAAGGCCTTACATCCTCGCCGAGCATGTTCCGTCCCGGACAGGTCCTCAGACCTTCATAGAATCGCTCTTCGTGATGCCATACACTGGAAGAACAGTGGTCATGCCCCGCTGTGCTGGCGTCACTCGATCAGTCCAAGGCATATGACCGTGTGCGACACGCATACTTGTTCTCTCGGCTGAGGGCATATGGGTTCGCCGTTGCTTGGGTCAGGTATGTGGAAACGTTGTATAGGGGCGCTAGAAGCGTTGTCTCTGTCGCTGGCGGACTATCGTCCCCCTTTGATGTAACTTGTGGGGTCCGTCAAGGGTGTCCTATCTCTCCCGCCTTGTACGCCATTGCCATCAACCCTCTACTCGAGAGACTGTGCTCGCTTCCTGTTACATTGCCACAGCCCAATGAATGGCCCCCACCTGTCTTTGCGTACGCGGACGACATCTCTGTGATCCTTTCTCGCGAGTGTTCCCTAGGGCCTGTTTTGAAGGCGTTTGAGGATTACGGAGCCGTTTCAGGGGCAAGACTGAATAGTTCAAGAAGTGCAGCGCTATTTCTGAACCTCCAGCCTTCCTGCGGGGCTCCTTTTGTGTGTTCCAGTGAGGCCAGAAGTCAAAATTATTGGTGTTACTTTTGATTGCACTGGCATAACATGCATGAAGGAAGACGACCTGCTTCTCATTGTTAATAACTTATCCAACACTAGGGCCCTTGGCTGTGATGGGATCCGCAGTATCGATGTCAAAAGGAATATTCACGGTATCAAACATATCTTTGTATCCATTTTAAACGGTATTTTTTCAACTGGCGAGGTGCCTGCGATGCTTAAAAGATAACTCATTAGACCAGTCTTTAAAAAGGGAAAGCGCGATGATGTGGCTAATTATAGACCAATATCTATAGCCCCAGTCCTGGCCCTGATAATGGAGAAATATGTGTATTCTGTCATGAACAATTTTGCTAACCGGTATAATCTCATATCTGATAGTCAGTTTGGCTTTATTGAGGGACGAGGCACCTTGGCAATATTGGAAGACTTTAGTGATTATCTATACAACGCGTTAGAAAAAAAGCAGTTTACGGTAGCCTTGTCTCTTGATATTTCTAGGGCTTTTGACACCATACACCTTGATATATTGTTGTCACCGTTATATGACCATGGATACAGAGGTCGTATTTATCAATGGTTGCTAAATTTTCTAAATAACTGCACCCATATTGTCTCTGTTTGCGGTAACATGAGTGATGTTGTCGACGTAAAAATGGGTGTCCCGCAAGGTTCTGTCCTTGCTCCACTGTTATTTAATTTCTATGTCAATGAACTCTATCGAGTTGTTAAATACTGCAAAGTATACCAGTACGCAGATGACACGCTTTTGTTCTCCACGCACGTGTCTCAGGTTGAGGCAATCCGGATGCTTCAAGGTGATGGTAACACCGTTAGTAACTGGTTCTCTGATTGCGGCATATGTCTCAATTTCGACAAAACCCAACTAGTATGTTTTCATAGTCCTCTAAAACGCTTTGATGATTCTTGTGGTCTCTGTATATCGGGTCACCAGCCTTTGAAGTATGCACAAACAATGAAGTATCTGGGTTTGTACTTCGACTCCGATATGACATGGAGCACACAAGCTTGGTATGTGTGCAACAAACTAAGACAAATTTCCTGTTTATTATTTTCTCTTAGATATGTGTCTCCCCTCAGAGTTCGCAGAACTATTCTTGATGCCCTATGTTACAGCGTACTCCGCTATGGCATTACCCTTTTTGGCCATTGTAGTGAAACTTGGAAGACCAGAATGAATGGGATCTTGAGGAGTTGCTTGAGGAAAGACTGTAGATTACAAAAATTCAGCTACAAGCGTCTCTTACGACTTATTCCGGCGTCTTGGTTTCCCCTCAATCTTTAACCTTTTTAAATACGTTGTCACTTTAAAACATTTTTGGAACCCCTCATATAGGACCCCGGTTAGCGAATGCTGCCCTTCTAGACGCAGGCGGGTTAACTTTGTTGTGCCATTCTCACACACAAAATATGGATTCTGTCGCAGGCAATGCTATGTACCTCGTATCTTCAATGAACTCCCCGTTGACATTTTCTGTTTGGAATCCAAGTACAAACTAAAAAAAGCCCTCCGGAAACTTTATCATAGGATGTAGTACTTCTATTTGTTCGTATATTGTCAAACAGTATGCTGCTGATTGCCTCAGGCCCAGTGCCACAAGCCTTTCGGCTTAGACGGGCCTGTTTTGTTATATATCTGTATTTTGCTTTCTTGAATAAAAAAAATTATTATAATTATAATTATATCTACCGTAAATTGGCCACGAGTGTTTAGTCGTTGCAGAGCTGTCCTGTGGCAGCTTAAGTTTGTTGATTTACCCATCACTTTTCGCGCTCATCTGCTAGGGGCCTGGTACTAGAGTCGCTTGTGGTTTCTGGGAGTCGTTGCCACGCCGCCACCACTAATTCATACTGCTATCACTATGCACGTGTTCCGTTTCCTCTGGGGCGGTTCAGTGGAGTGGGTCGCGAGGTCCCGCTTGCACCGTACACGTGACCCGGGCGGCTTAGCCTTGCCGGTGGTGCTCGACAAGTGCCTTGCACTTCGGTCGCGCGTTTATTTCGAGGCATTGCACACTCCCGAACACCCAGCGTGCGCATTAGTGCAGTACTCCCTGGGATGTGCTACCAGGTGGTCCGTTGAGAACCTTAGGTTTTGGCCTAGGTCCGAAGTTCTGCCTCATCACTACAGTGCCTGTGTTGATTATGTACGGCGTATGCGACTCCAGCTTCCGGACGCTGACATCCAGTTATGGGCTGTCAGCGATTTTTATACAGCTATGGTACATTGTAAAACGACGATAAAACCGGAGACACGGAACAAAAAAGCCAACACGACACGTTCTCAGACACAGCAACCCATTTAATGACAGCCTACACTTCCAATATCCTCCTGATGGGTGGAAAGGGGGAAACAGAGGGAACACTAACGCAATTGCCTCGTGACTTAATCTCTTTGTACTCAGCTAAGAGTCGCCCAAACGGGTCAGGTACCTTTTTCAATACAATGGTCTCTTGGAAAAGCGGGAAACAATTGTGACAATCTCTCAGGTGTTCGACCAATTCAGAATTTCCTGAAAGGCTGTCTGCATTTCTTCTATGCTCTAAGGGTCTAATGTTGAATCATAACCTGAGAACGTGTCGTGTTGTCTTTTTTGTTCCGTGGCTCCAGTTTTATCGTCGTTTTATACAGCTATCCGGGAGTTGGAGTCTGGTCCCCCATTTCCTTCGGTGCCGGCGAGTTGTCTTGGCGTAGAAACACTGCGGGCTGGCTAGACGCCCGCCGCGCCAGTCTTCAATGGATGTTGACCCACGCTGTACTTCCTCTTCGTGAGCGACTACACCGTTTTCACATCTCTCGCTCTGACGGTTGCCCATCTTGAGGGATGTGTGAAACCGCAGAGCACTGTTTCAGGCGTTGTCGTGTTCCTCTTTTGCTGTGGCGTAGAGTAACCCAGATATTTCAGCTGTCGACTGTCGCCTGTGCCACCGTACAGTTCCTGGAACCGTTGCCTGTTCCGCGCCTTCAGCATAAACAATTGGCTTTACTAATTACCGAGATCACCCTCAAATCTGGATCCGTCGTTGGATCGGCTTTCGGTGGCCCAGACTTCGGAGACGCAGCTATATTTCAGGCTGTCAGGGCAGGGCTTCGTAGCCACATTGTCCGTGAGCATGGTCTCGTGGAGTGCTCGCGCCGCTGGCTGACGTCTACTCGCCTTTTCCGCCACGTTCAGTGTGAGTGGCAAATCATGTTCCACCCAGCTTGCTAGGACCGTACTGCTCTCCGCAGCGGCTCTCCCGTGCTTGGATCGTTCGCTTGGTCAGTACGAAAAGCAAACGCCCCTAGAGAGCGTTGTTATCTAGCATGTAGGACTGTAACGTAAAGTTAGTGTCTGTCGAAAGGGGACTACCTCCATAGGTATCTCTCCTGCTTGATGACATTACAAAAGTTTTTATGTGTAATGTGTTTTTCGTCTGGCCTTTAGGCCTTTGTTTACTCTTTCAATAAACTTTAGTTGTTATCCTGCCTTTCAGCATAGTGCACTTCTAGTGTTCCTGTTTGTGTAAATGAGCCTACTTTCCAAAGGTAGCTCGCATAGGTTCCTCGATGACAATACAGTTTCAGTTTTTGTCAGTGGTTCTCTCAGGTGGTTCGACAAGGACACCGAAGGAAGGGTGGTGGCTGTCGAGCTGGAACATGAGAGTAAAACACTGCGTGTTTTCTCTGCGTGTTTGGAAGTTCTCTGTGTTGTCAATGTTTACGCCCCCGTGCGCCGCGGTGAGCGCTCAGATTTTTTTCGCAGAATTGACACGTTTTTTTTTTAATGGAAATCAAAACTTAATTTTTGCAGGCGATTTTAACTGTACGATAGAGCGCCAGCATTGTCGGCAGGTGAACAGAGATCTGGAGCGCCTGGTGAACTCGATTGGTTTAATTAATACTTGGTCCCACGTGCATGGTAATGCATATGAGTTCACCTGGGTTAACACACGTGGCCGCCACAGCCGTCTAGACAGATTTTATGTCTCGCCAGGCTTGGCAGACTTCATCTCTGGTTGTGCGACCCGACCTGCTAGGGACCTTACAGACCATCACGGCGTTCTTTTGTTCCGATCTGGCCTGCTCAATTTTCGATCTGGTTGTTGTTGTTGGCGTCTGAACGTGTCCTTGCTCGAGGATCCCGAAATTAAAAGTGATACGCAAGATTGGCTATTGGAACAGTGTTCCACACCCGAGTTTGGGCCAGATCACTGGGAGGCTTTGAAGCACACCGTCGTCGGTGTTTGGGGGAGACAGCGTGCGCGTGGACATTAGCAGTGGAGAGATGCACTCAGGCAGGTATTAGCCATTCTTCGCCACCCTGGCTCTCGCAGCCAGGACCAAGTAAGTCCATGCACGGTGGGACCAACTAAGTACCATGCACGTGCGACCATGATACTGCCTCTGAGAGAGAGGACGTGGAAAGGCACCTTGCGTCTCTTCGTACGCACTCTAGGCGCAAGTTCGTAGCTCAAAGAAACGTTGAGCGTTGCTGTCGGGAAGCTTATTGGTCCCGCATGCTATTGCTGCGCTATGTGGCAGGAAATCCGGGATCGAGTATAGCCGAGCTCCGGTCAGCTGACGGCTCACTTCTAACTGAACCTGATGACATTCAAGCAGCGATGCGTAAGCATTGCGCGGCCCTTTACGAGGAGTCATCACCCGACGAGCCCGTTATCAGACGAGAGTGCCCACTGCCGGAGGGAAAGATAGAGCATGTCGGCTCGGGGCCACTCACGCAACAAGATATTCTGGCAGCTGTCTCCTCAATGCCGAACGGAAAGTGTCCCGGCGTTGATGGCCTCCCAGTTGAGTTCTACAAACGTTTCTGGCGGATAATTGGTAACTCCCCGACTCGGGTATTTAATCTATGCTTGTCTCGAGGAATGATATCTACTAGAATGCAAAGTGAAGTTGCTCTCTGGAGGAGTCTCGAAGTTGGAGGAGTCTCGTGCACAAAACGAGATCCGGATACATACCGGCGTATCACTCTATTGGCATGCGACTACAAAATCTTATCCAAGGCCCTTCTTTTGCGTCTTTCACCGCACTTAGAAAAGGCGCTACACCCGTGAGTTGCGTGTTCTGTCCCTGGCAGGTCGTCAGACCTCCACAGGTTGGCGCTACGTGATGCCATCCATTGGATAATGTGTTCACGCACAGCAGCAGTGGTGGGTTCCTTCGATCAGTCAAAGGCATTCGATCGAGTGCGCCACATGTATATATTTCAACACTGAGGGCATTTGGTTTCGCCGATGTTGGGTGGACTTTGTTGAGGTGTTATACAAAAGCGCAAGAAGTGTCGTTTCCGTAGCTGGTGGTCTATCGTCTCCCTTTGACGTTATGTGTGGTGTCCGACAAGGGTGCCCTCTCTCCCCTGTATGCCCTTCACATTAGCCCTCTCCTCGAGAGACTGTGTTCTCTTTCAGTTATCCTGAGGCTACCTAATACATGGCCACCGCCTGTGTTTGCGCACGCTGACGATGTCTCCGTCATACAACCGCCCGAGAGTTCCCTAGAGCCAGTGTTGAAAGCGTTTGAAGACTGCGGTACAGTTTCTGGGGCAAAATTGAACAGATCCAAAAGTCTGGCTCGTTTCTTAAATGTTCAGCCAACTTGTGCTGCACCGTTTCAGCTTCCTGTAAGATTCAGGGTTAAAATCCTAGGAGTTGTTTCTGACAGTGCAGGGTCTCAGCTGTTAACTGGCCTCGAGTATTCAGCCGCTGTAGTGCTGTGCTGCGAGAGCCTAAGTTTGTTGACCTGCCGAGTACTTTTCGGGCTCGACTCTTAGCAGCATGGTATCACAGTCGCTTGTGGTTTTTAGTGGCTGTTTCATATCCACCATCGGTAATACAAGCTGTTCTCACACGGCACGCGCTCCGCTTTCTGTGGGGCGTATCCGTTGTATGGGTCTGTAGGTCTCAACTACACGGAAGTCCTGATGTCGGTGGCTTGGGAGTACCAGCTCTGCCAGAAAAGTGATTGGCCCTTAAATCGCGTATTCTCTTTGAGGCGCTCCGTGTGTCAGAGCACCCGGCCTGCACATTAGTGCAGTACTTCCTAGGATACGCCGCCGGGTGGTCCTTAGAAAATTTCTACCTTCGCTCCATGGCGGAAGTACTCCTTGCTTATTTTAGTACTTGTGATTCTATTGTGCGCAGCTTGCGTGTCCAGTGCACATGTGAAGACATTTCCTTGTGTAGCGTCTGTGATTTCTACGCCGCCTACAGGGAAATGCGAGCGGATCCACAAGACCAGCAGTGCCAACGAAATGCGCCTGGCGGCGCATAACTGCTGGCTGGCTTGATGCACTGTGCGCTACTCTCCACTGGGAGCTGGCCCGTGGTATCCTCCCACTGCGTGAACGTTTACACTGTTTTTGGACATGTCGCACTGTCACACACAGCGGGGGAACTCCGGACCTTCGACCTACCCGAGAAAAAGTTCTTAATTCCTCGAGGGTCGTACCCTACTCTCACTGAGTCCCAACTGTATGCGCAAAAGAAAGATTGAGGTTTTGGACGGTCGACTGGTGCAGTGTGCACTTCTGGAGAAGCGGGAGCGGAATGAACCGGAGGCCGAACACATGTGTAACCGTCACAACACAACAATTTACTTAAAACAATTGTCAGATACTATAGAGGTATTCTACTAAACAACACTATTTGGAGTAGGAGTGAAATCGGAACAATAGGTAGAAGGGCAGTTAGACAATGGTCACTGAAGTTTTAAACATATGGAGTTATGGGTTGAGGGTATACATTATAGATCTGTCCGAACAGGATTGAAATAGCTTAGCTGTGTCGGCGGTGGAGTCCAGAGTCCAAAGTAATGCGTCTCGGGCGGAGCTAGCTGATGAGGTGATGCTCGGTGTCGGGGATCAGCGTTGACCACACACACAACACTTGGCACACTCGATCCTTGGTGACTGTCCCCAAGTCCGACACTTCGTCGATCCGGTCTCGACACACAACCGTTCGCTTGCACTGCTGCTTTTCAACTCCCCCGTTGTCTCTGAAGTTTTCCCGTACTTTTCCTTTTCCCGCGTTTTTGCATTCTGAGAAGCATTGCCATAAAAATATACATATACGGGCCGCTCGCTAAGAAAGGGAGCATCCCCAAAAACCAATTAACGTGAGCGCCATAAACGACACTCTGCGGTTACAGCTGCGTTCCCGTTTGCTCTCTGTCCGACTCTCGGCAGAGGCCAGACCCATAAACGGGCACTGTTAACAAAAGAACATTCAAATGCTTGAACTGTACGTATCCGTGGACCACTCTTCTTACTGTGAAGAACACATGAGCTTTGTGACACGCACGGATGGTTGACGGTGATGACACGGGTGGTTGTCCATCATGTGGCATTTCTGAGATTGCAGAACGCTGTTTCTTACCATGACAAATGCCACTTTTACTGTGGAGCAGGGTGGCTCAAATATTTGGGCTCCCAGCAGTTGATTGGGTCACTGTAAGGTACCTGGAGCCGTCGCCGGCCATACACACAGAACGGAAACAATTACCATAGCTGATTTCGGAAATCAACTTCCAAATTTGGATTGACCGGTGCCGGCTGACCTTTGATGGCCCGGATGTGGGAGCATGGTTATTTTCCAGGAAGCGAGAGCCGGCCTGCGTGCACATATCATCCTTGAGCAATCATTATTTGGGTCTGTGGAGTGCTGTCGCCGCTGGCTTACAGCGACTCGGCTCTTTGATCGTCATCAAGGTGAGTGGCATATCAAGTTCTATTAAGCCCACTAGGGCTGTACTGCCCTCCGTACCGACTCTTGTAGAGTTTCTGGATTGTTCGCAATGTATGGCACGTGCAAAAAGCAATCTCCCTTTGCAGCAAGTTAGAGTTAGAGTTAGTTATAGAGATAGAGTTTATGCAAAAGAGGCTACCTACGTGGGCAGTTTTCTTGCTTGATGACAATACACACAGTGGTACAGTGGTACGGAGGTAGAGGAGGGGAATACCTCCATAGGTACCTCTTCCGCTTGACAATACACAAAGTTATACAGCTATTCCGAAGTCGCAGTCCGGTCTCGCAGTCCCTTTTGCGCCGATTAAGCTGTCTTGGCATCGATCGGCTGCGGACTGGCTAGATGCCCGCCGCGCCAGTCTTCAGTGCAAGCTAGCCGATGATGTTCTTCGCGAGCGATTGCGCAGTTTTCGTAGTTCTCGTTGATACATCGTGATATTTCACTGATTATCGTGATATTTCTCGATATATGTGAGATATGTGAAACAGCCGAGCACCCGTTTAGGCGGTGTCACGTTCCTCTTTTGCTGTGGCGCAGGTTAACACAAGTATTTCAGCTCTCGGCTGTCTCCTGGACCACTGTGAGTTTCCTACGACCGTTGCCGGTCCCGCGCATTCAGCGTAATCAATGGGATTTGTTAATTGCTGAGATGGACTTTCAAATTCGGATCCGTCATAGCCGGCTGGCTTTTGGTGGCCCAGTCTTCGGGGACGCAGGTCTTTGTAGCCACATCATTCCTGAAGAATGCTTGTACGGCCTTCTGCTCACGCTGTGCTCTCGCCGCTAATTGAATATCTACTGGACTTTTCGGTCACGTTTATGGTGGTGTGCCAAGTCATGGTCTAGCCAACTCGATAGGATTGTACTGTCCTCAGGGACTGTCCCGTGTTTGGATTGTTCGCATGGTATGGGCAGTAAGAAAAGCAAACTCTCCTAGAGAGTTGTTATTTAGCTTGTGGGATTGTAACGTGCAGTTAGTGTCAATGCAAAAATGCGACGACCTCCATAGGTAGTTCGCTTGCTCGATGACAATACACACAATACAGTCCCATCCTCCAGTTGACAATACGGCGCTAAAATGAACAAGGAGGACACGAACAAGAAGACGAGATATGAACATTTAAGAAAGCAGGTTGTAGCGTCGTTCCGTATTACGGGTGAGTGTTTTTTTTTTTTGTGGCTTCCTGTTTTTCTGTGAGCTGATTCCTTTGTGTGGGTGCCTCACTATTTCAGGCGAGTATAGCGTACCGTTTTTCAGCATATTTCGCCATCTAGTTCTATGGTCAGACGGCCTTTAGCGTTTTCCGTAACACTGCATCCGGCTGTGTCACGGGTTGACTTCCTACTTCCTCTTGTGAAGAAGGTAGAGAAAGTCGTTAGAAGCATGCGTCACATTGGCGGTGGAGGATGCGACCTCATTGTGGAGTCGTGAGAGCAGCTCGTAAGACGTTCCTTCAGAAGGAGCTCGAGGGTATCCAAACGGGTAACCGACGCGCCCTTATGGAAATGCGGAAGGCCAGTTCCGAACCTCATAAGTGTGCGCAGTAAGGGTTTGATCAGGTCAGATGCATGTTGACTCAAAATGAAGTTTTCGCGTCTGTCTCCTCAATGACGAGCGGAAAGTGCCCTGGCATTGATGGCCTCCCAGTTGAGTTTTACAAGCGCTTCTGGAGTGTGATTGGTCCTTGCATGACTTGGGTTTTTAACATCTAGCCAGCTCGCTAGGACCGTACTGCACTCTGCAGCGGCTCTCCCGTGTTTGGATTGTTCGCTTGGCATGGTCAGTACGAAAAGCGAACTCTCCTACCGAGCTGAACTGTTAGTATCTAGGTTGTAGGACTGTAACGTAAAGTTAGTGTCTGTCCAAAGGGGACTACCTCCATATGTAGCTCTACTGTTTGATGACAATACACACGTGTGCTCGTGACTGCCATGTCTTGTTTCTCAACACAGGGAAAGAAAGAAGAAAAAACCTCAATACAGTTTAACGCAACAGATACTCGCAAAATTCGAAGAGGTACGCAGCGTCCCTTTTTCGACACCTGTCAACAGTCTAAGAAAAAAAGTGTAATTTGCTAGCTTTGGGGGTAAGGGTTTTGTTACAGATTCTCAACCCTTTTTGGGTAGAAAAAGAGGGGTAGAAGCAAGTCTACCCTTTCATTTCTACCACATCGGTAGAATTTTTCTACTCCTGAGCGTCTAAACAATTCCACCCCGTTAGTGGCAAAATTCTGCCCCTGTATGGTGAAGTGTTGTTCCTGTGGAGGTCTGTCTTTTATCTCCACATAGGAGACAAGTGTAGCTCAACCCAGCAAACCATAGACCTCTAGGAGATGTCCACCTGGTACCCCAAAGTGTCTGTGTGGATGTCCCATGGATCATTGCAGAGAGCTAGTAGACGTAGCATGTACGTCCTGGCGACTATGGTTTGTCCCACTTTTTTAACATTCCACGAACATCCCAGAGACGCAACTTCGTGATATTTGGATATTCACCGGATCTTTTCAAATCTGCGCATATTATTGCAAGAAATGTGCTCCTTCAGAAATGTGTCATGGTTTGCAGTCACGTACCATACATTCCCATAACATACGTAACCATATTTTATTTCAAGGCATCATCATGGCCTGTTTTTTTTTTTGCACCTTAAGCGCGTTGTAGAAGGGTAAATGGCAGCCCAGCGACCTTTCGGCCATAATCCAGGACGAATACATACCGCGCGGTAATAAAAGGCATTTTGCCTTTCACCATCCGAACACGGCCACACCAGCAAAGTTGGATAACTGTCACTGATGGTATGTAGCAATCGTCACACTCGGTTTTGGCGTTGCCGGTGACCACCGCGGTAACAGTGGTGTTTTGAGTTATTATGCGCTCTGGCCGGGGGCCATATTGCTCCCGAGTGTTACTCAAGCGCTATGTGGCAGAGAATTACTGAGCTCCGGTCAGCTGACGGCTGAATTCTGACTGATCTCGGTGACATTGCGCGGCCCTTTATCAGGAGTCACCTCACGACGACCGTTGTCAGCCGAGAGTGCCCACTGCTGGCGAAACAAATGAACTTAGGGCCACTCACGCAAAATTAGGTTTTTGCGTCTGTCTCTTCAATGACGAGCGGAAAGTGCCCTGGCATTGATGGCATCCCAGTTGAGTTTTACAAGCGCTTCTGGAGTGTGATTGGTTCTTGCATGACTCGGGTTTTTAACATCTGCTTAACCCAGGGGTTGCTACGCCCCAGCATGCAGAATGGTGGTGTTGTTCTTCTGTGCAAAGACAAGTCTCGAAAACTGGACCTAGATGCTTATCGCCTGATCACTTTACTGACGAGCGATTATAAGATCTTAGCTAAAAGTCTTTTATAGCGCGTTTCACCTTGTTGGAGAAGGCGTTACATCCCCGCCAATCATGTTCCGTACCCGGGTCGTCCAGAGACCTTCATAGAATCGCTCTTCGTGATGCCATACACTGGATTAACAGTGGTCATGCCCCCGCTGTGCTGGCGTCATTCGATCAGTCCAAGGCATTTGATCGTGTGCGACACGCATACCTCTTCTCTCGACTGAGGGCATATGGGTTCGCCGTTGCTTGGGTCAAGTATGTGGAAACGTTGTATAGGGGCGCTAGAAGCGTTGTCTCTGTCGCTGGCGGACTGCCGTCCCCCTTTGATGTAACTTGTGGGGTCCGTCAAGGATGTCCCCTCTCTCCTGCCTTGTACACCATTGCCATCAACCCTCTACTCGAGAGACTGTGCTCGCTTCCTGTTACATTGCCACTGCCTAATGGATGCCCCCCACCCGTTTTTGCGTTCGCGGATGACATCTCTGTGATCGTTTCTCGCGAGTGTTCCCTAGGGCCCGTTTTGAAGGCGTTTGAGGACTACGGAGCCGTTTCAGGGGCAAGACTGAATAGGTCAAAAAGTGCAGCACTGTTTTTGCACCACCAGCCTTCCTGCGGAGCTCCTTTCTGTGTTCCAGTGAGGCCAGAAGTCAAAATTCTTGGCGTGACTTTTGATTGCACTGGAATATCTACCGTAAATTGGCCATGAGTGTTTAATCGTTGCAGAGCTGTCCTGCGGCAGTTTAAGTTTGTTGATTTACCCATGGCCTGGTACTACAGTCGCTTGTGGTTTCTAGGAGTCGTTGCCACGCCGCCGCCACTAATTCGTACTGCCATCACTAGGCACGCGTTCCGTTTCCTCTGGGGTGGTTCAGTGGAGTGGGTCGTGAGGTCCCGCTTGCACCGTACACGTGACCAGGGCGGCTTAGCCTTGCCGGTGGTGTTCGACAAGTGCCTTGCACTTCAGTCGCGCGTTTATTTCTAGGCATTGCACACTCCGGAACACCCAGCGTGCGCATTAGTGCAGTACACCCTGGGATGTGCTACCAGGTGGTTCGCTGAGAGCCTTAGGTTTCGGCCTAGGTCCGAAGTCCTGCCTCATCAATACAGTGCCTGTGTTGATGTTGTACGGCGTTTGCGACTTCAGCTTCCGGACGCCGACATCCAGTCAGCTATTTTTTTACAGCTATCGGGGAGTTGGAGTCTGGTCCCCCATTTCCTTCGGTGCCGACGAAGCTGTCCTGGGGTCGAATCACTGCGGGATGGCTAGACGCCCGCCGCGCCAGTCTTCAATGGAAGTTGACCCATGCTGTACTTCCTCTTCGTGAGTGACCGCAGAGCGCTGTTCAGGTGTTGTCGTGTTCCTCTTTTGCTGTGGCGCATAGTAACCCAGATATATCGGCTGTCGACTGTCCCATGGGCCACCGTACAGTTCCTGGAACCGTTGCCTGTTCCGCGCGTTCAGCGTAAACAATTTGCTTTATTAATTACCGAGATCAACTTTCAAGTCTGGATCCGTCGTTGCCTGCTGGCCCAGACTTCGGAGACGCAGCTATATTTCGGGCTGGCGGGGCAGGGCTTCGTAGCCACATTGTCCGTGAGCAAGCACTGTATGGTCTTGTGGAGTGCTATCCCCGCTGCCTGACGTCTACTCGCCTTCTCGGCCACGTTCAGGGTGAGTGGCAAATCATGTTGAATTCCGTGTTATCGCCGCGAAGCAACTGTGGCTGTGAGCGGCGTATAGACGTGGACAGATGAAGAGAGGACAGCAGGAAGGAGTGGGCGACAGGGGGGGTTAGTATGCGTCCAGGGCCGACTGCAAATCATGTTCTAGCCAGCTTGCTAGGACCGTACTGCTCTCCGCAGCGGCTCTCCCGTGCTTGGATTGTTCGCTTGGGATGGTCAGTACGAAAGCAAACTCCCCTAGAGAGTGTTGTTATAAAGCTTGTAGGACTGCAACGTAAAGTTAGTGTCTGTCCAAAGGGTACTACCTCCATAGGTATCTCTCCTGCTTGATGACAATACAAAAGTTATTATGTGTAATGTGTTTTTGGTCTGCCCTTTAGGCCTTTGTTTACTCTTCCTATAAACTTTTGCTGTTATCCTGCCCTGCCTTTCAGCATAGAGCACTGCTAGTGTTCCTGTTTGTGTAAATGAGTCTACCTTCCATAGCTAGCTCTCCAGCTTGATGACAATACAGTTTCAGTTTTTCAGTTGGCTGTCGAGCTGGAACATGAGAGCAAAACACTGCGTGTTGTCAATGTTTACGCCCCTGTGCGCCTCGGTGAGCGCTCGGATTTTTTGGGCAAAATTGACACGTTTTTTTATAGAAATCATAACTTAATTTTTGCACGCGATATTAACTGTACGATAGACCGCCAGCACGGCAGGCAGGCGAACAGAGAGCTGGAGCGCCTGGTGAACTCGATTGGTTTAGTTGATACTTGGTCCTACGTGCATGGTAATACATATGGGTTCACCTGGGTTAACACACGTGGCCGTCACAGCCGACTAGACAGATTTTATGTCTCGCCAGGCTTGGCAGACTTCATCTCTAGTTGTGCGACCCGACCTGCTAGGGATCTTACAGATCATCAAGGCGTTCTTTAGTTCCTATCTAGCCTGCTCAATTTTCGATCTGGTTGTTGTTGTTGGCGTCTGAACGTGTCCTTGCTCGAGGATCCCGAAATTAAAAGTGATATGCAAGATTGGCTATCGGAACAGTGTTCCGCACCCGATTTTGGGCCAGATCACAGGGAGGCTTTGAAGTAGGGTGCAGCACACCGTCTTCGGTCTTGGGGGAGACAGCGTGCGCGTGAACATCGGCAGTGTAGAGATGCACTCAGGCAGCTATTAGCCATTCTTTGCCACCCTGGTTCTCGCAGCCATGATACTGCCTTTGAGATAGAGGATGCGCAAAGTCGCCTTGCGTCTCTTCGTATGCACTCTAGGCGCAAGTTCGTAGCGCAAAGAAACGTCAAGCGTTGGTGTCTGGAAGCTTATTGCTCCCGCATGCTATTGCTGCGCTATGTGGCAAGAAATCCGGGATAGAGTATAGCCCAGCTCCAGTCAGCTGACGGCTCACGGGTAACCGGCGCGCGTGTGCGCGGTAAGGATTTGATCTTCAACTACTACGGTATCAAACGAGTTTGTATGAGGTGGGGCGCAGAGGGTCACTTCCAAAAAGAGTGCGTGGTGCGGGTGTGTGCTCGCTGTGCTGATTTTGGGCTTGTGAGTTGCGATAATTCATGTAAGCGCTGCGGTGGGGATCATGCTGTACCCGAATGGTGACGTTCTGGTGTCGGTGCTGACGGTTCGCGTGCGGCTGAGGTGGTATGTCCAGCGGGAGTTGCTCACGATACCGTTAGCGTGGTGGAAGATAGGGCTTTCTGGATATTTAATAATTTTTGAAGAAATTTTCATGATGAGGGAGGCCTCATCTGAAGCTGCTGAGGTTCGAAGTGAACCACAGCACAGCAGCAGCAGCAACAACAGCAAGGGCAGCGAACAAGAAGACCGTGCCGCAGGCGAAGGCGGCGGATTCCGCCATCCATTGCCACTGTTGTCCTTGAGCAGCAGCGACAGTTCGTGGCGGGACAAAAAAAAAGAGAGAGACAAGATGACCGCGCTTGTCCAGGTGTAGTAAACATAAGTTCACATGATTATGTGTCAGAAGCAGGTTTGGAGAGCACATGATTTGCATTACTATGTCAGAGGCTATTGTCTCGCGTACTCGAGCAGCAAGATGTTTTCAAAATGTTACGAAAACAAAATAGTCAGGGAACTATCTTAAAAATACAGACATTGCTCATGAAGGAAATGAAGTGCTCGGAGCATTTAATGGGACACAACAGAGCATTCCGTTGTGATAGCAGTATGGCAACCTCAACAGAACAGCAACACTGTGAACAAAGGCAATGTGCACTGTACAGAAATACAAGTACATAAACAAATCTTCCAATTTTTCACTGCTACCTCCACAGAGTAACAACTAGAAGTGAAACTAAATACTATGATATCACAAATAAACCAGTTCTCACTTTTCCCCTCCACTGCTAGGACAACCCCCCCCCCATTCACAACATATAATACTGAAAATAATCCAAAACTGTAAGGAAGTTGCGTGACATGTATGCACATTGCTGTCATTGAGTATACCTTAAAATGTGTATGTACAGGAGAATAAAATGAGTTGAGTACCGTAATTTCACGTGCATAAGCTATAGGGACTGTCCTTAAAGGGACTATGAAACGATTTTTTCTTCGTTTCGTTCGAAAGAAGACATTTTTCTGAGTCTAGAACCGAAATTTTACTTTCGTCGCGCGAGCGGATTTCTCGGGAGCGAATTTAAACGGAGCGGCGAAGGGAGGACAGCTGGCGCCGCGCCGTGACAAGCTGCCGAGCGGAGACACAACGGGTAACTTGACGCGACCACGGCCGGCTCAGCAACACGTCATCGTGACGTGTTGCCGAGCCGAGGAATCCCGCCAGGGCAAGCGCCGTAGGATCCTGCGTATGCGTTCATCGGGAGTGGAAATCTCCATGACAGCAGCTTTCGCGCGATCGGCAGATTTCGGCAGTGGCGGCAGCCACAGCGCGAGCTCGCAGCATTACTTGCCATTGTGCAACACCGGTGACGTAACGGGGAACCGAAGAGCGGTCCGTACAGTTACACCATCGGCAGGGAAATATGCGCGGGAGAGGAGGAACGAGGAAGGGACATTTCCAGCGCGCACTCCTCGCAGAGTGGAGCGATTTCGTCCGGAAAAATTTGTGGCATATTAGTTTCTCTGCGGGAAGAACAGTTTCCATCGAAAAAAAGTATGGGGGTTCGGGAAATTTCATAGTCCCTTTAAGAAAGTCTTTTGAAAATCTTTGGCCATATAGGCCGTGTGCAATACGACACCACTGATTTCTGCGACAAATGAGACCATAGAGAAGGCTAAAAACCCTGTGGTCCATATTCCAGGGTTGGCATGGTGTACAACAAAGACAGGCAGTTGTAGTGCATTACAAGGGTCAGATTGTGCCGTTGTTGAGTGTTTTTCACGGATGGACAGGTCAGTCGCCTACCAAAAGAGATCAATCACTGACAGCACTTTCGTTAAAGCTGCCAGATGAAGGCACCAGAAAGTCAGTCTACCTGAATGTGGACACGCCCCTATTACGTATTGTTTGTTACTTGGAAGGGCAATGCTGTTCCGAAGACACTGTTGGCCCTTTTGTTAAAACCACTCTATGGGAAAACACGATGGAAAAATAGTCTCCAGATAACCTGCTCTCTGAGACAAGCAAGAGGGTATCTGTGAGGAAAAAAATTGTGCACGTACCGCTGCTAATGCACGCGAAATTATGGTACAGCAAACAGTGATTGTCACTACAATTCATAAGCTATAGAACAGGGGCCTCAAAATGAAATCAAGTTGTTGGTTGCATAGAAGGCCACAGAGAGAACACACAACAGCATTTACCATAAAACACCTTATTACAACATACAATGATGTGCTAAAAAGAAAAAAAAATGGAGAGGTGCACTTAATGTGGAGCCATCACAGTGTGTCTACAAAACTTGTTACTGAAAAACCCAACTTGGCACTCAAGGGACGTAAATCAAATGCATTTCCAAATCCAGTACTGAAAAGGTGAAAAAAAATGCAACAAAAATGTGTAGTCTCTCAGAAACAAATACAATTATCAGGAGAATCCAAATTACCTCCTATTTAGAAACTGTATTGTGCACTTTCTTCACAAAATAGTCTTATATAAAGAAATTGAAAATCAGTCACACAGCTTGCTCAGGTGTTTGAGGCCCCTGTTGTAGAGCAGAAGTCAAAGGCACAGTTTTATAGCCACTAGTGGCAAAGTTCTACAAGCACTGGAGTCAGTTAGGTAGTTAAAGATGTGGCCCAAAGAACCGTGCTATAAGGCATTGTCATTGTCCTATGCATCCTCTGCCCCTGCAACGTGTGCCTCTTCTGTCACGTTATCATCAGGCCCACTTTCTTCATCACCTGCATCAGGTAGCTGAGGTGTGTTGTACGCTATACACATGCTGCGCAACACCACACAAGCGCTTATGATGTTGCACGAGCGGTCTGGAGTAAAGTGTAAGGTGCGGTACCTCTGAAGGCACCGGAACCGCATCTTCAGCATGCCGAAACAGTGCTCAATGCACACACGTGTTCGACTGTGTGCGTCAATGTGGTCCATTTCCTCCTGTGTCGTTGGCGTTCGGATAGGCGTCATCAGCCATGACTGCAAGGGGTAGGCGCTGTCTCCTGTAGATAATTAAAACCTCTCATCCATTATTCTGCAGATGTAGGTTGCAAGCCCAATCGTGATCATAGCACGTAGCGCAAAGCAGGTCACTCAAACATGTTATGAGATGTAAGAGACTTTTTTTTTTACTCTGATCGTACTGAGAATGACTGTATCAAATGAATATTCGAACATACGTGCTGAAATAATCTTTCAAGTCACTGCATGCTTTCACTCATCAAGTGTCAGGGAGCAGCTGGTCGCGTCAGTGTGATCTACATTTCTGTTTTATTCTTTCTATTCACTTTGTCGCTGAAGCAATAAGGCACCAGTAGTGGGTCCCATTCGACATCCTTCAATTTCTGGCCAGAGGAGCTAGCAGATACACCATGCTAGCCATCCTCCCTTCAACGTGCAAAGCCATGCTGGGAAACACAAACACTCACCCTCAATACGTTCTCTCTTACATCAAAGCATGCAAAGGGGCATTGTGAGGCTCGTATTTTGTTCATCATTCTAACATCGTTTAACTGCCTCATCTACTTTTATGTTGCCTGTATCAGACAAATTAAACAATCTGCATCCACGGATAGTCTGAAATGACAACTTGACACACTCTAACATTCAGGGTGTTCAAAATTGAGCTTTCACTAGCACTTTATAAATAGGCGAACAAAAGAAAACTGGTGCTATTTTTTCTGTTGAGTAAGGAACAGGTGCTACATAATTAGCAGCACCTGTTTCTTACAAAAGTAGCATAACGTTATCATCCGGTTTCCTGTCATCGCTGTGTTTGCGTAGCGCTCGTGAAAGCTTAATTTTGAACACCCTGTATATGTAAATGTCATATGGAGAAATCTGTTGAGCAGATCACTGAATAACCAACAAAAGCATAACACATGCTCTCTAGCTATATGATGATGTAGTCATGAACTGCAATAGCTATCAGGACGTCACAAAGATGAGCCTTTTATATACATTTCTCTTACGAGGTAGGATTATGCCTGCAAGCTTCATTTTGAACCCGCGACTCAGGTGTTGGCAGGCAATAAAATCTAGGCAGCGTCTAAGGAACACTGAAGTACATGTGTGGGGATGTTGACACAACTTGCAGTGTGTGTGGTGGGGGGGAAGGGTTACATGAAAATGGGCCATGGTAAAAAAAAGTGCAACCCAGATCAGTAACGAAATGAAGAAAAGCAGGAAGTGTACAGACTAACAAAAAAATTATAACCAATTAGCCACTCTCCATCTTCAAATATTGTGGGAGATTCTCGACAGAGCTGGGACGATGCCCATGCACAGGTATCATTGCATGATCCCGGGTATCTGGCATTCAGGAACAGAATGCGCCTGGTTGCATCACAGATCTTAGAAAGATGTACAATGTTACAGCGTGAACATCCTCTGTATGCATAAAAGGCAACAAACAAGCAAGAGAATGTACATAGGGACATTGGAAATACAATGGTTCTGGAAACACAGTTCCCTAATTGATTTTTTGACTTTGTGGTACAAAATTTAAATGAAATATTCATAGATTGAGAAGTTACCCGTCAAAAAGAACTCGTTACAGGTTAAGTTACCGCGTGTTAAGTGTAACTAAGTTAATAACAAAGTTCTTCAGCATGAAATCTAACGCGCAGTTACGGAGTTACTTAACAGAAAGAACGAGGTACTTCCAAGTTACTTAGGAAACAAAATGACATTACGCAGGTGCAGCGCACGAGCAGTTGAGTTAGACCTTGAGTTGCCTGCGGAGGACTGCAACACGCTTAGATCGTTTTCCTTTATGCCCAACAATAGACCTCTCCCTGTTTGTAAATAAATGACGTCACAGTGTTCGATAGCGCCAAAATTGGGTTGAATTGAACTACGCTCGAAGCTAGGTGAACAAGGTCGCGCCCGAAAGCCACAGTCTTGAGGGGATTACAACATGATCCCTTGAATGGACGAGACTCTCCGTCCTATTTTTCTTTCAATGGGAGACAGCCAACAAGTGCCCATTCGTGGAACCCAGCCGTCATTCCGCTTTGTTTGGATTCAGTCTGTATACCAATGCCATGATGACGTTTTTCTGGTAAAGGTCTATTCGAACACTTTGCATCTTACCCTCTGTGGGCGCACAATGGTTCAGATTTATTTCAATGGCAGCGGTTCTTACTTCCTGGATAAAATACTGTCACTCATTGGATATCACGTTTTATGGCAAAATATGCCATGAAGGAACCGGAGAGAAAGCAAGAAAATGTGTGGACGTGAGTGAAAAGCGAGTTAAAAGTAACTTGGAACTTAAGTTACTTTGGCAAAGTTACCAAAAAAAAGGAACGGGTTCCTCTGAAAGTTACCACGGTGCAAAAGTACCGATACGTTACGATAAGTACGTTACAAGTTACCAAAAAACGGAACTTAGTTACAGTAACGAGTCACCTCGATCTCTAGAAATATTTGTGCAGAAATAAGTGCCAAAAAAGTACGAGAATTGCTCACCGCTAAGGCGTTGATGGAATGGTACCCCTTATGGCAATAGTAGTGTGGCTTGTCGCAGAGAGAAGTAGACAGGCAGACAGCAAGGAGGCAACAGAATCAGACTGCACTCGGCTTGCTAAGAACTGGAGCCCGTGAGCGCGCGTCAACGTTTATTTTTGGCGCGTATCTTCGGGTGGCGCCGACCTGCGGCCGCTACAGTAGTTTCCATCCACGAAGCGTGGATCAGCAAGGCTCGGTTGTTGTATTGCCACTTGGGTGGCATCAATTGCACCGGCGAAAATATACACTCAAATAATGAGGATGTTCCCTTCTGACACGACTTTTAGGGGATAATCATTCATTTTGTACCAGGGAGTTGCAGATCACGAATGCTGAAGCTGATCACAATTACGTGCACGTTATATTTGATGTTATAACCAGTTTGTGCTTTTGTATAGTGACTTTGTGTTACACATTGCGTTTAGGCAAAAATGTGAAACGGAGGAGACGTGTTATTCATCATGATTCTTGCATGCATTGTGAGAGGCATTCCTATGTTGTTGATGGAAAACAGGGATTGCTTATCCAGGTACCCACTCTAGTAGAACTCGTAGAACCCGCGCTTTACTTCCAGCTTTTCATCTGTAGTCTAGGGGAACCGGAGTTAGTCCCGCCCAAGGTTCTTTGTGATGGCTATACTCACTGCGTGGACACCCTCGGATATTGCATGCTTACTGCAAGCGAAGCTCTCTTCCCTCGCAATGTTGCCGAGGAATGCCCCAGTGGCGTAGAAGCGTAGCGCCATTAAAACTCTCTGCTCGACGCTGAGGGTTGTACGACGCCACTGCTGAGCTGAAATGTGCCGTTGTTTCAAAATGGAACTTCTGCATTGGTGCACAAATACAGTTAGCAAGTGTAATGTTGTGCGGCGTGTTGCCACAGAAGAAATAAAAGAGGGCGCACGTGTGCAAGGCACGAGCGACGAAGTGATCCGGAGTTCGATGCCGGGAGCGCACGGTCCCAAGTTCTCTGAGCTGTCCTACGGTTCCTCACTCTTCGTTGCCACCTCCTGGACCGTTGCAGATCGTTACAGCAAGTGCACTCTACGAGTTTCTATAGTTATACTTACGCCACTCTAGATCCCACATCACAGCTTCGCATACCTCTCTAGCTGCGTCCTTAGACAAGCGGAGGGTCGCAATGAAGTTGTTCTCTGACATCGTGGAAAAAGCATCGCTGTAAGTGCGATATGTACGTTGCGGGTCGCGATCGGCGATGCCCTCCCCGTCAAAAATGACGAACACATCCGCCAATTTGATCGCGAACCCCGATGCGGTTTGGGCTCACAACGGCTACGGTCACGTGATCCAGGAGCCGCCGCCAGGGTAGCAGGGAACGGCTCTTTAGTGCCCCATCGCGAAGCCTGTCACGTGATCAGGCCGTTGCTATGGTGATGGGTGCAACAATAGCGAGCTCGCGCACCTACGACGTGGCTGGGAACGCGCCCCATGTCACTATCTCACTCTTCGTCGTCGTTGGATACCGCTTGGGAGCCCGAAGGCGACCACTTTCATTGTTGACTCTTGTCCGCCACACCAGCAAACTTGTGTAGCTGGCACAGGTGATGTGCAGCTGTCGCCAGACCTCAATTTGCGTTTGCGGCGATCGTCGAACTAACATTTCTGATTACTCGTAGTGGTGGTCCATTGGTGGGCCTCCTGCTTTGGTGACACTACACACTGCCATCGGGCTCATCCTTGCTTCGTGAATAATAGAGGACTATTAAATTTAAGAGCGTTTCACACGAATATTTAAAAAAGCGTAAGAAATTAAACAAGCGTTTGTAAAAACGCAAAACAAAGACGTCCAAAACAAAACAAAGAAAATGTAGTTCTCGCAACGCTGAAGCGCTGCCGATCGAGTACAGGTTCTTCCCCCCAGATATGTGCCGAAGCGTAACATTGGCCATCAGCAGTTTGTTGGGTCTCAAGCAGGCGTTAGTTCTGACAGAATCCTTCAGAAAGAGCCGAGTGCTAAAGATACAGAAGCATGAGGTATTCACTTGGCAGGCGAGGACTCAAGCTGGACGGCATTAATTACCTCAGTATCGTGGGCTCGTATTGCGATAGAGTCAACGCTGTCATTTTCAAATTGACCAATATATGGCTTAGAACCCATTGTAAACAGACACAGCGGCCCAGTGGTATGATGTGGCTGCCATCAGTTGGTAGTTGCAATGAATCATGGAATCACATCACTAATCAGTTTCGTTGAGTAGTATGTTGCCTCATCTAGCGCCGTTTTACTGTCCGTCAGGATTGTCGAGACACTGGGTGTGGACGAGGAGATGCATCTCAAAGCAGCTAGTACGGCAAATGATTCCATAAATGATATGGCATAGGGCAATTTGATCCCTTTTGCAGCTTCGCCCTGTGGGATGTAAAGTACAGCTGTTGATACGCCTGTCTGTCCTGACGCCTGTGAACCGCAGGCTACGCCGTTTTGAGCTCCGCCTGTTCTGCGACGTATTTTGGTAGGGCTGCACACTAAAGTCATTTTGAACGTTCCCTCAGAACGCGTCAGAAGTGTTTGAAATACATCTGGATGATGCGGTGAGTGTAAATTGGAACTGTGCAACGCTGTATATCGTGGGATACAGGTTGCATCGCTGAATCGATAGACCTAGTTGGGCAGTAAATAAACGGAGGCGGCACTCGAGAATGATTTTAAACAGTCCGGAAGAAGCTTTGTGAAATTATCGATAGACTCATACGAAGAAGTGATACGAGAGTTGAATGTTAAATTAAGTGCGTTTAAAGATGGGTGGTGTTTTTGTGCCTTATGGCACAGCGAGGGCTAAACCAAAACGGCGCCAAGACATTTGATCCGTTTTGCATGTGGTGGCTGCATGTACTGCGCTGACAAGGTACTAATAATGACTCATGTGCCATTCATTTGAAAAGATCGCTGACTGTTTTCGTGAGAAACTTTACATATACTAATGTCAGTATGAGAAAAGACAAAAGGTACCTGCCGCATCACTGGCGCCCGCCGCACTGCGAAAGCTCAAAAGCTTTGTGAAAAATCTCTGGCGATCTCTGGCGAAAAATCTTACCGATTTTCTTCTGTCTAAAAGACTTCGAAAGATTTCCGGGGCGACGCGTTGATCCGAACCAACCTACCAATGGCTTATGGACATTACTCTCGGAGAAGGAAAAAAAAAAGATAAGGATGCCCAGGCCCGCACATTATCGCCTAGCACATTATCGTTCGGATTAGATAGCCGTAAAAATGAGATTTAGGAATGAAACTGAAGAGGACAACCCATTTGTTGCGAGTAATAATCTGCAAAGGTCACCAATTAAAAGCGAGGATGGTAGGGTAAATCGCCAAAACAGAGCTGCATTGCCAACAGGGTCAGAACCTAGAAAGGGCGTAGTAGAAAGCTTAAAGGGGGGCAGTAAAATTATGGAGGCCAGATTCACTGAACTCAAAGCAGAATACTTAAATAACAAAGACGGTTAAGAACATGAGTTGTTTTCTATATACATTAAAAAAGTAGTAGTACAACAACCTTTGTTTTTAATGACAAACATTATGCCCAAGTTCAGGGCACAGCGATAGGTTCCCGTGTCTCTCCCAATTACGCAAACCTCTTCATGGGGCTTTTTGAACAAAGAGCCTTAGACGCTTTTCCAGTGACACCATTAGTATTCCTGCGATACATTGATGATATTTTTGCCATCTGGACAGCTCACGAAGACTCTCGACTCTTATTTTTTGATCATTTTAACTCACGGCACAACTCCATCAAATTAACTTGCGACCACTCTCGAACTTCAATCAGCTTTCCAGACGTCACTGTTTCTCTCGAGTCGGGTAAACTCTTCACAGATCTCTGTAAGAAGCCGACTCACAAACGGCAGTACCTATCCAAAAGCGAAACATTCCATTTGGACAACTCACACGTTTAAAACGCACATGTTCCAATACACAAGATTTTTTGAAGCATGCAAAGGACATGTGTAATGACTTCAAGGAGCGCTGATATCCCGACCAACTCATCGACAATGGCCTAGCCAGAGCCGTCTCCCTAGACAGGGAAAGGTTGCTTTCTCGTGAATCCAATAAGGCACCAAGTCATAATAATTTTACTTTCATTACACCTTACAACAGCGCACTCCATAATGTAGGATCTGTGCTCAAACGCTATTTAAACATACGCCACGCCGATGAATATCTCAGACATTTTCCCTAATGCTCCGGCTATTACGTTTCGGAGATTACGTAACACACACGACTTACTCACTTCCTCCCGCAATAATCAACAGAGTCCCGGTTGCGCTCCTTGCAACAGTAACCGCTGCCAAGCTTGCTTATTTATTGCAGCATGTACCTCCACCTGTAGCACTGTTAATGGTTTCTTTTTCTCTATTCGACAGTCCCTTCACTGTAGCTCATTCAATGTTTGCTATCTCATTACGTGCAAACTGTGCAATAAACAATACATAGGCGAAACACGTAACACCATCTGTGAAATATTTTATGGCCATAAATTAGATATTGTTAATAAACGTCAGTCACCTGTATCGCTACATTTTAATCTTCTGGGATATGATCTGCACATGCATTTACTTATCACCATTTTAGAATCCGGGTACGCTAATGACATCAAACGCAAAAATCGAGAATCCTATTTCATTTCTATATACTCTGGTTACACTCTGGGTATACTCTGTAGAGATCGCCATATTTTGCCAAAAGCTGTTATGATTTCTATTTACAATTCATTGATAAGGTCGCATCTAAGCTATTGCCATCTTGTGTGGAGCACCACCTCTCAAAATAACATCAAAGACCTATATCTTCAACAAAAGCGCACAGTAAGGGTGATTGCCGGTGTGCCACTTTGCTATCACACTGCGGAATTATTTACACGACTTCGTATCATGAAAGTTCATCAATACTATGAATGCCTCCTTTTGAAGTTCTACATGTCGGCCGTAAAAAAATAACAACTTAGTAATACTGTCACTTTTCAACCTGCAGTCACAGTTCACCCAAAGGACACGCCAAGCAGTCTACTGGAATGTACCCCGCTTGCGTACTAATTTCGATACACAATTGATACAGTATAATATCGCAACAATCCTTAATAAGTACATCAAGAACGGTATCGATCTTGCGAATACATCATTTATTGATGTTTGAATTCTGACAACTTGCAATTTCTCTTGCGACTAATATTTTGTTACTATGCCTTGCATCAGAGTCATCTCTATAACCTCTATTTCTGATTACACTCGGTACATTTATCCGGTTTTTGTTTTGTTATGTCTGTTATTGCAAATATACATTGATGCAGTGCTAGCGATTTATTTTGCGATTTGCTTTGTTATAGCTAGTTGTACCATTGTTGTGTTGCTGCTGTACGTTATTAAAGGGGCGTGCCCTCGTCAAGCTGCAGTATCGCCCCCTAAACAACTGATGTAACTTGTTGTGTCTATAATAAAGAAAGAAAGAAAAGGAAAAATTTCGAAATTTGGAACGTTACAGCCGCACGGCACCAACGTGTACGGCGGCCCATTACAGTCATTTATACTATGAGTCTATTTATTGTATTATCACTTGTCTGCCATTTTTCACATCGTACACGATGATACACAATCAGTAAGCCACCAACTCCGCGTCACTTTCCCAGAGTCTGGAAGCTCTTAGCCATCAAGGTGCTGTGTGTCCTCAATCCTTCGCCCTTAAGCCCTAATTCCCCGTACACATTCTAAAGCTATTTGCTGCCAACTGGGTGCTGTGCCTATTCACGTGATATTCATTGGTATCCTCCACGTACAACTCCGACTTGTCTGTACGTCTGTCTGACATTGTCCAGCCACCTCCTATTGATTGCGTTTTTTTTGTTTGTTTATAATTGTATTGCGTTTGTAGTTCTGTTCACCCTTAGCCTTTGCTCTTGTACCATGTGACTCGTTTTTTGATATATGCTTCACCACTTGTAACAGGTCCTCAAACCTGAAGAAGTGCATCCTACTGCACGAAAGTCTTGTTTTTAATGCATATAATAATGAGTTGATGCTCTTAACCGTATTTGTCATTTTTGATTCTGCATCGTCGGAAACTTGTACATTGTTTTTCTTCACGTTCTCAGAATACTTAAAGTTAGAATTAGCGGGCTCAAATAAGCCAGCTAGAATGGGTATGGGAGCAGTGTACCTGGAATATGAAAGGATAATAAGGGATTTAAAAAATAATTTAGTGGAAGCGTGTACAAGAACCAATATGATGACTGATCTCAAGTTTGATGCTGACGGGGAAAAAAGAAAACTAAGAGAAAGGAACGAGAAATTAATGAAGGTGTACGGGGTTCGTGTTGAAAAATCTCATAAAGCTAATCCTATGAACAACTCATAGACCTCATATATGTGTTTACTGTACAAGCACCTATGAGCTTCGCTCATATATGAGGGCTATGAGCTTTGCTAATATATGAGTTATGAGCAGGCTAGTGAGCTTCGCTCATATATGAGCTTTACTCATAGTATGAGCAGGCCTACGGGATTTGAGCGCCCAATGCACACATGGTCACGGCGTGTAGAGGAACATGAACGATTACGAGGCTCAACACAGACACAGTTCTTTCAACTCCATCTTTACGGCTGGTCTGTGCATTACTTCCAGGAACACTTTTCCTGAGGTCCCGCAAAAAATTTGCCAGGTGTTTGTTGACACGTTTCGTCCGGGCTTCCGGAGCCAACTCTGCTGACGGCTTTTCTTCCACGTATCGCCCCAAATGCACCTACCATAGAAAAACAGAAATTGGTATAATGACTGTTCTATGTCAACTGCCACATCAGCTAGAACGAGTTGCGCTACAAGGAGACCAGTCTCACAGCTACCACACTTTTGGATTATAATTAGAGCCTAAAGTTTTAGGGTTTTCCCAATTCTTCCCCGAATTCAAGGTTGCCTCCTCAGGGTGAAACTCCATTTTTACCCGGAAAATTGTCCTCACTGGGACACCTGTAGGAATGCATTACCTTATTTCTTTGGCACCAAATGCAGTTACATCACCATTTGGACCAAACCACTACAGTTAGTTTGAGTAACGGGGCCAGATTTCTTCCCGTATTTAGCATACTGGCAGTTTGTTCACCTGAATTTGTATGAATTTAGTTCACATGTTTATTTATCCGATTTTAACCTCTGAATTTAGAAAAAAAGTATTTCCCAAAAACTTCTTGCTCTCACTTTAACTTATGCATACCTTTTTAGCACAGAAATAAGCAACAACTGAGGTTCATCAATAACAGAACACGAAAACGTGACAGGAACATAACCAGCACATCAAAAACACCTGTAGGGTCGAATGTTTTCCGTGTTCCCTTTTTGTTAGAATACGGGGTAAGGGGAGAACCGAGGGATATCCCTTGAAAAGAGAAACATGGTGAAATCTGGAGAAACGCCTCTATTCGGGCACTTTGGGGAACAACGAATAAAGCAAAACCTGTAAAATCTCGCGCAATCCCAAGTTCATCCGTATAGTGTGGAGAATGAATTTGATACTCGCTCGAAAGTGCTTCGAGCACGTGTGAACTCAGTCCTGGTTTGGTCATAGCGCCCTCCTTCGCAAAACTGGAAAAGACAGTGCCGGTTACGCTACGGTTTAGTAGTCCAGGTACGTCCCAGAGGACCTTTGCCAGATCATTACACAACACCTCGTCGCTTTCGGACTTCATCATCCATGTTAACATGTCCACAGAGACGAAGACATTGTTTCCCAATGGAATCTGGAACAGAAATATGCAATGTAATACTTATACATTGCTAATTATTGCAACTTATAGCATCGCTCATGACAATAATGTGACTGGGACCATTATGCGAATAAATGTGATATTGTGTCTACAATTTTGCAATCATTGTTCGGTACTCAGCTCCACCCCTCACGCTCTGATAATTGATAGGCCCTGAAGCCTTCAGGTGGTAAAAATCGCACTAAAAACTACACGTCAGAAATTCATGCAAAGTCGGTGGAGGGAAAACTATCATCGGGCAGAATTTTTAGAGAAGCCGATCTGTAATGCGTGATTAACATTCGTTGTACCTTTGTACCGTGTTTATCTAAAGCTTTAGAAGTGATCAACTGCATATTTTGTGAAATATTCAAGAATATATAGTCACGAATCATCTTCGAGAAACTTCCAGGGCAGGCACGAAACGGTACATCTCATCCCCGCGCGTACTGAAGAAAAAGCAAGACGATTCCAGACTCATCGCCTGCGCTCTGGGAAACGCACGTGCAGTTTCTAGACTTTTCGGCGCGACACTTAAATGCTTGTGCTCTCGAGGCTGGGGCATTCATTCTTTGGAATCAGTTGTGTTCAGAGACCTATCACTCTTGTGCTTTTGCTACCAAGTGGTTTAATAAACCACGTTTGCTGTTTATTCGACGCCTCGCCAACTTTTAAACTGCTTCCTCATTTTGGAAATTTAAGTTAAAAGACGTACGTATATAGCCATATTTTTTACCCAGAGAGGACACAGAGGTGCATATATCACTGGAATTATCACTTTGCTGGGTTAGTAATCAAAGTCCTCATCGGGTTATTTATTAGTGGCTCCTCGAGAACTTGACATAGCAGGATTGTATGGGGAATTGGAAGAGCCCACGCTTTTGAAAGAAACGTATGCATTTTTGCGGTGAAATATACCTAGCGCTGTGTGCGCACCTATGACTTTTATGCAACAGTATACTTATTTGTTTAATGACTGGTCACGCTTTGTCTATCTTAGGCTTTTGAGGAGTAGGTAATTAATTGATTAATTATGTTTTGTCCTAAAACGCCATGTGCACTGTCTGCAAAACCAGATTTCAGGGAATTTTAGATGATAGATTGTCGTTGTCCCCATGTAAGGCAGCGCCATAGTTTTCCTCTCACATGGAACGTCAGTGATAATGCTCATACAGGTGATGTACATTATGAGAGTTTTCGTATTACTTATTCTCCGTCTCACAGCGTTCATTTGATTTCACGTGTGCACATACAATTTAGTCCAACTTTCTCATGGCTGTACCAGTCTCATACTGCTCATAGCGGCACGCATTGCGCAAATTACTTTTGCACATATGCTTATTCGCTTCTTCATAGCGCACGTTGCTTTTCTCATATAAAGACGAATATGTCTTTTTTTATCAACAGGGCTACCATGTATCGCCAACTGTAGGATGGGACAAGCGTTAGCTTGCCCACATCACGCTTCAAAAATAGACCACAAAACAGACCGCCTGAGATTCCTCAGAAGTCTTCATTGGGATCGCAAGCGCCACCTGTGGCACGAAAGGGCTACCATCGGTGTCCGTGTCGAACCACCTGATAGATACCCGAAACGACGGAAACACTAAAGTTCACACTCCACCTGACATGTGTATTGTCATCAAGCAGGAGAGCTACCTATGGAGGTAGTCCCCTTTGGACAGACACTAACTTAACGTTACAGTCCTACAAGCTAGACAACAACACTCTCTAGGAGAGTTTGCTTTTCGTACTGACCATACCAAGCGAACAATCCAAACACGGGAGATCCGCTGCAGAGTGCAGTACGGTCCTAGTGAGCTGGCTAGAACATGATTTGCCACTCACCCTGAACGTGGCGAAAAAGACGAGTAGACGTCAGCCAGCGGCGAGAGCACTCCACAAGACCATACAGTGCTTCCTCACGGACAATGTGGCTACGAAGCCCTGACCTGACAGCCAGAAATATAGCTGCGTCTCCGAAGTCTGGGCCACCGAAAGCCAGCCGGTAACGACGGATCCAAATTTGAAAGTTAATCTCGGTAATTAATAAAGCCAATTGTTTACGCTGAACGCGCGGAACAGGCAACGGTTCCAGGAACTGTACGGTGGCCCAGGCGACAGTCGACAGCTGAAATATCTGGGTTACTCTGCGCCACAGCAAAAGAGGAACACGACAACGCCGGAAACACTGCTCTGCGGTTTCACACAACCCGCAAGACGAGCAACCGTCAGAGCGAGAGATGTGAAAGCGGTGTAGTCGCTCGCGAAGAGGAAGAACGTTGTGGGCCAACTTCCACTGAAGACTGGCGCGGCGTGCATCTAGCCAGCCCGCAGTGATTCGACGCCAAGACAGCTTCGACGGCACCGAAGGAACTGGGGGACAAGACTCCAACTCCCGGATAGCTGTATAAAAATCGCTGACAGCCCATAACTGGAGGTCAGCGTCCGGAAGCTGGAGTCGTAAACGCCGTACAACATCAACACAAGCACTGTATTGATGAGACAGGACTTCGGACCTAGGCCGAAACCTAGGGCTCTCAACAAACCTGGTAGCACATCCCAGAGAGTACTGCACTAATGCGCACGCTGGGTGTTCGGGAGTGTGCAATGCCTCGAAATAAACGCGCGACTGAAGTGCAAGACATTTGTCGAGCACCACCGGCAAGGCTAAGCCGCCCTGGTCACGTGTACGGTGCAAGCGGAATCTCGCGACCCACTCCACCGAACCGCCCCAGAGGAAACGGAACGCGTGCCTCGTGATGGCAGTACGGATTAGTGGTGGCGGCGTGGCAACGACTCCTAAAAACCACAAGCGACTGTAGTACCAGGCCAGTAGCAGATGAGCACGAAACGTGATGGGCAAATCAACAAACTTAAGCTGCCGCAGGACAGCTCTGCAACGGTTAAACACTCGTGGCCAATTTACGGTAGATATTCCAGTGCAATCAAAAGTCACGCCAAGAATTTTGACTTCAGGCCTCACTGGAACACAGAAAGGAGCTCCGCAGGAAGGCTGGTGGTTCAAAAACAGTGCTGCACTTTTTGACCTATTCAGTCTTGCCTCTGAAACGGCTCCGTAGTCCTCAAACGCCTTCAAAACGGGCCCTAGGGAACACTCGCGAGAAACGATCACAGAGATGTCATCCGCGAACGCAAAAACAGGTGGGGGGCATCCATTGGGCAGTGGCAATGTAACAGGAAGCGAGCACAGTCTCTCGAGTAGAGGGTTGATGGCAATGGTGTACAAGGCGGGAGAGAGGGGACATCCTTGACGGACCCCACAAGTTACATTGTAGAGGACGATAGTCTTCCTCCACATGAGTCCCGACCATGGCCGCGCCGGTGGAACTGAGGCAGGTGCTCCAGGCGCGTGGCCATCTTCGTCTTTGTCCACCGGCCGCTACATCATTCGTTGTGGTAGCTTGCGTTCTTTTGGCTCCCACAACATCAAAGGGGGACGACAGTCCGCCAGCGACAGAGACAACGCTTCTAGCCCCCCTATACAACGTTTCCACATACCTGGTCCAAGCAACGGCGAACCCATATGCCCTCAGCCGAGAGAACAGGTATGCGTGTCGCACGCGATCGAATGCCTTGGACTAATCGAATGACGCCAGCACAGCGGGGGCATGACCACTGTTAATCCAGTGGATGGCATCACGAAGAGCGATTCTATGAAGGTCTGAGGACCTGCCGGGGACGGAACATGCTACAAATGTTACTTCGACGATGGATACAAACGCAGCTTGGGTTCTGGTGACAGCTACCCTCACCTGGGCCAGCTACACAAGTTTGCTGGTGTGGCAGAAGCGGCAACAATCTAAGTGGTCGCCTCCCGGGCTCCCTAGCGGTATCCAACGACGACGACGACGATTGAGACAGTAGCCGTGTTTACATGAATACGACACGCGCGTATCGAATCGAGTCGAAACCGGAGAGAAGACGATACGCCACCGTTTACATGAATGCGCATCGAGCCCAGATCGGAGGTGGCGCCACGCCGTGTCATGTCGGAAAGTCACAGGCTCAAGCCGCGTTTACATGAATACGACACGAGCGTATCGTATCCAGTTGTCGAATCGAATCCACCCATGTAAACGCGTCAATTCGCTAGGAGAGCGTATCGTATTCAATTCGCTAAACAGAGGTGGATCGAGACGGTGGATGCGCATTCAGACTGTGCATGTAAACAGACGATGCCATCAAGGCAAGAAGAGAGGATTGTGGGAAGCGGCGTTCGGCTGCGGGCTATTTGCGTCGTCTGCTACTCCTAGTCGGGATCACAAAATGATGATATTAGGGAGTTCACAGCCACGCTCCGTTTTGGATATGTAGGTTAGTCTACACTAACAGAAGCAGCAGGGCTTGCAGCCGTATAACAGAATTCATTCTGAAGTATGCTTGAAAATGGGGCGTAGATGCTACGTTTTCGATGTTTCAGCGTTCGGTGCGAAGGTAGCGGGACACCGGAAACGGCAGTATTTGCGGAAGTGCGCCTCTAACTAGTGATAGTGATAGTGGCACCTAATCCGCTTTGATACAGGGCAGACTTCCAGTATGGAGTCACAGGTGTAAAAATAAAAAGAAAAGAAAGTAGTTCTCGATGAGTTCACTTCGTTTCTGTTTGTTACTTACGTCACTTCTGTGGTTGTCTCGTGGGTCTCGTGAGCACTGCTCGTGAGTCTGTGTCTGATTTTCTCCCAGTGCACTAGGCGGCTCTGTATCTGCTTGAAGGGCTCGTTTGATGGTGGGTCTACCACTTCGCTTTCAGTTTCTGTTTCAGCTTGTTTGAACAAGCACTGCATGTTCTCATCCATTTTTTTATATCTTGGGAGCATACTCTTGGATTTTCTCGCACTCGGTTAAAATGTGTCTTATGGTTTCCGCCGCTTTTCCGCATAACTGGCACGTAGGATCAACGTTTTCAAATAATTCACTCCTTCTCTGGTTCGTTAGAAGGCATCCGGTGCGTGCTTGAAAGAGAAGTGCGCTTGCTTTGTCTCCTTTGTATTCCTTGCAGGTCTCTGGCTTCTGCTTGTGTTTGCTGTAATACTTGAGGCTCTATTTTTTAGTTGCTTTTTTCCGCCAGTCGTCCATTTCGATCGCATTTATCTCTTCAGTGGTGATTCTTGTCCACTGTGCCTCGATGCGTGCTGTCTGTCGCCTCGTATTTGTACTAAATTTTCTGTCATATTGGTTGATCTTATCCATCCAGATTTCAGTCCGCAGTACCTCATATGGTGGAATACTCTCTTTGCCATTGATGCTTCTGGAAGGTGAATCAGTCGGCCCAGGTAGTGAGTCTTGGATTTTGCATCTCGTGCCGCGAAAGTAGACCATGCCATTTCCCCTCGTATTGCTGCGTTTGCCGCGGCAAAGTTTCCTCCAAGAATCCATCTTCCGAGCTCCCGTTGGTTTTGCTCTAAGGATTTAATTGTAGGTGCCTAAAATACTATGGCGTCATTTGCGAAAGTGAGGGCTGGGACTGCAGTTGACTTCCAGAGTAACCTCCCCACGGTGTATTGATTATATGAGTGTCTTGCTAGGTTCCAGATATGACCTTTGAGGCGATTTGATTTTTTTATGACATTTAGTTCGTGTTTCTTAAGATAATTTTCTTCGCACGTGATGGTTATTCCTAGGTACCTGTATTCTTTTGTGCGTGCTACTTGATGGTCCTGAAGTTTGAATGATTGTTCACGCTGTTCCTCCTTTCCGAAAGACATCCATAGTGTTTTTGAGTAATTGAATTTAAATCCATTTTTGTCGGCCCCTTCAGAGCAGATGTTTAGCATGTGTTGTAGGGCTTCTTCTGTTGGCGCTAAAATCACGATGTCATCTGCGAACGCCAACGCGGATATTTTTGTTTCCGTCAGTTTTCCTTTCACTGATAATGTTTTCAGCGTAATACCTTCAGACTCTTCTCGCAGGCGCATAAGCAGGTCGTTGATGTAAATGTTAAACAACGTAGGAGGCAGGGGGCAACCTTGCCGTAGTCCAACCTTGATTTCAACCCCCTGTGACTTGTGCTGTCCCAGATGATACACCGTTTCGCAACCTTCGTATAATGGCTGCAGTATTGTTACCTCTTCTTCAATTAACCCTATTTTTCTTAGCTTTTCGAACATAATTCCGTGGTCTAGTCCATCATATGCCTTCTCCAAATCCAGGAAGGCGGCAAATAAGCTTTCATTTCTTTTTCTTGTTAGTTCAATGAGTTGGGTGAGCACAAACAGGTTATCGCTCACACGTCGGTTTCTTCGAAATCCATTCTGGCTCTCATTGTATATTTTGTGGTGTTCACAGTAGTTCTGCAGTCTTGTATTCAAGATTGAGGCGAAGAGCTTGTAGAGATTGCTCTGTACTGCAATTGGCCGATAGGAATCAATTTCGGAACGTGGTTTGTCAGGTTTGCATATGAGTCTAGTTCTTGACTCTTTCCAATCCTTCGGAACTTTGTTTGAGACGATGACTTCATTGTAGCATTCCCTCAGTGTCTCCAGTGCATTGTCATCTAGAGCTTTCAAGAGCTCGTTTGGGATATTGTCGGTTCCTGACGCTTTCTTTCTCGGGGCTTTTTTTATGTGTAGTTTGAGTTCCCCAGTGGTATTTTTTTCGTTTAGTTGAAGGGCGTACGTCACGTCGCGCTTCGATGTAATCGTGTACCTGATCGCCTGTGTTTCCTCGCCGGGCGTCCTCTTGTTCCTGCCATTCAAGGTGTCCTGTTGTTGACGGAAGTAGACGGCGAGTAGTTCTTCAAATCCGTGGCCTTTTGTTTCTCCCGGAATGTTGACTGGTCCGTGTTCTCTTACTGTATATTCGTCTTGCATCGAGCTGATGTATCGCGGTCTGTTATGATCGCTGGTGCAGCTATATTGTTTCAACTCGTCTATGTGTAGTAGTCCAACTCTGTGTCTCCCTTGGATGCAGACGTCGTTTACGAGCATATAGTCGTTTGATGTCTGCTGCATCCCTCTGCTCCAAGTGTATTTCCCTACGCAGTTTTTTGTTAGGTTGACAATATGGAGGCTGTGTTTTGAGCATAGCTTTCCTATGTATGACGTTTTATCTTCCCGTCCATCAAGTTCCATCAAATGTTCATTAAAGTCTCCTGCAATTAGGACTGGATAGGACATTTGGGTAATTGCGAGGTCTCTGCTTATGCAGCTGTAGATAGTCTCATTCCAATGTGGTGTCTCTTTTTGTGTGGCCATATACACCACACACAGCACAAACTCTTGGCCGTCTATTTGCTCCACGGCCCACATGTGTTCCTTGCATTCGTGTTGAAGTTTCGTTATTGATAAACGGTCTTTCCGGAACATTATTCTTACACCTCCACCTTTCTTCTCTCCCGCGTTGCCATTTGAGCCCACCCATCCCCATACATCTTCCAAGTTCGGTAACTCTTGATTCCTTAGATGTGTTTCAGTCACCATGTATACATCAATGTCTTCCTCTTCGGCGTTTTCTTGCAGTTCTTTCCATTTTAGTTCGTTTGATCCCTGCATATTTACTAATGCAACATTTATGTTTGGGTGTGATCTTTGTTTCCTTCTTCTCTGTCTTCTCTTGTAAGGCACATTCCCTTTTTCGGGTGGGTGGGACGGGTGAGTTACCAGAACCAGGGGGGGGGGGAGTGGGTGGTCTAGACGGTATCGGTTGCGATACAGGGCTGTCGGGTGATCCCACGGTGGGATGTCCATCTGTCTCCAGCGTCGTCGATGGGCGAAAGGTAAGGTCGGTCGTACCAGACCTGGTCGTCTGGTCTTTGTTGATTGCTGTTTGCTTCCGCCTCGCGTTGCTTCCGCTCTGCGACCATTCCTTAAAAAAGCGTGTGTTCTCTTCGCTAGTTGTACTGCTGCTCCTTCACTTGCAGTTTTAGTGTAGTGTATGACATTCAGGGGATACATTACCTTTTCGGTTATCCATCGCATGTCTACGATCTCTACATTGTCATTCCTTTGGTGTACCTTGTTCAGCGTTTCATTTAGCATGCAGATATCTTGATGAACAGCTTCTCCCATTTCCCGCGTTTCCGGCTGTGTGCAGATATGGAAGGCTGTGGTTGGGAATTTTCGTGCTAGACGTTCAATCCGTTCAGTGATGTCAGATACTGGCTCCTTGTTAAGGCAGTCATTTAGCATGGTATGTAAAATAACCATCGTGTTGCTATCCGGGTTTTCCCTTTCTACAGCCTCCATAGCTTCCTTTACTCCTTTGCATGGCTGAGCAATCACTTTGACCCGAGCATCTCTCTTCACTCGCTGTAGGTAAGGTTGCTTTATCCTGTTCACGTTAGAGTCGCCTACAAGGATCATCCTTCTGACCTCCCCCGTCGCCTGCTCTAGGAAAGGGTGTTGGTATTGTTGTCCAGATGGCTTTGCGCCTTGGCCGAGATCTTGCGGGGCTTTACTGTTTCTTCTCCCTTCTTCCTGCCCTAGTTTGACCACCTGTGCGTACATGTTGTCCTGGTCGCCATTTTCTTGGTTTTCCGTATTTGACATGTGCTGTTGCGATGTTGCTGTTATAGCAGCCATGCTGGTCTCTAGTGTACAGTTTACAACCTCTTCCGCGTTCTTGATTGCCAGGCGCAGACCCCTGTTTCATTCTCTATTATATCGAGTCTTTCCGTTAGGCGTTCGATAGTCTTGGACTGCTTCTCATTTTCACTGGTCAGTACTTCTATCCTTTGCTCCAGCTGTTTAACTTTCTCTTCTGATTCTTGGACCCTGGCATCCTGATCGCTAGTTGATGCTTCTAATCTTTCGAATATTTCGCATATTTGACACTTAAAAGTCTCTTCCGAGCGTTGCGCTTCTTCGTAGGTTTTGAAACGTGTTTCGTCGACAAACATCCATCGATAGCATTGGTCGCATTGTATGCCATTATCTTTCCTTTGCCATCTATCTTTGCCATCTAACTTTCCGATATGACACGGCGTGGCGCCACCTCCGGTCTGTGCTCGATGCGCATTCATGTAAACGGTGGCGTATCGTCTTCTCTCCGGTTTCGACTCGATTCGATACGCTTGTGTCGCATTCATGTAAACACGGCTTCACTTCCGCAAATACTGCCGTTTCCGGTGTCCCGCTACTTTCGCACCGAACGCTGAAACGTCGAAAACGTAGCACGTACGCCCCATTTTCAAGCGTTCTTCAGAATCAAATCTGCTCTACGGCTGCAAGCCCAGCTGCTTCTGTTACTGTACACTATAAGCTACATATCCAAAACGAAGCGTGGCTGCGAACTCCCTAGTATCATCATTTTGTGATCCCGACTAGGAGTAGCAGACGACGCAACTGGCCCGCAGCCGAACGCCGCTTCCCATAATCCTCTCTTCTTGCCTTGATGCGCATCGTCTGTGTACATGCACAGTTTGAATGCGCATCCACCGTCTCGATCCACCTCTGTTTAGCGAATTGAATACGATACGCTCTCCTAGCGAATTGACGCGTTTACATGGGTGGATTCGATTCGACAACTGGATACGATACGCTAGTGTCGTATCCATGTAAACGCGGCTAGTGACGTGGTCTGGCTCAAGCTATCCCCAGTGATTTTTTTTTTCTTGCTGCGATGCCCCCTGTGCCTGATGTCCTCAGGTATCATCGAACGTTTGCGGGAACCAGAGGTGCAGGAAAAAAAAGAATAGGTTTGTACTGCTTGGCGTAAGGCTAAACGTGTGGAAAATGCGACGTCATTATAACAGCTACAGGATGCGACTTCTTTTCGGATGTAAAAGATACACACTAGCGCTTGCCTTTGCAGATCGGCTATATTCTAGTTAGACAGTACGATAAAAATGCCGTGAAATCAAAAGTGTACAACGTCATAGCCACATAGAGGCAATTGAGAGATTCACTTACCAAGTGGTCCGAAGCGTTGCAGCTCAGACTTTCTGGTGTGCTAAAACTTTGTATTTGTTTCTAAGGCAATGAGGCTGAACGCATGAGTGTCAGCGTCGACCACCACTCGGACGATTCTTGTTCGTCCATGTGGTCCTAAATTGCGGAAACGCTGCGTATAGGCTTGTGAATTCTGCATATTTTATGTTGTCCTAGCAGCGTACGCTGTAGAGCTTGGTTCCCACTGAAGCGTTTCATCGCTTGCAGACAAATGTGTGCGTACATGTACGACTGAAGCGATCGGCTAGTAGTGGCTGTGATTGTGAAGGGCCTTGCCGTTGTCGGCCTCACAGAACTGGGAAAGGTCACGGCTAACGACTGTGGAAAATGTGCATCCTGGGCCGACTTCTAAAGCAACTGCACTCTCATATCTCTGGAAGGGTCTCAGGAAAACACAGGAATAAATCCAGACAGCGCAGCCAGCACCTGGGTTAATATTAGGGTTCTTCTCGTACATGCGTGGTGCCGCAACTGTCACCCAACCATGCGTTCCACGAAATGTTGTGACGTCAAGTTTAATGTACACATTTCAGTTCGTCGTTTCGCAAACTCCAGTTAGTTTGGGCGCAACTCAAGTATTAACGTGTGATTAATCCTGAATAGTTCTATCTTGCTACGTCCATGCATTCCATGTTTACTACGGCCATGTTGAAACACGTATTGTCACATATAGGGACAACGACTAATACGAAAATCACCTTCCGTGCTGCTCCGAATGAACAGCTACATCCATCATTTCCCGTCGTATTCGACGAAGGTGCAGGGCACGAGAGGTGAACTTCCCCGTCACCGTTGTCCCCGTATGTGACAGTATCACACAGAGCAGGAGAAGTTATTCGGCACGCACGCATAGAAGGCAGCGACTGGTTCCCGCATGTGGCTCGATGCGTTCGTTGGAGAAAAATAAATTCGAGAAAAACAAATACTATGGAACGCGGAGGAGAGGCGTCCCGGTGGAACGTAATAACACAGGATACCAGACGCTCTTGCTGCTAGGGGCAAACAGAACCTTTAAAAATATTAAGATAGGGAGCTACAAGTGCTTCACCCATAAAAAGGGGGTGTACTTTGCGAGTAGAAAGGGGTTAACAGCTACCTCCCAAGCAGCACACAATATTGGTCGGATCGGACGTTTCATCCCGGCTGAAATGTCGCTGGTTCTTGTAATGATAAGGAATTGCGGCAAGTCAAGCGAAAAACACAATGTTTGAAAGGAAGGGATAGCTCTTCTGTAAAGTTAGGTGCTTTCAGGTTGCTGTAAGCAGTGTGAGTTGCTCTGGCGTCACGAAAATGATTCGGCCCCTTGTACTCTCGGAGCGCGTCGGAAACATTTGGTTCTTGGATGTTTGGCATTGGCTGTTCCGTGGGGCTGCTTGTGTCCTTCAACAAGACGGGCGTAGCAGCCATTCCTCGTTTTTGGGGCGACGCAGTGTTTTCTTTTTCTTTTTTCTTTTGTAATTGTATGCAACGTGGAACAATAGAATCTACAGAATTGAAAAAGCAAAAAGAAGAAAGATGAAATGTCAGTGCTGGATATTAAACCGGATAATGCTTTATTATTACACGGACTCCCCGTTGGCGTTAGCACACAAGTATTGCCAATATTGGCACAAAATGACAGACATGGAGGGATGAAGGGGTACTCCCTACCAACCAAAATATGTCGCACACTTGCAGCCTACTTGGCAGCAATCCTGAGCTGAGACCGCACATTCTCCCACACGTTTTTACCATCAGCCCACCCTGGCAGTTTCATGATTTATTTTCTTCTTTTCCACTGTGATAAATAGAGAATAATAAAGCGTTGTATAGTTCAAATCGTTTGTTTTTCAACTTTTTAGAATCGTATGTATCGTTTAACGGCTGCTAAAAAGTTGCTTCAGTCTTCATTGGTGGGGATAATTGTTGCGTTATGCGAGTAATGGCTTCCATGACCGAATATTTGACTATCTTAGATGCTGCGAGTGATTCTGTCGGCATTTGTGTGGTTCAGGGTTTCGAAGAAAAGATGAAATAAGGGGGCCGAATACACAAACCCTTGTCCAGCGTTGTACCACATTAGCTGTAGGATTAGCTAGGAAGGATCTTGCAAGACAATGTAAATCTGTAAAATCTGACAATGTAAATTTACACAGTTTTCAGCATCATTGCTTATGCCCCCTTGAGATGATCTTCAAATTCAGATTTTTATCAATCTCACTCTCTCGAGGTGTACGCGTAGACGCTCCAACAGGCTTTTGAGGTCCTCCGGCGAAGTACACCTTAAGGATGACATCCAAGTGTTGCGTCGGGCCCCTTGGACAACACAGGAAGAGAGTGCGCGGAACTAAAATGATATAGTCAACCCTATCAGAGAACACAGCAATGCTTCGGCTAGATTTTGCCCTGAATGCTACATGCTGTGCATGAAGCACCTGTTTGATACTTCTAGTGGGACGGAGCCGCTGTCCAACACAGGCCGTGACCTGCCGATCGCAGATCAGGACACACTGCAGTCGTCCAACGAGTCACTGGAACTTCTTCGTGAAACTGTTGAGACGGGAAAGGGCTCTACCCCAGAGACAGAAATATGCACAGGAGAAACTCCGTAAGATAGAGTGCAAAGCCAGGAAAGCCCTGGAAACTTCGTTGGGCATACCGATGGCACCCGGTTCAGGAGAGTCCTGTCCTATAACCGCGGAATATTATGAATCCCTGCTTCAGGAGCTGAGGAAGGAATATTCGGCTGAACAGAGCCAATCAAAAAACCTCATGATCCTAACGTTGGTCCCATCGTCGTGGTCGAAGCAACAAACAATGCAGTTTTTTTAGCTTCGGAACGTCTTGTTCGCCGAGCACGAGAAATTATAAGCAGGATGGGCGTCCTGAACGAACCATCTTCAGCGAAATGGAGGGCTCCGCTGTGTCTTCTGACCAAGGAATCGATTGAGAAGTTTTACCAAGATGACTTCATATCCTACTGCATGCCAGGGCAAAAGGAATTTCTCAAGGGTCATCAGGAGAGGCTATGCTTAAGGGCTTGAAGGAAGCCTTTCTCATATGGAAGACAAGCAACCCAACAACTAGAAGCTGATTTTCTACATTTCCGTCCCTGAGGTCTCCCTGGTGAGTGCTTGCTGGAGACCCAGGAACGCATTCAGTCTGCGTGTGCTCTTATCATCAAAACATGAAGATGTCCCTTCATGCTACGGGAATCCAGGAAGACTACAAAGACCTTTTGCGGCTAATGGTATGTGCCATCGACAAGGAAGAGTGCATGCTTGGACGATGCACCCATTGTCCGGGGTTGGAACCTCGCGCCCCAAACTCACTGATAAGCTCGGCCATGCTCACGAGTTTCAGGACACCGTCACATTTCAGCAGCGGGTACCTGGCGATAGAGCATCACTTCAATCAGCACATCTTCTCATAGAGGAATTTTCCGAGAAGTTGATTCTTGAACTAAATTCATTAAAGGGACATGACGTCGTCAGCTCGTCGCAGTCGGTTTACTTGTGACAGCTCAAGGCTGACCTTCCCGTCAGTGAAGCGATTGGTCAACTGGATTATTCAGAAAACTACTGCTTTCTGGCACAAAATTCACCACAGTCGTTCTACTGGAACACTTCCCAGGCAGCTGTGCATCCCATAGTGATGTATTTTTTCTGCCAATCTGACCCAACCCATCAGCATTTATCTTACGTCATTATATCCGAATCCCTGACTCACGACAACGCTTCTGTACTCTTGTACCAAAAGAAGTTCCTCCAGCATTTCCTACCCGCTCACGCACACATCAAAAAGTTGCACTATTTCTCGGATGGCGCTGCTTCTCAATATCAGAACAAAAAGAATTTTGTGAACATTTCCTTTCATGAAGAGGATTTTGGAATATCGGCAACATGGGACTCTTTTGGTACGTCCCACGGGAAAGGAGCATGCGAAGGAACTGTTAAGCGGGTGGCGGCAAAGGCTAATCTGCAGAGGTCTTTTGATAGTCAGATATTAAATCCACGGGATTTATCCCGGCGTCGGGAACTTGGCGCCCCCATCGCCCGGCAGCAGCCGCAGTAGCCCCCTCCTGCACTTACGGTTGGGTCGCCGCAGGAGGGAGACCCCCACGTATAGCTGTGCGTGGCTTTCCCGTGTCTGGAGAAAAGGGCATCCTGGCGGTTGAGTGGACTCGGAGGTTGGTTTGGACCCTTCGGGGCCCCTCCGGGAAAACAACACACCGCTTTGGCCCCTGCTACCGATAGACGGGTGGTCCTGGAAGGCCCGGCCAGGACTATTCAGCTAGTCGCCATCTCCCCTTTCCTTACTTTCCCTTTCATCTCCTCCTCCTCTCTTTCCTTATTCACCCTCTTTGGCGGCAAGGGTCAACCTTGGGCAGTACTTTCAGTCTCTCGTTGAAGCTGCACTTGGGTATAGTGCAGAAGGATGTGTTAGTGTGCGGAGCACGTTCCCTTGGTTGGGGTCGGTGGTGGCCGACACACCTACTGCACTGAATACCACAAATTCTTATATGGACAATCAAACTTCCAAAAGACGCGATCGGCCTCCCAAAAGAAGCCGCAACAAAGTACTCAGCATTAATTTTCTTAATGTCACTGAATAACCCTGGTTCCCAAAGTATCTAATTATACATTCAGAAGACCAAGACTGCCCACTCGAAAAAATTTCTCCATTTCTGACTGCAAAGGCTCTGGAACGGTTAATTGGGAAATCGTATGATGCCAAAAAGCTGAGAACAGGTGACATCCAGGTTAAAGTTCAAACAAAACAACAGAGCTCAGCCCTTCAGTCACTAAAGAAAATTGGCGATGCAGCTGTATCTGTCACAGCACATCGCACTCTTAACATTGTAAAAGGCGTGATTTCGGTGGACGAATTGCTCCCATGCTCAGATTGTGAAATAGAAGAAGGCTTAAAAGATCAAGGAGTCGTGCTCGCAAAAAGAATTGTAATGCGAAGGGAAGGAAAGGAAATCCCAACTAAGCATGTAGTCCTGTCTTTTCAGCTTCATACACTTCCTTCATCGTTGAAGGCAGGGTACATCAACTGCCAAGTAAGAGCATATGTTCCTAGCCCAAGGCGCTGCTTTAAATGCCAGCACTTTGGACACAGCTCGCAAACCTGCAGGGGACATGCAACATGCCCAAAATGCGCAGAAAAAGAACACGCACCAGAGCCTTGCCAGAACAATGCAACATGTGCAAACTGTCGCGGCGAGCACCCCGTCTACTCCAGGTCGTGCCCCCGATTTCAAGAAGAAACAGAAATCTTAAAAATAAAGACAGAGCAAAACATCACATATAAAGCAGCTAAGGCGCAGCTGGAATTCCAGAAAAAAAAGCACTTTCTCCGAAGTGGTGCGCAGGGGAGTGGCACCACCTGGAGTATCTGTGGAGACCCAGACTCCTGGACCTCCACTCCACACTCCCCAAAGAAAGGAGAGGGCCACGGAAGTGTCCCCTCAGGCTGGCCAAACCGCCAGCCCAAGCGGGATGGCAACAGCCTCATCAGAGGTTGCTGGCTCCCCTTCTGTTTGGGACGAGATTACAAGCTATCCGTCCCAAGCCATAACAATGGAAGTTGACGACGACGACCGCTCATCACAGAAGTCGTCGTCGAGTCTTCCAGCTGGTTCTTCTCACGGGAAGGACAAGCGGGAGAGGTCAGGTGGTAGAGGTAGAGGAAAGCATAAGGAGCAGCAGAAAGTACCTCCACCAAGAATACAGGCTCCATAAAACCATGCAGAGACAACACAAAATTTACATAAAACACCCACACTACACAATGCAGGTGTTCCTTTTCCTCTTCCTAGTTATCTTAATGAATCCTAGCAATATCATTCAGTGGAATTGCCGAGGCCTGCTCACAAACATAGATGATGTTCACGATCTCTGTGACACACACAATGCCGCCTGTATTTGCTTGCAGGAAACTTATCTGGACCCCTGTAACCCTAATCCATTCAGACAGTGGAATATGTTTAGGAAGGACCGATCCAACACAGCACGGGCTTCTGGAGGTGTTGCAGTTCTGACACGGAAACACCTTCCTGCAAGGTACATTCCATTAAACACAACACTTGAGGCTGTTGCTATTCAGATTTGTCTCGATAATGTAATAAATGTATGTTCTCTCTATCTTCCACCTTCGATAGCTGTTGAACAGAAACAAACAGAAGATATTTTGGACCAGCTTCCCTCACCGTTCATCCAGCTTGGGGATTTCAATGCACATAACATCTTGTGGGGAAGCCGGTAAACCGGAAACCGGTAGCGTTCCAAGTATCTCAAGTTGAAGAGGGCGGGCGCCCGCTTGCATCTGGGACAGAGATTTGAAAAATTACTTAAAAAATAAAAAATGCCCTGGAGATTTTTTATATCGTTACCATATATTTCGTATTTTGAAGTGGACAGGCTAAGCTTCATTTTAACATTGACAGCATGTCTGTATCACGAAGGCAACTTCACCTTTTATTCCTTCGAATATTGGCAATTTTCGAAAATCTGCATGTTGCCCATCATATTCCGCAGCCTTCCTCTTTAACTGAAGGAATGAAATTTCTTCTACATATTAACCTAGTTCACATCTATCAGGACACCCAATTTCGTACTTGTGCGTGCTTCCAGTGAACAGGGAAAAATGCCAAACATGCGACAAAAACGCAACAGTTATAGCCTGTGGTGCGCCTTAAATATACGTTGTCATCCCAATTCTTTTTTTTTTTCGCTTAGAACTAAGGGGCAGTGCTTCCTGATGAGCCTGGAAGTGACAAATCTCAAATATCTTGAACCGTTCGCGATGAAGAAGCCATTCAACGCACCCTACTCTTTGGCCCTCGCGCAGACTTTGTGCGTCGCCTCGCGTGAAAGCCGCGTGGAATTCGTCTAAAATATTTTTCTGACATTCATAATTCAATGATACGAACTAGTAAAAAAGAAAGTCAAAGTCCGTGGGGGTAGGGCCACGATTTTGGGACGGTTCTTGTGGAACGACCCACCTCGATAGGTGGTTCCTTACTCCATGAAAATACGCAATGCTCTGGTCGGTGGTGTATTCGAGTATCAAATAAATCTTATGTGAGTGGTCGTATCAGTGGTGTACTTAGTGTCACTGCAAAGGGAACTAGCTGCATAGGTAGTACGCCTGCTTGGTGACAATACATACACTGGACGGCTATACAATAAATATACACCAGAGGGGCCAACTGGTGACGCGGTCGGCCCCCGGACGGGCGGTGTCCTTGAATGAGCGCCTCATAAAACGGTCGTCGGGGCAGTATCGCTTGCGGTGCTGTTCGAGGAAGATCTTTTCTTGTATCTCATCGGCTTTTAGGTGACCATATAGAGCGTGGCCTTGTCACGTACGCAACTTTCCGCGATTCTTCGTTTGCTGCATGGTGAATGACGTCCAGCGCTCATATTAATTGAGCTGATATCGCTCTAGAGTTGGGATCTACGTAGTCCTAGTCTATTCCGTGTCAAACGCTAGGAAGAGCTAGTCTGTGTGGCTGCTCTTCCTCTCCGATGCAATCCAGTCTGGTCTCCCTTGAAATCCACGTATGTAAGCGGTGGAGTTGAGGCAAATGGGAGCAGTTCCCTCATATGGCGGAGAGGGGTCCATTGATAACGTGGCCCGCCACCTGGTGGGCTGTGTCTTGGAATGTGCGGTTCATAAAAAGGTCGTCGGAGCAGTTCCGTTTGCGGTGCTATGATGCGGCGCTTAATGTTATTCATTTCCCCATCACTTTTGCGCGTAAATTGGCCACGAGTGTTTCATTGCCGCAGGACTGCTCTGCAACAATGAAACACTCGTGGCCAATTTACGCTAGATATGCCAGTGTCATCAAAAGTCATACAAATTGGTATTACCAACTGTAGGATGGGACAAGCGTAAGTGTGTGTATTGTCATCAAGCAGGAGAGCTGCCTATGGAGGTAGTCCCCTTTGGACAGACACTAACTTTACGTTACAGTCCTACAAGCTAGATAACAACACTCTCTAGGAGAGTTTGCTTTTCGTACTGACCATACCAAGCGAACAATCCAAACATGGAAGAGCCGCTGCAGAGTGCGGTACGGTCCTAGCGAGCTGGCTAGAACAGGATTTGCCACTCACCCTGAACGTGGCGGAAAAGACGAGTAGACGTCAGCCAGCGGCGAGACCACTCCACAAGACCATACAGTGCTTGCTCACGGACAATGTGGCTACGAAGCCCTGCCCTGACAGCCTGAAATATAGCTGCGTCTCCGAAGTCTGGGCCACCGAAAGCCAGCCGGCAACGACGGATCCAAATTTGAAAGTTGATCTCGGTAATTAATAAAGCCAATTGTTTACACTGAACGCGCGGAACAGGCAACGGTTCCAGGAACTGTACGGTGGCACAGGCGACAGTCGACAGCTGAAATATCTGGGTTACTCTGCGCCACAGCAAAAGAGGAACACGACAACGCCGGAAACAGTGCTCAGCGGTCACCGTCAGATAACCGTCAGAGCGAGAGATGTGAAAACGGCGTAGTCGCTCGCGAAGAGGAAGAACGTCGTGGACCAACTTCCAGTTTAAGACTGGCTCAGCGGGCATCCAGCCAGCCCGCAGTGATTCGACGCCAAGACAGCTTCGTCGGCACCGAAGGAACTGGGGGACCAGACTCCAACTCCCGGATAGCTGTATAAACATCGCTGACAGCCATAATAGGATATCAGCGTCCGGAACCTGGAGTCGCAAACGCCGTACAACATGAATACAGGCACTGTATTGATGAGGCAGGACTTCGGACCTAGGCCGAAACCTAGGGCTCTCAACGAACCACCTGGTAGCACATCCCACGGAGTACTGAACTAATGCGCACGCTGGGTGTTCGGGAGCGTGCAATGCCTGGAAATAAACGCGCGACTGAAGTGCGAGGCACTTGTCGAGCACCACCGGCAAGGCTAAGCCGCCCCGGTCACGTGTACGGTGCAAGCGGGACCTCGCGACCCACTCCACCGAACCGCCCCAGAGGAAACGGAACGCGTGCCTAGTGATGGCAGTACGAATTAGTGGTGGCGGTGTGGCAACGACTCCTAAAAACCAGAAGCGACTGTAGTACCAGGCCACAAGGAGATGAGCGCGAAAAGTGATGGGCAAATCAACAAACTTAAGCTGGTGCAGGGCTGCTCTGCAACGATTAAACACTCGTGGCCAATTTGCGGTAGATATGCCAGTGCAATCGAAAGTCACGCCAATAATTTTGACTTCTGGCCTTACTGGAACACAGAAAGGAGCCCCGCAGGAAGGCTGGAGGTTCAAAAACAGTGCTGCACTTTTTGATCTATTCAGTCTTGCCCATGAAACGGCTCCGTAATCCTCAAACGCCTTCAAAACGGGCCCTAGGGAACACTCGCGAGAAACGATCACAGAACAACGAACGCAAAAACAGGTGGGGGGCATCCATTGGGCAGTGGCAATGTAACTGGAAGCGAGCACAGTCTCTCGAGTTGAGGGTTGATGGCAATGGCGTACAAGGCGGGAGAAAGGGGACATCCTTGACGGACCCCACAAGTTACATCAAAGGGGGACGACAGCCCGCCAGCGACAGAGACAACGCTTCTAGCGCCCCGATACAACGTTTCCACATAGCAGGCCCATGCAACGGCGAGCGATCGAATGCCTTGGACTGATCGAATGACGCCAGCACAGCGGGGGCATGACCACTGTTAATCCAGTGGGTGGCATCACGAAGAGCGATTCTATGAAGGTCTGAGGACCTGCCTGGGACGGAACATGCTTGGCAAGGATGTAACACCTTCTCCAACAGAGGTGAAACGCGCAATAGAAGAGTTTTAGCTAAGATCTTATAATCGCTCGTCAGTAAAGTAATCGGACGATCTGGGTCCAGTTTTCGAGACTTTTCTTTGCACAGAAGAACAACAACACCATTCTGCATGCTGGGGCATAGCAACCGCTCGGTTAAGCAGATGTTAAAAACCCGAGTCATGCAAGAACCAATCACACTCCGGAAGCGCTTGTAAAACTCAACTGGGTGGCCATCAATGCCAGGGCACATTCCGCACGTCATTGAGGAGACAGACGTAAAAACTTCATTGTGCGTGAGCGGCCCTCAGTCAACATGCTCCATTTGTTTCGCCGGCAGTGGGCACTCTCGGCTGACAACAGGCTCGTCGTGAGGTGACTCCTGATAAAGGGCCGCGCAATGCTCACGTATTGCTTCCTGAATGTCACCGGGATCAGTCAGAATTGAGCCGTCATTGAGCCGTCAGCTGACCGGAGCTCAGTAATTCCGAAGTCCGGATTTTCTGCCACATAGCGCTTGAGTAACACACGGGAGCAATATGCCTCGCGGCACCAGCGCACCACATTGCGTTGCGCAACAACTTTGCTCCAGGACTGCATTCGCAGAGAGGCTAGGCGCCTCCGCACGTCCTCAATATTGGACGCAGATTCAGGACTGCGTGAGTCAGGGTGGCGAAGCACAGCTAACACCTGCCTGAGTGCATCTCTACACTGCCGGTGTTCACGCGCGCGCTGTCTGCCCCAATGCCGAAAACGGTGTGCTGCATCCAGCTTTAGAGCCTCCCAGTGAGTAGGCCCGAAATCGGGCGCGGAACAAACATCCGCAAGCCAATTTTTTACGTCGTTTTTAATTTCGGGGTCGTTGAGCAAAGACACGTTCAGGCGCCAAAAACTGGAGCCAGAGGGAAAATTTAACAGGCCAGATAAAGATAATAGAACACCAACATGATCCGTGAGATCCCCAGCAGGTCGCGTCATACAGCGGGTGATGAAACCCGACAGCCCTGGCGAGACGTAAAATCTGTCCAATCGGCTGTGGCGACCCCGGGAATCAACCCAGGTGAATTCACAGGCGTTCCCGTTGACGTGCGACCAAGCATCAATGAAACCAACAGAATTCACTAAGCGCTCAAGTTCTCTATTCGCTTGTCTGCCGCGCTGTCGGTCTATCGTGCACTTGAAGTCGCCCGCAAAGAGTAGATTTTGGTTACCATAGAAAAAAGGGTCGATTGTGCGAAAGAAATGTGTGCGCTCACTGCGACGGGTAGGGGCGTAAACATTAACAATCCGAAAAGCACTCCTGCCGTACTCTAACTCCACCGCTACAACCCTACCTTCGGTGTCTGTGTCGAACCACCGGACGGTACCCCGGAATGACGGGAAAACTAGAATACCCAGGCCTGCTCTGTGTGACGAGCCAGGACTGAAGAAAGCTCTGAGCCCATGTGAATCTTCAAGGGACTTGATCGCACGCCCGGAAAGGCAACCAGTCTCTTGAAGAAGGATAATGTCAGCACCCGCCAACTTTGCCCAATCGACAACCTCCACCTGCTTGGCCTCCCTGCTAAACCCCCGGACCTTTAAGGTTGCAAGACTGAACAGAGACATTAAAAGGAAAGGAAATGCAGCGAGTTGAACACTAGGACTCATCGTCCATTTGAGAGTCATCATGCACTTTGGAGCCGTCCGAGGACACACGCATACGTTTAGCGACAGAGGCCGGAATATCCCTATCACCCACGTGCACTATCTTGGGGTCCTCATCAATTACCAAGCGCTCAGAGTCTGAGGACGCAACACTGTCATCGTCCTCACCGATAGCCTCGGTAATCTGGGAGTTACACCCTGCCACAGCGCCACCAACGACATCGCTCATGCGCTCAACTGGAGAAGCATCTGTTGCATCAAGAGCACCGCCACTGACTACTACAGCTGCAACACTAACAGCACAAGCAGAACTGGTAACGGCGCTAACAGTAGAGACACCTGCAACGGTGTCACCTGAATCTGCTCCGTCACCACTAACTGCGTCTGCACTACCATTATCACTGCCAGCACTAACAGCGAAAGGCTCTTCCGCCACACCAACGGTATCGTGAGGCACTCTCACTGAACGCACTCCCACCTCAGCCGTGGCGCTCCACGAGCGCCTGCACGGGAGGCGCTCCAACGAGAGCAGTTGATAGCACACCGCTACCAGAAACACGGGATGCCCAAGTTGTGGCCAAACATTCGGACAAAGCATGATCCCCGCCACAGCGCTTACACGAAGCATCACACCTCTCGTGCCCAAAGTCACCACAGCGAGCACACACAGGACCCACGCAATCTTTTTTGAAGTGGCCCTCTCCGCCACACCGGATACAAACTCGTTTGATGCCGTCATAGTTGACGGTCAAACGCTTGCCACGCACACTTATGAAGTTCGGAACTGGGGTCCGCATTTCTATAAGAGCGCGCCGGTTGCCCGTTTCAATACCCTCTAGCTCCCTCTGAGGGCATCGGAAATGTCTAAGTGTTACCGCAGCCATCGGTGCAAACGCGAAATTCGAGTCCGGCGACTGGTACATAACATTGGTGCCAGTTCTCTAATTTTGCCGGTGTGGCGGTCGTGTTTACAATAAAAGTAGCATCTAGCAGTATGCGGTGATGACGACGTTTGAGTGTCCAAAACAGACATACAAATGTTGACTGTAGTCATATGAATGGGTCCAATCTGTAATGTGCAAAGGTAACTAACCCAATCAATCGAATGTATTCTTCAAATAGGGTGCCTAACTCAAAATGTACGTAGGAGGCTTTCGAACCGTGCTGAGAACGGGGGGGGGGGGGCACGACATGGTCAGGGGGCCACTGACAGATCCACGAAGTTCGTGCGACTTCCAGGATCATTAAATCATGAAGCGTGATAACCGCAAAATACGCAATTTTTGCTTTATCCTATTCAGGTACTTTTGATCACGTTTAAAATATATACATAGGTAGAGGATGCATGCACGAACGTCTACACCAGCCCTGATGCGGAGAGCAGGCGGCACGCTACGCAGACAACCGCTTTTTGCGCTTCCAGGGCTCCACAAACCGAGTTAGCTCGCACACATCCATCAATATACCCCTCGTGTGTCCCATATGAAATCCGAGTCACGTTTTTCACTGTGCGAATGCCACCGTGCAGCCTGCCACCTTTGGAAGTTCTTGAGTCAGGAATCGTTCTGGAAGACGCAGGAACATATTGCGCACCGGTCTGTACTATCCAACTTCTTGTTGCTCACCTTTACTACAGCGTCTTTCGCTGTTCAAGCACAGCCATTGTAATGAAACTAAAATGAATCAACACGACGACATACCAGTCAAAAGGTACGTCGCTAGACGTGTTAGGAATCAAAAAGCACTGTCTTCATCTGGTAAGTAGATTGTCCTAGAGTTGAAGTGCTTCGTATACAACACATGTCTACGACGACAACCCAAGCACCTTACGCGATAGTGCGCATTCTTCACTCCTCTATCTGTTCGTAGTCAATGAGTCAATAATGGTACAAAATAATTATCAAGAGCGGCTACTTGCTCGAAGTGGGCGCTTTTCTTTCTTGCAAACATATGGCAGTACCCAGACAGAACACTGTGTCCCATAATATGCAGATGTCCCAGGGAAGTCCCACGAGGATGTCAATATTTCCCCTTCAAAGGCGATGATCCGGCGATGATCCGTCCAGGACTGGAAACGGACGCACCTGCGCCGCGTCGCCTGGTCGCAACGGTCGTTGCACTTTGCACTGTGAAGTGCAATCATTGTGCAATCGCAACGAAGCCGCAGGGCCTACTCTGCGTGTAGTTTCGGAATTGAAATTGTAGTGGTAGAGGGCTGGATTCAGTTTTTTGGCGTTTTTTAGCTTATTTTGCAATACGCCATGCTGGAATACGAATAGATATTATTACTATGTGCCTGCGCACACGTTTCGCATTTGCAAATATCGTGAGTACGAAACTTGTGCTTGCTATGTTCCGCTAAACGCAGACTAACCGCCCGTGCGGTTTGAATGGGTTTGAGGTGCGATGATGAAGCGGTCTCTGCGTCTGCCGTGGAAATAAGGATTGGACGACCTGATTTTGAATGTAATTGAACCAATGTATTCCGGAATCCGCTGTTCAGTCTTGCAGTTCAGGTGAGTTTTTTTCCGCTAGCATCCATGTGCCGTTTGACTGATTTCATGCACCACGAGCGACTCTCGATTCCTTGTCAGGTCATCTGTCTGTGTTGCGAAGCTTACACCACAAAGAAAAGAAACTACTTCAAAACTGCTAAGGTAGATCAGTTTGGTGTAATGCTTTGTTGTGGTCAAGTATATTCTTAACGCCTGCCTTCGTGGCCTGCCTTACACCATCAGTTGCTGTTTTTAATGTCAGTTATGCCGAACTTCATGGTGGTGTCATCTTTTATTTGCTTCGATTTTCCTTGTATTTCTTCTATAGGAAGATCATACTCCACTGCTCATGTGGCGCATGATTCAAGGGTACTGCAGTATGATTTTAGTGCTCATGGCAAACAGCGTCTCCTCACTCTTCCGATCTGAAGCAACGTAAGAAGAAGTGAGATTTTGGCACACTGATTAAGTTAATTATGTCCCAATCTACAACTTTGGAGGAATATACGTGCATGTGCTTCAGATATGACAATGTGTATCGCATGCATGTTCTTTGAAGCTCAATGTGCCAACAATAAATGTACAGTCTCAAGCTCAGTCTACTTTCCTTTGATGTTTAGGTTGCTTCACCTGGCAGGACGACAAGATTCCTGCACAAAGTACTACGCAACGAAGAAGCAATGCAGTCGTGGTTTACAGGATGCATCAGAACACTTGTCGCGAAAGATTTGATGAGTTGCCTGCAAGGAAGCACCAAGCTCCGCAAATTGAGAAGACTGTTGCAAAACTTATTCATGTGTCTGTGAGTGTGTGTGTGTGTACACAGAGGAACATTTGCGTTGCATGTTGATTACTCCAATCGTTTTGCCCCATCGAAACATCCTTCGAATCGCTCGTAAATTATTTGCTTCTGGCGAATTTAGAACATACTTTCGCTCTGATAATTTTGGGTGTATTTAGGGAATTGATGCTTAGGGTTTAGTATACATTCAGCATCTCATTTTCCACAAACTGTTTTCGTTTCATTCCAAAAGATCCAAGAGCATGTTCATGATCTAGCATAATATCACGATATCATTTGGAAGTGCTACAATTTTTTCATTCGTTCTGAGTCAGCTCACATTATACTTTGCACAGATTCAATTTGGGGTACGTTGAGGTAGTATTTGCAGTTGATTATGATTTTCTTCTTTACTGAACATTCTACGCATATGTCTGTGTATGGGACCGCAAAAATATGTGACATATGTGCTCTGGGAATATAGTTCTGCTGCTGTATGTTGTTCTGTTACCTGTCTGAGAGTTCCCACGCTCTGAGAAAAGGCCCATTCAAACATTGTCTTTTTATGATTAATTGTTCGATATTCTGTGGAATTTGTCCAAATTTGGCGTTTATACTGGGCTGTCAAATATTCGTGTACCTATACCTTATGCTCTATAACAGTGTAGCTTTGTGAGTAACTGTCCTCATGATTTTTGTAAAATGGAAATTTTTAGTCAAATTTACAACTCGTGCAGAACTGGAGCGTATGGGTGCCCGCATGAGAATTTGCATGTTTTTATGTCATGGTTGCACAAGTGCTCGAGGAAAAATATAGTAATTACTTGTAAAGTCTGCCCAGGAACATCCCGCGGCACTCAAAGGCAGACCTCTCGACTTACGCCACCGACATCTCTGTCGTGTTGTCATTGCACGACACATTTCCCTGAAACGTTTCAGGCTTAGTTTCGGCTATATTCATAACATTACTTCTCTGGACTGTACAGACATTGGACAAATTCATTTTGTCTGCCGCATGAGACCGGACATAACTTTTGAAGAATTTTTCGCGTGTATATTGCAGCACATATTCTGATGGACGGTACTGCTGTGGGGTGTAAGCGTCATTGCAACACAAATGCCTTCCTGTACGTGTATCATGCGTAAAAATAAACCACTTCTGTCCTTTATAGTGATTTCTATACCTTAATTAATATAATGGTTGAAAATCAACAAAACATTTAAATTTCAACATGAAAGAGTACTTCCATCCGTCGTCCGTCACGCATCCCGCATTTTCAAATGGGACCGCCGTGGGAAGTAACTGGGATGTTCGAGGAGCTGACAAAACGGTGTCCGTGGGACGTCTTTTGTCCCGCTGGACCCGTTCCGCAGGATGTCTTGAGATCCCGTTTAAGACATCTGTGGGACCTCCGTGCGATGAATTTGTTCTGTCTGGGTAGTTTGTGCAAGGCTTCTGTAGCCTGCATAAGGCTGAATGCCAGACTCATTCAGGCGTGGATCCCACTGAATCACGGGCCAGTCATTAATGAGCTAATCAAATATCCCTCGTTAAAGTAAAAAAAAAAACATCGAGTGCATAAACAGGCAGAGTAGCGAACATCGAGCCGATAATATAATGATATAATATTGATAATTATTGCCGAAACATAAAATCACGTATGGGCTTGAGAGCGTATGGTAGGACTTTTAGAGCGTAAGTGTCATTGTTGCAGGTATAATATGACATTTTGCTTATGAAACGAGCATTTCTAGAGTGAACAGATTAGGAGAGAACACTCTGTTACCGTGTTCACAGTTAGAACGACATCTTGGGCTCCATACGTATACGTGGAATTATTAGTAATATACTATTAATAGAACAATTGGAAATCACGAATAAACAATCACACATAGATAATAAAATGAAATTTATTGTATTTTTATAATGCGAACAATGTTATTTTTAACGGGATACTACAAAGGAAGGAACATCAAGATGCATAGTGTTATTCCGTTGACAGTTTACCACAAAAAAGGAGAGAGAAGCTAAGAGCAAAATTTAAAACCGCTCTCAGAGACCACAGCTGGTTTTAGCGGAAGAAATCTGAACGATGTTTTTACTTCATGTTTGTCGTTTCTTCAGTGAGTGTTCCAAAGAAAGACATGTGAAACGTGCTAAAAAGCGATTAAAATAATACTGGGTCATATATTGAATGTTTTATAGCTTCGATGTATTATTGTAGACTCGCATAGCTCTGTAACTCTAGCCTACTTAGGTTTCTGTTTCTATTCCGTGGCCGACAAACCGGTCAAGTCATAAAGCGCGTCAAGGTAACTTTAATTAGTCAGTTTATCGGCGACTTCAAGGATTTCTTGGATTCCGATGCCAGTAGTATAAATAAAGGCCCTGGGAAAAGCGCATCGTGGTAGGAGCGTTTATTGACCCCTGGGCAGACTCCACTCGCGATTTTTTTCCAGCGCGCAGTGAGTGGCGCGTGGGCGGAGGGCTGCCCGTGCGCTTACCGTCACACATTTTTCCGACTGGGCCGACTTCTTTCGCGATTTTTCCAGACAGTCATACACAAAAGTACATCTGGAAATACATTTATTAACCCAGTGGTGCTGGAAATTGTAATGCCAACTGTGAAGGGGAAAACCCCAGCCGAAAACCCTTCACAATTTGAAACAGAGGAAACACAAGGCAATACAATTCACGTAGTAAAGAATATACGTACTCATTACAGGTATGATTCAATAGCATTGAACAGGTATCACACAGAAAGAAAGAAAGAACCAAACACAGTATTTTTATTAATATTTATCATACACACAAGTTTTCATCGACTCAGAATTAAAATGTGGTAGCACATTTAATCAAAGAACATATTCTTGATATTTGATAACATATGATAACAATGATAACATAACATATGATAACAATCAAAATTCCAAGTTTTATTATAAAAAAAGTCTATGATTCCTATACGTGAGCAACCTCATTGTGTCACTATTAATAGTGGGGTAGTTAATAGTGGGATAGTAGTTTAATTCCAATTAAAATTACAAGTGCTGATAGATGTAATTAATTGTGTACAGCAGAGACCCTGAAGGACCAGGGGAACACAGAAAGACGACGCAAACAGAAGAGGATATAAAATCCAGAACAAAGGCCACCGCATTTAGGTAAAGAAGAAATCGAATACGATTACAGTCAAACTTACAAGTTTCGTTATCACAAGCCTGAGAAGTGATCACCATTATTGAGACATTAACAATTTTCTCATTATCACAGCGGGAACTTTCAAGCATAACATGGAATCTGTAAGTTGCATATGCTTTGTTCCAACATGATGCAACTTTTAATTAATCAATTTCTTATTAAGCGAATAGTGCAGACGTAAGGAAATAATCACAAACAACATAACACGATCGACATAAACTGTGAAATATAATAATATGCTCAGCAACTTGTGGAGAAAAGGCTAATTAAGCTATTTTTTTACTTAGGATAGCTGAATCTAGAAATCACCCGAAAAGGCTGTCGAATACATTTAATTACGCTTTAAGTAGAAAGGTGCGAAATGGTAGTGAACGTCATTTCTTTAAAATATACAGTTAATGGTACAATAACTGATCCCACAAAAGTTTGTAGAATGTTTAGTGATTTTTTCGCTAATTTTGTGAAAAATGCTACCGACGTTGATATACCCGATAACAACCAGCCACCGTCAATGCCTACAGAAAATCACAACAGGTTTTATCCACCCCCCCCCCCCCACCTGCGGGGTAGAAGCTATCTCCGTGATAAAAGCTCTGAGAAATTGGAGGACAGTGTACTGAAAGACGAGAGCATTAGGGGTAGACGGGTATGTGGAAGGCCTTGGACGGGCTCGGGAAACTAAAGAGCATTGAGAAGGCATATACCATCCATACCTATTGCACTCGACTTTCAGTACTTTGTGGTAAGCCTTACGTATCTTGTCAATGAAATGTTCCTTGATAGTGTATTTCTTGAGGGACCGAACAGCCAAAGTAATCCCTACTTTTATTAAGGGAAATAGCTCCAATATTTATAGTTACCACCGGATATCAATTCTACCATTGTCCAGCAAAAGTTTTGAGAAACGTCTATTTGGTACGACTATACAAGCAAGGTGCACCTGATTAGTGCATCTCTGTTTGGATTCGAGAAGGGGAGGTCAACCATGCACACTTGCACTAGTCAAGGCAGCTGATACGATAAAAAGCAAAAAAAAAAGATTACTATGGGAATCTTCATAGATCAACTGGCTAATGTTGATAAGAGGGCTACCCTTAAATCTACTTACATGGTTATCTCGAGAAGAGGAAGCAGCATGTCACAATAGCGTGAGTCCAGTTGTGAGATAGCAGCAACCCTTGCGGTGTCAGGAACATACGTACGAAATATCGCGTTCCCAAAGTGCACAGATTTTATTCGAACGAATTATTACGAAGTGAGCGCTTCACTTTAGTGAAGCAAGATGGCGCTGAAAGCAACACTACCAACGTCATCCTGCATAGAAGAATGCAAGCCTCGTAGCAGACGACAATGCGGGGTGACGTCACAGTAATTTCCTCCTGGCGAACCGCTATCCACTTTGCATGTTGGTTTCGGTTTGGTATTGTCATCATTTACGAATTAATTACTGACACAAAATGAATGCGAATGTTGTATGTCGTATCGAGAGAGCTGTCCGTAATCGGTACGGTTCTCACCTATCTTTTTTTTTTTTCGAATCGTCTCCTTTTAACATCAATACCTACGTACCTCAGGGTTCCACTGTAGGACAACTGCTGTTCCTCACTCATATAAGTGACCTGCCAAGCTTTCTTGCAGAATCATGCCGGTTATATGCAGATGGTAGTAATATCTTCAACCTGCATTACGACTCTGTTTTGTTTTGTTTGTTATGCTTAGTTGTGGTAATTACAGAACGGAGTGAGTATTTACAAAATACATGTGTAAATGTGGCAACGACACACACAACTTCCCGACAAGAAAACACAACACGATAAAAAAATATTGCTGATGCACAGATTAGCGAGCACTGTATTGTAACGAAAGATAGGAAGTCAATGACTGTTTGAAGTGTGTCATGGAAGTTTGTGAGACAATGGATTGGGGAATGAAGTTCCACTCCCTTATGGTGCGGGGAGCAAAGGATGTGTCGTATATTAATGTTCGACAGAGAGGGCGATTTAGTTTGAAGCAATGGTCTAAAGCGTGTTTAAAATTACGACGTAACTATCCAAGAGCTTGATTGGCAGTGGAAATGATGTGGTTTACATGACACGTTCATGAGAGGTCGGACAAGAAACGAATTCCTATATACTTGTAGGTAGGCACATGCAATAGTGGAATGTTATGTAACGTGTAAGCCAACGTGATGATGTCAAGGTTACAGGAGAAATTCACTACTTTGTATTTGCCATGTAGGTGTATGTAGGTGCCATGTAAGTGTAGGCGTTTATTTTGTTAAGGTCGTTCTGCAATGCTACATGGTCGTCCCCCGAAGAAATTCTACGATATATTACGCAGTGGTCTGCAAATAGTCTTACGTTAGAGGTTAAGGTAGAAGGAAGATCATTAATATAAACTACAAACAGAAGACGACCAAGGACAGAGCTTTGGGGGACACCGGATAAGACAGCAGAGAGTTCAAGCAGGACGTTGTTAAAAAAAACGCACTGCTGACGATCACTTAGAAAGTTCCAAATCCAGTCGAGCACCGGTGGGTAGATGTTTAGTGCTGATAACTTTTTTAATAAAAGAGAGTGAGAAATCTTATCGAAGGCTTTCGAAAAGTCTGAGAAGATAGCGTCTGTCTGGAAACTAGAGTCACTGTTATAAAAAATCATGAGAAAAGAGGGCAAGTGGTGTTTCGCAAGAGCGCTGTTTCCTGAAGCCGTGCTGAGACGAGAAGAAAAATGCGTCAGATTCCAAGTATGCCATTAAGTTTGAGAAAATTATATGTTCTAGTAACTTACATGGGATACATGTTAGCGACACAGGTCGGTAGTTTTCAACTGATGACCTTTCTCCACTTTTAAAGATGGGGATTACTTTGTTCAAGTGCCAGTCGTGGGGGACTTCTCCCGTTGCGAGCGACTGCGTAAAGATTAGTGTCAGAAGAGAACTACTTATTGTTGTAGTATTTTTCAATATTTTTGAGTTGATATTGTCTAATCCTGAAGATGAAGATGTTTTCAAGTCATCGATCAACTTATCAATGCCGCGAGGGTGGGCAGTGATATTTCCCATGGGAGGAAAATTACATACGGGTATGCTTGGTGGACGTGACGAGGAGTTCCTGGTGAAAACCGACAGAAAGAAGGAATTGAATGCTGATGCACAGGATTCGTCAGGGAGTAAATCACCAGAAGTGGCACGTATATGGGTATCAAGTTCCTCCTTTGGGTTGATGACTTTTCAGAATTGACGAGGATTGCTCGAGAGTAATGCAGGTAATGCGGTTCTAAAAAAGAAACGCTTGGACCTGGTCACAGCCCTGGAGTACATTTTAGCGGCAGTCCGATAACCTTCCCAAGTTCTAGGAGCGTTAGATAACCTGGCTTTCCGATACAAGCGTTTCCTTTTATTCCCAAGACGAAGGAGACTGTGGTTGAACCACGGATTCCTTTTACTGCTTTTGATGATAGCTGTGGGAACGTACTTTTCTGTGAGGCTGTTAAGCTTTGTTTTGAATAAGGTACAATTGCACTCAACTGACCTAAGTGAAAATTCAGACTCAAACGTACAGTAAAAAGAGGTGAGTTCTTGAGCCATCATAATTGCCTGCGGCATTGTTCCTAATTACCTTTCGTCTTGGGTTAATTTTGGGAATGACCGCGCTTAATTCAGTATGAATGGAGCAGTGGTCACTCAAGCCGTCAATATGTGATAGCTGGCCAAAGGTACTAGGCGATGTGGTGAGTATCAGATCAAGGACACTAGCGGTTGCGCAGTGACAAGTGTAGGTTTAACAATAATCTGTCGAAGATTGAATGTTAAACAGAGGTCAACAAAAGCAGCTTCTTCGGATGAATAGCAAACCGGGTTGTACATATCACTCCAATCTATACAAGAAAAGTTAAAATCACCAAAAACATGGAAAGAATATGATGAAAAGCGCCGCGCCAGACAACTTAATATATGTTGAAACTGTGGTACAAAAGATTGGTAGTCTGGTGGGCGATAACAAACACCAAATAACACCTTATCATGAGAGTTATCAAGAGACACCCAGTTTCAATATCACTATGCACTTCAATCAGTGTAGAGCGAAAATAATTCTTTATGGCAATAAGGACACCGCCTCCGCAGCGGGCTACCCTATCGCGACGATATATCTTGAAACCAGGAATCAGTTCGCCGTCTTTCACACTGGCTGCTAACCAAGTTTCAGTTACAATCACAATATCACCTGATGTAGTGTTTATGAGCCCGCGCAAGTCATATTGTTTGGGAATAATACTGCGGATGTTAGAAAATAATAACGAAATTCAGCTTGGAGGAGACCTGACTGAAGGCGAGCACTTGTCTGCGGGCATAACATTAACAGAACGTTGAAAAATGTTAGGCTTGTTTAGCTATATGGGACCAGATGGAGAGGCACTATTCTGTATTCGAAAGCAAACACTGCTATGGAAAAAAAATTGTCCCTGGCTGCCGTTGAGCAAACAAGCAGCTTACGTTCAAAAACGTCCTACATTATATTTCATACTCCTCAGAGTCACATAGACACGAGCAACCATCACCTCTTCTTCGTGACCTGACATAGCGGAATCACTTTCAGTTCATTCGTGGTAAGATTTCTTCTGGTCTGTACGTCTTCCGTAACTTAGTTCCGATTAACATCTTCATTGCAGTATACTACGCTGTAGCATATTATAGCATCCGATATACTTTTGAACTTTATGGTCTGACATACCTACCATTATTAATCCACTGCTAATAGTGCAAAAACGGGCGCTCAGAGTAATATTGTCCCATGGTCCTCAAAATTCCATCATTTATGCATTTCGCTCGTTAAACATCCTAGATATCTATACCCTCATTAATTACAAGATTGTCGTTTTCATGCACTAGCTTTATCACAGTCCCACCAATACACTTTCGCTTTGCCGACATAGCACAAACTACTCCCTCATGAGTTTGCCTACAATCGCTGTTCCAACACCAAGAACAAACTATGGTCTCCACTCTCTTATTTACTTTGGTTCAAATAATTGGAATAAATTGCCACTCGATGTTAAAACTATTACTTGCTGTCGCAAATTTAAACTAAGAGCATAACAATATATTTTCAACAAGTAGTGACACAAGTACATCGAACATCCAAGCGAGTCCCGCTTCTTACTTATTGCCGCTTGCGTATGCCTTCCCTCTTTCCTTTTGGTGTTGTTTATAAGGCTTGTGGAAACCTACGTTCTCACAACCTCGGGGCGTCGGCCGTCCGTTCCGTGCGCGAAGGAACAAGCAGCACAACCAGAAATTCAAACGAACATACCAGGTTTATTCAGGGAAAAGCAAGCCAACAGTCCAGCCAACAATCACGCAACCAACTCTCGTTTTTCCTCCTGCACCGCATTTTATCCTCTATTCCAAGCGGAAACGCCCCTAAACAGAACCGGTTCCCACCGGTGCTGCCATCCAGGCTTCCGCTGCAGAACGACGCCACAGTTCCCCCCTCCTTAAAAGTCCATCAGGTCGTCAGAAGCGTCGAGGATAGCGTCCTCTGAAGCTTGGGGCACAACTTTGGGGGTCCGACGGGTGGCGCTCCGACAGCGTGAGCCCTTTGAACGGGGTTGGTGTCTTGGAGAGGTCGTCGCCTCTGAGTAGTCGATGCTGGTTTTGGCAGCGGGAATGTGGAACCCAGGAGATGGGTTGGCCATTTGTCACCACCGTCCAGGTGGCGACGGAGTGCTGTTGAGAGTGAGGACACCGCGAAGGCTGCTCCTGAGGACGGGGAGCGCGAACCAAGCCTTCGCGAGAACGGAAGCGAAAGGGCCTGGCCCGGGTGGCCAAGGGAAGCGCGGGAACCCGAGGTCACCCATGTCCGACGCCTCGGTGCGGACTGCTGGAGACGTTGCATCTGCGAGGGAGAAAAGGGAAACGGTAAGAAGGTGGCCTGAAACCGTGAGCGCCTGAGAAGACACCCCCCTAGAATAGACAGCGGAAAACTGTGGAACAGAAATCACTCTAATAAAGCACTATATCACAAGCACTATGCGATGGAGCGATGGACTAGCGATGGAGATAGTGGCAGCTACGCAGCCTGCGGGGACGCAAGTCGTAGCGACTGGACGCAGGTCCGGGAACGGGATCCGGGTCCAGGTCCTGGAGGGAGGCAAGTTGCAAATCGGGCTCGTCTCCGTCAGGGTCTCGGAAGTGGTAAGACTTCATGTCCGAGATGTGAACTAGCCCAGTCTCTTCGCCGGTGTCGCAGCGACGAAGCCTGTAAGTGAGGCCGGAGGAGCACGCACTTACCTCGAAGGGGCCATCCCACCTATGTGCGAGTGAAGCTGCAAAGCCTCGTGACGCATCACTTAGCGGGTGAGTCCGTCGAAGGACGAGGTCACCAACGCTGTAGGTGAGGTTCCGACGTCCACGGGTGTACTGCGAGCCTGGTCCAACCTTGCGACGTCCAGGTTCTCCCGAACCGTCCGGGCTGCATCGTCCAGTCGACGCCGGAGGTCCTCAGCGAACCTTGAATAAGGAGGCCGGGTAGCACCATCCCGGAGGCCTAGAGCATTCTCCAGAGGAAAAGGGGCCTCTCGTCCCAAGTTCAGGAACGCCGGGGTGAAGCCTGTAGACCTGTTGACCGTCGTCCGTGTAGCGAACGCCAGCTCAGCCAGGCGAAGATCCCAATCACGGTGGTGCTGGCTAGTAAAAGCAACCAACATCATTTTCAGGTTCCGATTAACACCTTCGGTAATGTTAGCCTGAGGGTGATACGGGGAAGTCTTCTTATGCTGAATGCCTAAGGCAGCGCAAGAATCTGAGAACACCTTACTTGTAAAGTAGGTTGCGTTGTCGGTAATCAGTTGTGCGGGAAACCCGAACCGGCAAAATGCGTCGAGTAATTTTTCCCACAGTCTCTGGGAAGTCACCCAAGCAGCACAATGTACTGGAAGTCGAGTGCATTAGGGGTGGACGGTATATGTCTTATCAATGTTCTCTAGTTCCATGAATCTGTTCAAGGCCTTTCATCTACCCGTCCACCCCTATTGCACTCGACTTTCAGTGCATTTTGCTGCTTGGGCAGTGTCCTGAGGGGAAACAGCTCCCGTGTCGATAAGAGCGATGTAATCGTTATCCAAAATTCAAACGGCGATGTTCGGTTCCTTGTCCTCGATGAAATCTCGGTCAGAAAACGCAAGAGGAGCCGAAGCATCTCTTTGCGTTATCTCACGGCTTGCAAGGCTAGTTTTTGCCTGCTCAAGGCCACGGATAGTAACCGTCTGCTCGCTTTCTTCGCAACTTGCCGACGTCGTTGAGCGAGCATTCATGGACGGCGGCTGCGACCGTTTCCCTATGGCACATTACGGGTGTCGGGTACCGGGTCTTTGTCGCGGGCATTCCCGACGAAAATGGTCAGGGCTGCCGCAATTCCAACAGCCGTTCGGCGCTCGTGGCTGCGGGGGGCGCAGGATGGTGCCGCTCCCGCTGCCGTGGGGTTTCGCTAGCTCAAAGGCCAGGTTGACCGCGACTTCGGGTCGGAACGGGTCTGTCAAGGCTCGTTCCTGCGGGGATCGTCCTCTGGTCATAGAGGAAGGGATCTAGGGCTCGGTGGGATGAATCCACATTGTATGAATTGCGGGGGTCGTCACCCAAATGTGTTCCATGCAGCGTTCGGCCGAGGCGGCTCCTCCCGACCACGCGCAGCGCGGTTCCAACGCTAGCTCCGGGGGTGGAGGGGGCCGGTACTCGAGCTCAGCCAGGAGGTCGCCTTGTATTGAACGAGCCTTCTGGGCCAACGCCTCAAGGGTTTTAAAGCGATGGGCTCTTGGGCTTGATGGGCTAAAGTAGGGCCGGAAGCGCGGGTGGCACTGACGGATAGCCCGTGCAACGCGCTCCTCTTCCGTAGCAGTGGGATCCGCTCTGCTGTACAGATCTTGCAATGCCCGAACGAATTCAGATAAGCTTTACTCAGAATGTTGACTACGCTTATTCAATTCCTCTAGGACACGGTAATCGTAATCCGGGGGAAGAAATTCGTTTTCGAACCGCTTCTGGAAGTCCTGAAAGGACGTAAACTCCGATTGCAACCGAAGCCAGCGGGCGGCGTCTCCGACCAAAGCAACCTGCGGGATGCGTTGTGCTACAACTTCGTCCGAAATTCCCATACCCCTCTGATAGGCGGTAAGGTCGTCCAGGAAATCGGCAACAAACTTCTTATCGGTATAACCTGAGAACGTAGGCACCGGTGAGTTGAGTCGTAGAGGTGCTTGTGCCTGCGGCGGCAAAACCGACCCGGCATCCAGGCGTTGAACCACCAACGAGCACAACTCCGTCATGCGTGACAGGAGTTCTGCCGTTGCGATGGCGTCTGAGTGCGGCGTGCGCACCTGCGCCTTGTCAGCCATCAGTCCCGAGAGCTTGTCCACCGGGTGGGAGCTGAAAACCTCGAAGAGAAAACACACGCGCAAACACAAAAAAGAAACAGCAATGAAACACAAACAATTGAACCGCGAACTAAAACAACTACTATGAATTAACCTAAACACTAGTACACACAACGCAAGCGAACAGTGCCGCGTGTTCCCCGCGACGGGACGGACGAGCTCGAACCCCCCCCCCCCCCCCCCCCCCCCCCCAGTGGGCGCCAGTTTCCACAATCTCGGGGCGTCAGCCCGTCCGTTCCGTACGCAAAGGAACAAGCAGCACAAAAGCAGATTCAAACAAACAACATAGGTTTATTCACCTCTGACAAGAGCACCCAGTCCTCTCCAGGACAAGCAACAGGAAAAAGGGAGCAAAGCTAGCAGGAGGACCTGCTTAAGTAGCAAAAACACCGCCCCTGTGACGGCCGCAGCCGATCTTATCTGATCCTGACTGTCAGGATGCCAAGCAGCGCTCCATACAAGATGCCGTAAGGTTTAGCATCAGAACAAGCTGAGGATGACGAAAAGCAGGTTAGAGGAGGAGCCGGAGGATATGGAACGCTGTTGTAGGGCGGACACCAAGAATGGTTGAGGTGCTCGAAAATCGCTCTAGTGTGACCGTGGGAATATGTCGGATTCATCAACCACGACAACGCTGTGTGCGTCTCCTCGGTGGAAAGACGAGACGTCGGGTAGTGGAGAGAGCGTAGCTACACCGGTACCTGAAAGGTATCTCTCTGGTATCTTTTCAAATCAGACTTGAAATGGTCAACGCATATACATAACGTACCCTCCGAAGCCAACAAAACCCTGGATTACCTAAAGCATAATCTTGACCTTTGCGCTTCGCATATACCTCAGAGGGCTTTTGAAACCTTTGTTAGATCGAAGGTTCGAAGGTTAGATCGAAGGTAGATCGAATATGCTTATGCCATTTCGAGTCCCCACCAACATTACCTGATCGCTCCACTAGAGTCCATTCAGAGCAGAGCTATCCGCATCATCTTTTCATCCTACTCGTGGGAGGTTAGCGTCTGAAGTCGCACTTTAATATTTCTCTTCTCTCCATTAGACGTAGAATAGTGTTAGAAGTTAAGTTTGTAAAGTAAACTCTCTTCCCCGGACTACGTTTCCGACCGCATAGACCACACAAAGAAAATCAGCAGATAGCTTGTAGCTTTTTTTCTATCGATCATTGCTTTGCGATGAATCCAACAAACAGGGTTCAACTCCCAGTGGCAACTTTCTATTATGGTTCCCTCTGCTTCTTCTTACCCTGGCCACTTTTCGTCCCGGTAGCTTTTTTCTATCGATCATTGCTTTGCGATGAATCCAACAAACAGGGTTCAACTCCCAGTGGCAACTTTCTATTATGGTTCTCTCTGCTTCTTCTTACCTTGGCCACTTTTCGTCCCGGTAGCTTTTTCTATCGATCATTGCTTTGCGATGAATCCAACAAACAGGGTTCAACTCCCAGTGGCAACTTTCTATTATGGTTCCCTCTGCTTCTTCTTACCCTGGCCACTTTTCGTCCCGGTAGCTTTTTTCTATCGATCATTGCTTTGCGATGAATCCAACAAACAGGGTTCAACTCCCAGTGGCAACTTTCTATTATGGTTCCCTCTGCTTCTTCTTACCCTGGCCACTTTTCGACCCGGTAGCTTTTTTTTCTATCTATCGTTGCTTTGCGATGAATCCAACAAACAGGATTCAACTCCCAGTGGCAGCTTTCTTTTATGGTTCCCTCTGCTTCTTCTTGCCCTGGCCACTTTTCGTCCCGGTAGCTTTTTTTCTATCTATCGTTGCTTTGCGATGAATCCAACAAACAGGATTCAACTCCCAGTGGCAACTTTCTATTATGGTTCCCTCTGCTTCTTCTTACCGTGGCCACTTTTCGTCCCGGTAGCTTTTTTCTATCGATCATTGCTTTGCCATGAATCCAACAAACAGGGTTCAACTCCCAGTGGCAACTTTCTATTATGGTTCCTTCTGCTTCTTCTTACCCTGGCCACTTTTCGTCCCGGTAGCTTTTTTTTTAATCGATCATTGCTTTGCCATGAATCCAACAAACAGGGTTCAACTCCCAGTGGCAACTTTCTATTATGGTTCCTTCTGCTTCTTCTTACCCTGGCCACTTTTCGTCCCGGTAGCTTTTTTTCTATCGATCATTGCTTTGCGATGAATCCAACAAACAGGGTTCAACTCCCAGTGGCAGCTTTCTATTATGGTTCCCTCTGCTTCTTCTTACCGTGGCCACTTTTCGTCCCCGTAGCTTTTTTCTATCGATCATTGCTTTGCCATGAATCCAACAAACAGGGTACAACTCCCAGTGGCAACTTTCTATTATGGTTCCTTCTGCTTCTTCTTACCCTGACCACTTTTCTTCCCGGTAGCTTTTTTCTATCGATCATTGCTTTGCGATGAATCCAACAATGAGGGTTCAACTCCCAGTAGCAACTTTCTATTATGGTTCCCTCTGCTTCTTCTTACCGTGGCCACTTTTCGTCCCGGTATCTTTTTTTTCTTTCTATCGATCATTGCTTGGCGATGAATCCAACAAACAGGGTTCAACTCCCAGTGGCAACTTTCTATTATGGTTCCCTCTGCTTCTTCTTGCCCTGGCCACTTTTCGTCCCGGTAGCTTTTTTTCTATCTATCGATCGTTGCTTTCCGATGAATCCAACAAACAGGGTTCAACTCCCAGTGGCAACTTTCTATTACGGTTCCCTGTTCTTCTTCTTACTGTGGCCACTTTTCGTCCCGGTAGCTTTTTTCTATCGATCATTGCTTTGCCATGAATCCAACAAACAGGGTTCAACTCCCAGTGGCAACTTTCTATTATGGTTCCTTCTGCTTCTTCTTACCCTGGCCACTTTTCGTCCCGGTAGCTTTTTTTTAATCGATCATTGCTTTGCGATGAATCCAACAAACAGGGTTCAACTCCCAGTGGCAACTTTCTATTATGGTTCCCTCTGCTTCTTCTTACCCTGGCCACTTTTCGTCCCGGTAGCTTTTTTTCTATCGATCATTGCTTTGCGATGAATCCAACAAACAGGGTTCAACTCCCAGCAGCAACTTTCTATTATGGTTCCCTCTGCATCTTCTAACCCTTGCCATTTTCGTCCCGGTAGCTTTTTTTCTATTGATCATTGCTTTGCGATGAATCCAACAAACAGGGTTCAACTCCCAGCAGCAACTTTCTATTATGGTTCCCTCTGCATCTTCTAACCCTTGCCATTTTTCGTCCCGGTAGCTTTTTTTCTATCTATCGTTGCTTTGCGATGAATGCAACAAACAGGATTCAACTCCCAGTGGCAGCTTTCTATTATGGTTCCCTCTGCTTCTTCTTACCCTGGCCACTTTTCGTCCCGGTAGCTTTTTTTCTATCGATCATTGCTTTGCGATGAATCCAACAAACAGGGTTCAACTCCCAGCAGCAACTTTCTATTATGGTTCCCTCTGCATCTTCTAACCCTTGCCATTTTTCGTCCCGGTAGCTTTTTTTCTATCTATCGTTGCTTTGCGATGAATGCAACAAACAGGATTCAACTCCCAGTGGCAGCTTTCTATTATGGTTCCCTCTGCTTCTTCTTACCCTGGCCACTTTTCGTCCCGGTAGCTTTTTTTCTATCGATCATTGCTTTGCGATGAATCCAACAAACAGGGTTCAACTCCCAGCAGCAACTTTCTATTATGGTTCCCTCTGCTTCTTCTTACCCTGGCCACTTTTCGTCCCGGTAGCTTTTTTCTATCGATCATTGCTTTGCCATGAATCCAACAAACAGGGTTCAACTCCCAGTGGCAACTTTCTATTATGGTTCCTTCTGCTTCTTCTGACCCTGGCCACTTTTCGTCCCGGTAGCTTTTTTTTAATCGATCATTGCTTTGCCATGAATCCAACAAACAGGGTTCAACTCCCAGTGGCAACTTTCTATTATGGTTCCCTCTGCTTCTTCTTACCGTGGCCACTTTTCGTCCCGGTATCTTTTTTTTTCTTTCTATCGATCATTGCTTTGCGATGAATCCAACAAACAGGGTTCAACTCCCAGTGGCAACTTTCTATTATGGTTCCCTCTGCTTCTTCTTACCCTGGCCACTTTTCGTCCTGATAGCTGTTTGTCTATCGATCATTGCTTTGCGATGAATCCAACAAACAAGGTTCAACTCCCAGTGGCAACTTTCTATTATGGTTCCCTCTGCTTCTTCTTACCCTGGCCACTTTTCGTCCTGATAGCTTTTTGTCTATCGATCATTGCTTTGCGATGAATCCAACAAACAAGGTTCAACTCCAGTGGCAACTTTCTATTATGGTTCCCTCTGCTTCTTCTTACCCTGGCCACTTTTCGTCCTGATAGCTTTTTGTCTATCGATCATTGCTTTGCGATGAATCCAACAAACAGGGTTCAACTCCCAGTAGCAACTTTATATTATGGTTCCCTCTGCTTCTTCTTACCGTGGCCACTTTTCGTCCCGGTATCTTTTTTTTTCTTTCTATCAATCATTGCTTTGCGATGAATCCAACAAACAGGGTTCAACTCCCAGTGGCAACTTTCTATTATGGTTCCCTCTGCTTCTTCTTGCCCTGGCCACTTTTCGTCCCGGTAGCTTTTTTTCTATCTATCGTTGCTTTGCGATGAATCCAACAAACAGGGTTCAACTCCCAGTGGCAACTTTCTATTATGGTTCCCTGTGCTTCTTCTTACCGTGGCCACTTTTCGTCCCGGTAGCTTTTTTCTATCGATCATTGCTTTGCCATGAATCCAACAAACAGGGTTCAACTCCCAGTGGCAACTTTCTATTATGGTTCCTTCTGCTTCTTCTTACCCTGGCCACTTTTCGCCCCGGTAGCTTTTTTTAATCGATCATTGCTTTGCGATGAATCCAACAAACAGGGTTCAACTCCCAGTGGCAACTTCTATTATGGTTCCCTCTGCTTCTTCTTACCCTGGCCACTTTTCGTCCCGGTAGCTTTTTTTCTATCGATCATTGCTTTGCGATGAATCCAACAAACAGGGTTCAACTCCCAGCAGCAACTTTCTATTATGGTTCCCTCTGCTTCTTCTTACCCTGGCCACTTTTCGTCCCGGTAGCTTTTTTCAATCGATCATTGCTTTGCGATGAATCCAACAAACAGGGTTCAACTCCCAGTGGCAACCTTCTATTATGGTTCCCTCTGCTTCTTCTTACCCTGGCCTCTTTTCGTCCTGGTAGCTTTTTGTCTATCTATCATTGCTTTGCGATGAATCCAACAAAGAGGGTTCAACTCCCAGTAGCAACTTTCTATTATGGTTCCCTCTGCTTCTTCTTACCGTGGCCACTTTTCGTCCCGGTAGCTTTTTTTTCTTCTATCGATCATTGCTTTGCGATGAATCCAACAAACAGGGTTCAACTCCCAGTGGCAACTTTCTATTATGGTTCCCTCTGCTTCTTCTTACCCTGACCACTTTTCGCCCCGGTATCTTTTTTTTTCTATCGATCATTGCTTTGCGATGAATCCAACAAACAGGGTTCAACTCCCAGTGGCAACTTTCTATTATGGTTCCCTCTGCTTCTTCTTACCCTGGCCACTTTTCGTCCCGGTAGCTTTTTTCTATCGATCGTTGCTTTGCGATGAATCCAACAAACAGGGTTCAATTCCCAGTGGCAACTTTCTATTATGGTTCCCTCTGCTTCTTCTTACCCTGGCCACTTTTCGTCCCGGTAGCTTTTTTTCTATCGATCATTGCCTTTGCGATGAATCCAACAAACAGGGTTCAACTCCCAGTGGCAACTTTCTATTATGGTTCCCTCTGCTTCTTCTTACCCTGGCCACTTTTCGTCCCGGTAGCTTTTTTTCTATCGATCATTGCTTTGCGATGAATACAACAAACAGGGTTCAACTCCCAGTGGCAACTTTCTATTATGGTTCCCTCTGCTTCTTCTTACCCTGACCATTTTTCGCCCGGTATCTTTTTTTTCTATCGATCATTGCTTTGCGATGAATCCAACAAACAGGGTTCAACTCCCAGTGGCAACTTTCTATTATGGTTCCCTCTGCTTCTTCTTACCCTGGACCACTTTTCCCCCCGGTATCTTTTTTTTTCTATCGATCATTGCTTTGCGATGAATCCAACAAACAGGGTTCAACTCCCAGTGGCAACTTTCTATTATGGTTCCCTCTGCTTCTTCTTACCCTGGCCACTTTTCGTCCCGGTAGCTTTTTTTCTATCGATCATTGCTTTGCGATGAATACAACAAACAGGGTTCAACTCCCAGTGGCAACTTTCTATTATGGTTCCCTCTGCTTCTTCTTACCCTGGCCACTTTTCGTCCCGGTAGCTTTTTTCTATCGATCATTGCCTTGCGATGAATCCAACAAACAGGGTTCAACTCCCAGTGGCAACTTTCTATTATGGTTCCCTCTTCTTCTTCTTACCCTGGCCACTTTTCGTCCCGGTAGCTTTTTTCTATCGATCATTGCTTTGCGATGAATCCAACAAACAGGGTTCAACTCCCAGTGGCAACTTTCTATTATGGTTCCCTCTGCTTCTTCTTACCCTGGCCACTTTTCGTCCCGGTAGCTTTTTTTTAATCGATCATTGCTTTGCGATGAATCCAACAAACAGGGTTCAACTCCCAGTGGCAACTTTCTATTATGGTTCCCTCTGCTTCTTCGTACCCTGGCCACTTTTCGTCCCGGTAGCTTTTTTCTATCGATCATTGCTTTGCGATGAATCCAACAAACAGGGTTCAACTCCCAGTGGCAACCTTCTATTATGGTTCCCTCTGCTTCTTCTTACCCTGGCCACTTTTCGTCCCGGTAGCTTTTTTTAAATCGATCATTGCTTTGCGATGAATCCAACAAACAGGGCTCAACTCCCAGCAGCAACTTTCTATTATGGTTCCCTCTGCTTCTTCGTACCCTGGCCACTTTTCGTCCCGGTAGCTTTTTTTCAATCGATCATTGCTTTGCGATGAATCCAACAAACAGGGTTCAACTCCCAGTGGCAACCTTCTATTATGGTTCCCTCTGCTTCTTCTTATCCTGGCCACTTTTCGTCCTGGTAGCTTTTTGTCTATCGATCATTGCTTTGCGATGAATCCATCAAACAGAGTTCAACTCCCAGTGGCAACTTTCTATTATGGTTCCCGCTGCTTCTTCTTACCCTGGCCACTTTTCTTCCCGGTAGCTTTTTTCTATCGATCATTGCTTTGCGATGAATCCAACAAAGAGGGTTCAAGTCCCAGTAGCAACTTTCTATTATGGTTCCCTCTGCTTCTCTTACCGTGGCCACTTTTCGTCCCGGTATCTTTTTTTTCTATCGATCATTGCTTTGCGATGAATCCAACAAACAGGGTTCAACTCCCAGTGGCAACTTTCTATTATGGTTCCCTCTGCTTCTTCTTACCCTGGCCACTTTTCGTCCCGGTAGCTTTTTTTCATCGATCATTGCTTTGCGATGAATCCAACAAACAGGGTTCAACTCCCAGTGGCAACTTTCTATTATGGTTCCCTCTGCTTCTTCTTACCCTGGCCACTTTTCGTCCCGGAATCTTTTTTTCATCGATCATTGCTTTGCGATGAATCCAACAAACAGGGTTCAACTCCCAGTGGCAACTTTCTATTATGGTTCCCTCTGCTTCTTCTTACCCTGGCCACTTTTCGTCCCGGTAGCTTTTTTTCTATCGATCATTGCTTTGCGATGAATCCAACAAACAGGGTTCAACTCCCAGTGGCAACTTTCTATTATGGTTCCCTCTGCTTCTTCTTACCCTGGCCACTTTTCGTCCCGGTAGCTTTTTTTCTATCGATCATTGCTTTGCGATGAATCCAACAAACAGGGTTCAACTCCCAGTGGCAACTTTCTATTATGGTTCCCTCTGCTTCTTCTTACCCTGGCCACTTTTCGTCCCCGGTAGCTTTTTTCTATCGATCATTGCTTTGCGATGAATCCAACAAACAGGGTTCAACTCCCAGTGGCAACTTTCTATTATGGTTCCTCTGCTTCTTCTTACCCTGGCCACTTTTCGTCCCGGTAGCTTTTTTCTATCGATCATTGCTTTGCGATGAATCCAACAAACAGGGTTCAACTCCCAGTGGCAACTTTCTATTATGGTTCCCTCTGCTTCTTCTTACCCTGGCCACTTTTCGTCCCGGTAGCTTTTTTCTATCGATCATTGCTTTGCGATGAATCAACAAACAGGGTTCAACTCCCAGTGGCAACTTTCTATTATGGTTCCCTCTGCTTCTTCTTACCCTGGCCACTTTTCGTCCCGGTAGCTTTTTTCTATCGATCATTGCTTTGCGATGAATCCAACAAACAGGGTTCAACTCCCAGTGGCAACTTTCTATTATGGTTCCCTCTGCTTCTTCTTACCCTGGCCACTTTTCGTCCCGGTATCTTTTTTTCTATCGATCATTGCTTTGCGATGAATCCAACAAACAGGGTTCAACTCCCGGTGGCAACTTTCTATTATGGTTCCCTCTGCTTCTTCTTACCCTGGCCACTTTTCGTCCCGGTATCTTTTTTTCTATCGATCATTGCTTTGCGATGAATCCAACAAACAGGGTTCAACTCCCAGTGGCAACTTTCTATTATGGTTCCCTCTGCTTCTTCTTACCCTGGCCACTTTTCGTCCGGTAGCTTTTTTCTATCGATCATTGCTTTGCGATGAATCCAACAAACAGGGTTCAACTCCCAGTGGCAACTTTCTATTATGGTTCCTCTGCTTCTTCTTACCGTGGCCACTTTTCGTCCCGGTAGCTTTTTTTCTATCGATCATTGCTTTGCGATGAATCCAACAAACAGGGTTCAACTCCCAGTGGCAACTTTCTATTATGGTTCCCTCTGCTTCTTCTTACCCTGGCCACTTTTCGTCCCGGTAGCTTTTTTTCTATCGATCATTGCTTTGCGATGAATCCAACAAACAGGGTTCAACTCCCAGTGGCAACTTGTTCTTCTTCCACCACTAGGAGCAGTGGCCACCAGCCACACAGGGCGATTGGCCAGGGTTGGTGCGGAGTAATCTCTAGAGGCTCATGAGACCCACGGTGACATGTTAGTAGAAGGAAGCCATAGCAGAGGGGAGGGAGGAAGCGGGAGGTACAAGATGTTTCAGAAGCGGCCGCAGATGGTCAGAAAGGCGGCGCTCTCGAAGCTATTTCAAACCGCCATTTTTCGGTGTGGGAGGGCTCCAAATGACAGGATGGCGTCCAGGGAGAGGGGAACCCCTTGTCTAGCCAGCGGCTGGGCAAGGTAGCTAAGGCGGGAGCGGTCGTAGAGGGGGGGCAGTGCAGGAGAAAGTGCTCCACAGTTTCCTCTTGACCGCAGTGGACGCACGCAGGAGAGCGGCTGACAACCCGCGCGGTGCAGGTAAAAGTTCAGTGGAAGGGCTAGACAGCGCAGTCGAGTCAGCAAGACTTCTACATGACGGGAGACGCAGCGGTCAGCCTGCAAGCGTGGGAGAGATGGGCGTACCGGGCTGGCAGTGAGCGGAGAGCGGTCAGCTCCAGCAGCCTTCTGTACCTGGCCCGCGTGATAGAGGGCAGGGGCGGAAGGACGTCAATGATAGGGCCGGAGAGGGAAATTTTTGCAAGGTTGTCCGCCAACTCGTTGGGAGATAGGCCACAGTGACCAGGAACCCATGTCAGGACCACCTCCGTGATGTGGCTAGGACTCAGGGCCTGCAGGAGCTCGAGCCACTCGCTGGGGGGGGGGGGGGCTGGCTAGGGCAGTGATGACCGACAGGGAGTCGGACAAAAGCAGGATCCTGGGAAATGTAAGGGGCGCCATTCTGAGAGCCAGTATCATGGCGAGGAGTTCGCTCTCGAACACGGGAGTGTAGTCAGGGAGGCGGATGGGCAATGACAGTCGAGCTGAGGGAAGACGACGCCGGCACCCGCTAGCTGAGCCGAGACCGAGGCATCTGTCGCGACAACAGCGTGAGATGGGAACTGGTTGATGTGCGCCGAGAGGAGGGTTTCAAGCCGGGGAGACGGAGCGTAGGCAACGCCGGGCTGGAACGCGTCGACAACTCGCAGAGCCATGGACGAGGACCGGACAGATGGGCGCAGGAGGGGCAGTCAGAGAAGTATTCAGCGAGGCCAGAAGGGATTCGACAAAGACGAGCTGCGGGGTGTTGGATTTTCGCCACCTCCGGGCGATCCACTGGGCCCGATCCCTGAGAGACTGGTTCTGTCTGGAGGCTAATGGGCTCTGGCAGAGCGAGGGAAGGTGTTCACAGTGAGTAGTGGAACGAGTCATCAGAGGGGGAATGCGGACTTCGGCATACAGCGCCTGGTTGGCCGTGTACTTGGGGAGGCCCATGCACAGGCGGAGGGCTCTCCTTTCTACGGCGAATAGCCTGCTCAGACGGTAGTCGGGGAGGTGCGAGAAGACGACACACCCAAACTCAAGAATTGGCCGTACGTAGCACTTGTACAGGAAGAGCAGGGTGCTCCTGCGCATACCATCAGCGGGCGCTCGCGCTGCGGGAGGATTGTGCCAATTGCTTTCGAAGCCTTCTGGCTTATGACTTCCACATGATGGTCCCAGTGGAGCATGTGATCATACCAGACGCCTAGGTAGCGCAGCAGGTTGGTCTGACGAATGGTCTGGCCGGCAACATCCAGAATGATGGTCACAGCTCCTCCAGTCCAGTTGGTCTGGGGGAACACCAGGACTGCAGATTTCTGGACGTTCAACGTGAGGTGGACGGAACGCATCCAGGACGACAGCGCGAGGAGATATTCTTGCAGTTTCTCACGTAGCGTATGCAGCGATAGAGAGCTGGAGAAGAAGGCAATATCGTCCGCATAGGTCAGAGTGAGGATGCCCGGGTCGAGAGGCAGGGAACTCATCAAAATGTTAAACAGCAACTTTATATTATGGTTCCCTCTGCTTCTTCTTACCCTGGCCACTTTGCGTCCCGGTAGCTTTTTTCTATCGATCATTGCTTTGCGATGAATCCAACAAACAGGGTTCAACTCCCAGTGGCACTTTCTCTTATGGTTCCCTCTGCTAATTCTTACCCTGGCCACTTTTCGTCCCGGAATCTTTTTCTATCGATCATTGCTTGCGATGAATCCAACAAACAGGGCTCAACTCCCAGTGGCAACTTTCTATTATGGTTCCCTCTGCTTCTTCTTACCCTGGCCACTTTCGTCGCGGTAGCTTTTTTTTCTTCTTTCGATCATTGCTTTGCGATGAATCCAACAAACAGGGTTCAACTCCCAGTGGCAACTTTCTATTATGGTTCCCTCTTCTTCTCTTACCCTGGCCACTTTTCGTCCCGGAATCTTTTTTTCTATCGATCATTGCTTTGCGATGAATCCAACAAACAGGGTTCAACTCCCAGTGGCAACTTTCTATTATGGTTCCCTCTTTGTAGTTTCATTTATAATCGACCAAGGGGCACCGGTGACATTCTTACTTTCTTAAAGTAAAAATATATGTTATTCCTAATCGAAAAAGAAACAAAACAAACCTAGTCGCAGTTCTTTGCGACATTTCGTTCTCGATCGGCGAGGCTCCAAGTAAATGAGCGCGATTTGGGCAGTTCCAGCTTTTCCAAATTTGGCGCGCTGGATCCTCCGAACGGCTGCTTTCTTCTGAAAGCAATTTTTTTCACTGGCAGAATGGGTGGTGAAGATTTGCTTAAGACAATTAAATTCGGTGGCAAATCCCGAAAACATTTCGAAAAAAAGTCGCGAAAACGCCTCCGAGGACGTTCGTAGCGCAACTTTGCCAATTTCTTATGTGGTCCCGTAATTTTCGAATATGACGAAACGTATATGAGATGAAAGGGCTTTTTTTACTCTTTCGTTTAGTATAGAGCGCGTTAGCATACCTTCAGAAATCCGTCCACAGTGACGCAGTAATCGCGAAAGTGTGCCAAAAAATCGCTGTTTTCAGGACCGTTTTTCTCAAAAAGGCCATCTTCAATTTTGTTTATATTTTGTGGAGACATGTCTTGGGCATCGCTCTTTGATATTATAAAATACAATTTCTACTTATTTTATTTCTTCAGGGCGCGCAAATTCTTTTTCCGCACCCTGTTCGCTTTTAATTTTAAGTGCCGGAGAATGGCATTCACAATGGTGCCCTTTTTTTCTTCTTCTTGCTGAATGGTATGACATTACGGGCTGATAAGGTTGGTTAACGTGGACCCAAGGATCGATCAAGGATAGTAACTGGAAACATATATTTATTGTTGCACTCTTACAGCGGAAGCCCCAGCACCAACCGCTTACAATAAACACCAGTCCCAGGCGGCACTGAATGTTTTTTTTTTATTGAATCTGTCCCAAAAGACTGCCGCAATTAGAGCTGTTCGCAACGCACGACACCACCAACTCTTGCCCAGGTGTATGAAGATCGCAGTCTGGGAACGGGATGCACAGCGGACCAGTAGCTCTCCTTTTCCGCTTCTCTGAACGCTTCGGCGTCCTCACGTGGCACATGCAGCAGCGTAACGTTCAGTAACCTGGGCGTTAGTTTGCGCGCAAGATCTTCTGCAGTCTGAATGGCTTCTCCTGGGGGCCAACGGAGATTGTGCAGTGAAGAATGATGCTTGACCACTCCACCGACCCCGTCGCAGGCATTCTTCCCGTGGCCAGGCGCACTGAACAGCCATTTGATGACATGGGGGCTTCTCTGCAGCTCGTGAAACTGGTATCAATTTTTAAAGTGTGCTGCAGCCCCATCTGACACATACGTACATACACCGTACAAAGGTCCGACTTCATCCATGTGTTCATCAATAGTTCTGATGGCCAGAAGCGTTAGCGCCGTGTCATGACGCATGTCGTCCGACACAACGGCGTAGCATCGGGGACCGGACAAATGGTTCACCACGCAAGTGAATACTGTTATTTGGTCTTTCTTCCAATGGTAACCCTGTATTACAGAAGGAAGAACGACCGTCCAATTTTCCGCATAGTCAAAGTGGAGGACAGCCCTTTTAGTATCTGAGAATGTCTTCTCACTATACCTATCGCATTCCGTTGAATGTTGCGCACGTAGTCATGAGTTACGTAGCGGGCTAGCCACTTTCTCAGAAGATGAATAAATTGATCAATGTTGAGGACTAACTTCTGAAGTGTGCTTGATTCCCACATGACGACCTCGACCTCCTCGGCATCGGCGCACATCTCCAAAGATTCCGCCGTCAATGCACTCTCACCTGGACACGATGTGCACCTACCCAGTTTGCACTCTCATGTTTGCGTTGGGCACAAGCACAATGATTTGAGGTCCTCAAGCGTAAAACACTTGTCCGAGACAAGATTCAGTGCATTCAGACATAAGTCGTAGTTGGCACAGCAAGTGCAAACGTACTCTTCCATATAGGGGCTCATAAAGACATGTGACAGGCGAAGGGAATAGAACTTTGTCAGGGTCATTTTGACTTCGGGATGCGCCTCCCGAAACTTGTGGTATGTCTCCGGATTTGTTCGCGACCTATAGTGCTTTGCCACTAGGTTGCCGGCACCTCCTTCCCGAATTTTCACATCTCGAGACCTTGGGCTCTGAATTGTACAGTCTAATTCGTCGTCCAGGTAATACTCGAGGGTAGTTCCATTGTGTCAAAGAAAGCGTTATTCAACTACAAAAAACATGAGTGTAGTCAATTTCGGAAGTCAAGTCCTCAAACAAAGGGCGAGAACGCTCACGCTGTTACTAGGAGACAAACAGCTACTCTCAATGACGTCACCTATACTTCGAAAATCCCAATCTGTGGAATTTTGCGGCTCCCTTGGAAAACTCGTGCAAGGGCGCGTTTTTCAGTGACGGATTTTTATATTCTGAATCTTCGCGGGACATTGATTTGTGATTTTGAATAAATAAGTTTAACGCACCATGTTTCAGTCTTCTGTGCGTAGGCGGTGCTGACTGTGGGTACATTCCCCCTGTCGTTCACATTCAGACCACCTTCATGACATGAAACATATTGTCGTCATCATTTCACCAAATTTTTAGTAGTTTCTTTACATCTTCATTTTGGCTTCTCATGACACACACTGGAATACTCTGGTGTCAGTGGGTCACTTTCTTAGAGGCGTCGGTTAACGTCTCAACTCTTGATTGTATCGTGATATAATTACCCTTTCCTTGCATATAGACTTTTACGCCACTTTACTAGGAAGCGGAGTTAAAATGGTCGTTTACATAATTAACAGCTTCACAGTATCAATAGTTCAGCAGTTGACTGATAATACGCCATTACAATGCGATATCACCGTCGTCGACATTTATTTCAGTTTTAAACAGTGGGGTTGGACTCGCTCAAAAAAAAGCGTGACCACAAGGCAGCTGCCATCCATTGGTCATGGAAGACGTTGCCTTCTGTTGACTTCTTCATTCCGCTAAACTTGACGCGTTCGTTTTCCTAAATTTATCACTCGCTATCTAAATTCAGAGCACTATGTGGATATCTCATATGTCTTTGTTAAACAAATAGGCAGTGAATATTTTCCCACTACATTACTCGCTTGTGTGCTGTCGTTCGTTCGTCACGTTATTATCACGAAACTCGACAGACAAGAGCATGGAATGACGGGTGGTTTCATTTTTGCCATTTCCGGTTCCCGTTGGCTCGCAGAGCAGCATGGAGGTGTCGGCTTACTGTGTGTATTCATCTTTGGATTAGTGTTGTCTTCGGAAATACATGCCAACATTTGTTACGATGGATAACGATTTATTGATTTCGCTCTCAAAGCATACAAACGCCACTTCAACACGTCATAGGCGGTAAACATCTTCATGTGTCATGTGTGTTAGTCGAAAGCAAAGGGATGGCGGTGTCGCATGTAATCTCACAGATAAAATATGATTCACGTTTGATATGACAACGTTTACCTTGCGATTCGGGTAGCGCTACTGAATTCTGCACGTATTCCGAAGGTTCGTACATACTCAACGCAATTACACGGCTTGCCTCGCTTCTTACTCTGGACGTTGTTCCCTCCATCGGCTTGTTTCCCCGTTTGTTATCCCACGTGACTACACAAGGTTGGCAACAAACGGAGCAGCTCCGCAGTAGTTGGGGGCAGAAATTCGTCCACTAACACTGTCCATGACCAACGGATGGCTGCGCCCGGAAGGTCACGCTCGGGGCTAGGAGAATACCATTGACGGCGCGCCAAGTACGTTGTCTAGAGTCTTCCTATATTAGCTCTATGGTTTTAAAACTGAATCGTCGTCGTCGTCATCGCTGCGTGCCGCTAAGCGTCGGGAGTGGCGAACACTATCCTTCTTAAAGCTTATGTGACACCGGCAAATTTGGATAACTGCCAGTGATTATATGGAGCCGTGGTCAGTCCGTAACTCCATCCTTGCAGCGGTATTCGCAGTCACATTGGTAAACCCCCATTTCGTTTGTCCCATCCTACAGTTGGCAATACAACCCCCTATCCCTGGTCAAAATGATGGCGACATTGACTCATTGGCTGTTGACCCAGAGGAAGCAGTGTAATGGTAATTTTTGTGAGGCATTATTTGAAATAATGGCGCTTTCTGTGGCTACGCACAATTGTTTACTCGCGGATTTAATCGCTGCAGAAAGCAATTTTCTGCATTACACTGGGCTTCTAGTTTCGCTTTCTGTGGCTACGCTGAATTGTAGGGGGTTTACTCGCTGTACAAAGCAATTTTCTGCATTACACTATGCTTCTAGATTCGCTTTCTGTGGCTACGCTGAATTGTAGGGGGTTTACTCGCTGTACAAAGCAATTTTCTGCATTACAGTGGGCTTCTAGCATTGATATTCTTTTGTTGCAGGAAACTCATTTTCTTTCAGCAAAAGCTGTCAAGAATTTTGAGGCGAACCGTCATGTTATGGTCTTTTTTAGTCATGGCTCACCTCGTCGGTCAGGAGTTGGCATTATAATTTTTCCATCTTGTCGCGGCGTGGTAAAGTGGTTTGATCGCGATTGGGATGGTCGCGTTATTTCGGTTGAGTTGGACCTAGCGGGCACAGTTCTCAGAATTGTGAACTTGAATGCTCCGGTCCGCCGGGGTGTCCGTACAGAATTTTCATTTTCATGCGATTATTTCATGGTGGGTAACTCAAACCTTGTGGTTGCGGGGGACCTTAACTGCACTATTGACGGTCATGGGAGTGGAAGCAGGCCTGTAAACCAGGGCCTGTTGCAATTAGTTGGCGGCCTAGAACTTATAGGTGCATTTTCTCACATATCTCCTGGAGTTTACCAATACACGTGGTGCAAGGCGCGGGGTGCACATAGCCGACTTGACCGGTTGTACATTTCTCCTTGTTTGAGTAGCCATGTTTTGAAATGTGATGTGCTTCCCTCTGGAGATATTTCTGACCACGAGGGTGTGCGTTTCTTGCTCACTGGGTTGCGAGGTTCTCGCTCCGGATCAGGCTGTTGGAAGCTACTGCGAGACACAGAAATTCGTAACGACGTCAAAGCGCTCCTTGTTGATCGCTGTGGTGACATCTTAGTCTCACCGGAATGGTGGGAAGAGACCAGATTTGGAGCCGTGAATCTTTTTCGTCAGTGGAGAGCTAGGCGTGCAAGGGAGAGCCGGGAGGAATTTGTGCACCTCCGGCAAGTTCTATCTATTTTGCGCCATCCTGGGTCGCGAGGCCCAGGCAATGATCAAGCCATACAGGGCGTGCTAGGGAGGGCTAGCATCTCTGAGATTACGTCTCTGGGACCAGTTTGCGGCAGCACATTCTGTCGAGCGCTGGTCACGAGCAGCATATTCCTCTCGCCTTTTGATTGGCCATTACCTCCGTCGGCCTCCCAGTGTCATCGAGCAACTTGTTGGAACCGATGGTGTCAGTTAGACCGATAAGGTGAGATTTTGGCGGAGATAAAATTTTCCAAAATTGTTTTGGTTTATTTGTCAAGAGAGACGGGAGGTCGATGGTAAAGAACTTATGTTTCACTTCCTTGATCGAGCGCCTGTATTCCCGTTCACAGTAGTGAAACTTAGCCCACGATACGTCGTCGCCAAGACGCTTTGCCTTCCTGAATAAACGCTTTTTCTCGGTTAGCAAGATTTTGAGACACTTCGTGAACCAAGGATTGTGATCATAAGATTTCACTAATATCTTTGGAACATGGTACCCGGTAAGGTAGTTTATGTTGCCACGAAAGAGGGACCAGTTACCCTGAATGGAACGAAGCGAGGTGCCAGGAAAGGAATTTTCACACGGAGCTTCAAGACCCTCGTTGATGGCTTGGAAGATAGTTCGAGCGTAGTCGTATATGGTTTTATCGTTGAATTTACGAACACTTGGACGAGTGGAAGAGATATCGAAGAAAATGGCCTTGTGGTCACTAAGACCATCAGTGACATGCAAAGAAGTGATGTGCTCAGGATGGGAAATTAAAATCCAGTCAAGGGTTTGCTGTGTGGCATGAGTTATTCGGGTAGGATGTGGAACGACCTGCGATAGATTAAATGTAAGGCATAAATCCACAAACAGTGTCTCTTGTGAACTCCGGGACGGATTGCAGTGGAGCAGGTCCCAATTTATTGACCGTATATGTATCAGGGTATATTGAAGGTATATATCACTGTATATGTATCAGAGCAGAGTTGAAGCTTCTTGAGTGCGCACAGACGGTGATCTCAGTTGTCTCGCGACGTAACAGACGGAGAAAGACACCGGCTGTCGCCATCCCGAAAGCTATGCCCATTTTTGTTGATGCACCCACGAATCCACAGGAGGACTGCCGAAGCTCTCCCACTCGTATTAAGTACCTGTAGCTTGAACTACAAACAGTTTGGTGCACACTCCACAAAACGAGAACAGCTGATTGCTGATTTCATGAACGCGGCCATGCGAACCGAGAAGGACATTTCAACAGAGGAGCAATTTTAGGTGAACGTGGCGCTAGTCGTCGGTGCAACAATTTCCGGAGTGAACCGACCTCAAACAGCTCAGATAACGCTTTTTCATTCTTTTTCTTTTTAGTATTATTTATTATTATTTCTGATTAATTTCCAATTCTAATTCCAATTCTAGCTCAAACGCTCAGCGCGCTGACACTTGTGCAACGTAGAGTAAATAAATATCTCGTTTTTCTAAGGAGAAGAATACTTGAAGTATATTGAATTGAATTGAATTGAATTTATTCAAGAGATGGGAATGTAACTTACACTGGCTATGTACAAGGGATGGCCTAAAAGCAACAAGACTGCTGCTTGACGAGGGCACACCCCCAAGAGGATACTCGGCACAACGGCAGTAAAGTACATACAAGCAATACACACGTGACGACAATACACAATATGATATGATTCGTGCAATGTAACTTTGAGCAAAAAATATTAATTGAAAAAAAAAAAGAAACCCAAGAATATACAACATGAACAACAAGTGAGTCAAAGTACAAATGGAAACCATAGACTCTAAGCAGGTGAAGTCAGGTGACAAACATAGAATCGCAGATCTTTCAATGAGAAGCTCTGTATGTCTAGCCCATGCAGTGTATATTTGTTAAGAAGCGACGAGATATGATACGATACAGTTTGGTCACCATAGGTTGTACGCGATCGAGGCACTTGCCAAAGCTGGGCCTGTCGAGTTTTTTGGGTAAGATTTTGTTTTAGTTTGAACAGTGATAAGATTAACTGGTTATCATGTCTAACTGCAGTGAGGTAGGCTTTGATAAGATGATAGTCATAGTAATGGTCTATTTTAATGATATGGAGGCTACGGAAGATGTCAGCAGTATGCGAAAGAGCTGGTACACAAGCAATATACCGTATTGCACGTTTTTGCTGTAGGAGAAGAGTAGTTAGGTTTTGTTGTGTTGTCGTGCCCCATACGAGATGACAATAGTTGAAGTGAGACATGATTAGGGAATTAAGTATCAATAACTTAACAGACTTAGGTAATAAGTATCTGTGCCTACTCAAGATTCCTATCGCTTTGCTTATCTTTCCCTTTAGATAGCTTACATGGGCATCCCAGGAGAGGTGTTCGGAGAAAAACACTCCCAGTATCTTTACAGTTTTGACTATTTCAATAGCCTCATCTCCCAGGGAAATGTTAAGCGAGTGGTGTTCTGGCTTATTTCTCGGCCTGTAAAGTATCGCCTTTGTTTTAGCCGCATTTATGATTAAACGATTTTTTGCGCACCAAGTGCCGATATCTGCCAGGGCTCTGTTCGCCTTCCTAATAAGGTCGTCAATTACATTTCCCGAGAAAAATAAGGTAGTGTCATCGGCGTAGATGAAAAATTGCCCGAGTTCAGTGACTGTGGTAATGTCATTTACATACGTGTTAAATAAAAGCGGCCCTAAGCTACTACCCTGGGGTACACCCGCGATTAGCTGTAACATGTCAGAATGACAGTTATTATTATACACATATTGGTATCTGTTTTCCAGGTAGGACCTCAGAAGAGACAGTGCCACCCCACGTATGCCGCAATGTTCGAGTTTTTCTAACAGTATGCCATGGTCTAGAAGGTCAAAGGCCTTTGTAAAATCAATGTAGATACCTAATGTATAGAACTTATTTTCAAGATTTTGAATGATTAATTCTTTTTGATATAAAAGTGCAGCCTCGGTTGAGTATTTCTTACGAAAACCGAACTGTGAATCTGAAATGACGTTATGTATGGAGAAGAACTTCGTTATTCGAGAATGAATTATTTTTTCTAGCACTTTGGAGAAAACAGGCAATATTGATATTGGCCTAAAGTTCCCAAGCTCATCATGTCGTTTACCCTATTTCCGTAAAATGATGACTTTGGATATTTTCATTTTTTGCGGGTAGATACCAGTTGAGAGGGAGAGGTTGTATATGTGGGTTAGCACAGGAGCAAGGATGTCAATAACAAATTTAACAGGACCAATTTGGAAGGATTCGTAATCAGATGCCTTACTGTTTTTACTATTCATGAATAGTGTAAAGACCTCACTTTCAGTCGTTGGCTCAAGGAAGACGGAGTCCATATTCCTCGGGGTAGTTCTGTAATAGTTTGTGCCAGAAAGAGATGGGGCGGAATATTGTCTGGAAACATTTACAAAGTGTTGATTGAATTCTGTGCATAGGCTCTCACCAGTTAAGGTTACGCCACCAACGCTTACGTGAGTAACCTCACGGCGATCTATTTTTGTGATGTTTCTTATCGCTTTCCATGTAGCTGCTGAGTCATGTGCATTTGCAAATAAGTTCCTGAAATAGATCGCCTTTGCACGTTTGACGCATGCTGTGACGCGATTACGAAAGCTCTTAAAAGTTTTAAAGACATTGCTGTCCCTAGAACTAAGAAAGTCATGATAGAGTTTATTTTTTTCTGCAATAAGTTTCAGTAATGCTGGGGTCACCCAGGGTTTGCGTACGCGGCGGTTTATTTTTTTAGCCCTAACTGGAAAGTTAGCATCGTAAATACGTTTAAACAGGCAGAGGAATTCGTCATAGGCTTCGTTCACACATTGCTTCGTGGTGACGAAGGACCAGTCGACGCTCTGAATATCATTTCGAAATTTCCCAAGCGATTCGGCAGTAATTAATTGTGAAGTGTAGTAAACAGGCATCTCCCTGCGTCTGTACGCGGGCGCAACAAATGCATAAATCGGAAGATGGTCACTAATGTCGCATGAGAGGGCACCAGCAACTATATCAGATTCGTTCTTGTTAGTAATGAAGACATCAATCAGTGTGGATGTACAAACAGTGATTCTTGTCGGAACTCTTATCACATTCACAAACCCGGAGGCGTCAAGGAGCAAACATAGTTCAATAGCCGCAGTGGAATTACTGAGTAGGTCTATGTTTATGTCTCCACTCATGTAGAGCGTGTACCTGTTTTCAGATGCAAAATCAAGTAACTTATCTATCAGGTTAAGAAAGATGGGAACATTTCCTGAAGGAGGACGGTATACGACAACAAAAATGCGGGAGTCATTTTTTACACATAACATTTCTACGTCTTGTGAAATAAAAGAGAACTCATCTATTTGTTCATAAAGAAGACTTCCCGCCATCTGCAAAGCTAAGCCACCTCCTTTTCTATTGCTCCTACTCAGACAAATATTCTGATATCCTGGTACAACAAATACATGATCATCATCAAACCACGTTTCAGAGAACATGATTACATCGAAGGAAAATTTCATGGATTGGAACAATGCTATAAGATCATCGGATTTATTGTACGCTGCACGAACATTTAGGTGAAAGAACGTGAGAGCATTACGTGGCTTAGTCAGTGTTTCAGGCGTATCATACATAAGTCAAAAACGTCAACATCAGAAAGTATGGCTCGTGCATGTGTATCTATCCAGATACCTTGATAACATCGTCGGGATGGCAGACATATACAGAAGGTTCACCCTCTGACTTACGAACATAGACTCTGCCATTTTTAACCCATGCGAATGCCAGTTTGGACTCCTTCTTTTTTGAAATTGCGACGCCAAGAGTACGCTTAAGTGTAGGGCATAGGTGCTCGTTCACAAAAACTGGGGTTTTTGTTGTTAAGCCAAGGTCTAAGGTAGATAGGCATTTCCCTTTGCATTTGGTGAGTGTAAAGTCGCGCGTTTGTCTATCCTTAAACTGAAGAATAATGTTCATTGTGTCAGAATTGGGAATAGGCACCGAGTGCATGATATCAACACGTTGCGCTAACGAAGGCTCACCAATCGCGCTCCAAAGACTGGAGATCATAGCTCCCACGTCCTGTTGCTCATTCAAAGGCACACCTTTAATCTCAATGTTCCTGTTTCTCATGTACTGTTCACATTCAGTAACCCTTTTTTCTGCTGCCTTCAGGGACGCCTTTAGTTCGTTATTTCCCTTCTGAAGTGCTTCGTTTTCGGATTTTAATTTCTTTTGCTCATCGAGCAGTGCCGTGAACTTTCCGTTCATATCATTGAAGACATTACTTATATGCTCCATGGCGGATTTCATTTCACGCATTTCCCTGCGGTAGTCGCGCTCGAGTGTGTCCTGTATTTCTTTAAAACCTAGTTTCATTTCCCGCTTAAGTTCTTCACTTAGTTTCGCCATATCCTTATCCCTAGACATGACACTTCAGTAAAATAGTACACAGGTGTCAGTGGCAGCAGCAGCAGCAATACGCTAGCAAAAACAGGTAACGAGGTAAGATAGCAATGCTCACCTGCAAAACACAAAGGTGAAAGTAAGACACGCTGTTCGTGAACAATGCCGTGCTGCCGCTGACACCGAGTAAAAGAGCTCGACGGTGGCAGGTTCCTTTTAACAGTCAGTCGTGGCGATGACGGTGACCCAAGCCGACTAGTAGGGATGACAGAACTGGCTGGTTACCAGGTTCCACAATGCGCTGATGAGATAACGCTGAGTGCAGCACGTTTCAAAACCGGTGGTAGTACCAAACGTGGAAGTTGTGTCTACACGATAAGTCACAATTGACAGCAAGGTTCAGAACACTGCAAAACACAAAGGTGAAAGTAAGACACGCTGTTCGTGAACAATGCCGTGCTGCCGCTGACACCGAGTAAAAAAAAAAAAAATGTGTTTTGTGATTCTTTTTTTCTCTCTCTACGTTCCAGAAACATACGGTTTCCGAGCCAAGACAATATAGTTGCGAGCGCAGTTGGCATACAGAAGTGCATACAGATCTCGTACCGTGAAGACCACCACCCCAAAAGTGCTTGCCACGGTTTCGGTTTTGGCCCATTTGCATGTCAAAATTCAGGGATGGATATTTAATACATGTACGTGTTTCAAAATATTTAAACGTGGTGTGGATTTTAACTAGGACAGTCTCCCATATCGGTATCTGGCTTTTGTTCAAGACGTCCTTATTAGAGTAAATAATGAATTTCATTGATTAGCCATCCTTATTAGTCAGTGTAGCCTTTCTTGGAAAAGATACGCGCCCGTAGAACTCAACTGTGAAAATGACGTGCTCTCGTGACTTTTTTATAAAAATTTTTCCAAGCTGAAACGTACATACACAAAATAAACGGGGTGCCACAAAGGCATACTTCGTGGTCGTAGCTATTTTTAATAGAGATTTTTTAAATAAAACAACTAGGACTACGCCTACATTAGTTTCGCACGTACGCGTATGCGAGTGGAGGAAAACCTTATCTGCAAGGTATTTTGGGATTCTAATTTCCATAATTCACTAAGATGTATTTTTCTTTATTATTATTATTATTGCACAGTCTCGAGGCGTGTGCGCAATGTCCGTAGGTAGCCGGAGACGTTGCCTGCAGCGTGGTCAGCATCTGGTGTTGGACCAAGAGCCAGCTCGGTTGGAAGGCGGAGGTTGCGTCCGGTCGCCATCATCGCTGGTGTTTCCCCTGTAGCCTCGTGGAGCGCTGTCCTGTACGACAGAAGGAAGAGGGGAACCAGAGTATCCCAGTTCCTCTGATTCTCGGACACAAATAATGTTGTTTTTTTTTGTTGTTTTTGATGAAGCTGTTTTTCTGTTTTTCGAGAAACAGAAAGACCAGAATCGCTGGCAATCAGATATGAGATGAATCCTTCATCTGTATGCTTCAAATTATTATCCACAGAGGTGACATTTGTTTATAGTGCACCGCTTCAGGTTTTCCATTATGGAGATGCCTCGCTCGCACTAACTCGGAAGTCGGCAAGGGGGAGCGAGCCCTAACCTAACCAAGCCTAACCTGAAGGAGAGCACTACAGGACATGGAGTTAGAGATTGAGAAGTACGGCATATACAAAGAGGCTCGGGAGAGGGGGGAGGGGGCAGAGCCAACACCGTGAAAACTCGAGGGGCGGTGGACTGTTCCCCCTGCCACCACATTCCGATTTATACCGAAACTAAACAGGAGCAGCTTTCCAAGCTACGGCTCCGGAACGGACCGACAACAGTAAAAAACGATAAAGAAAAGAAAGAAAAGAGAGGAAGGAAGCACAAAAAAGGTATATTCGCTTGAAACGCAACGGGACAAAAAACATTGCTAACACGTTTTTCTGGTGGCGGCCATCGGCATTTAGCAGCCGTTCTGAAACCTGATGTGGATTACAGGCCCAAATAATGACAAATGAGCAAGCCAGCATCCTCGCTGCTCACTTTTTGGTGTTTTACGTCGTTTGAAGTGCAAATTGTTGCGCCTACCATTGGCGCCACATTCGCGTTCAAATTGCTCCTCTGTTCAACTGTCCTTGTCGGCTCGCATGGCCGCGGCCATGAAATCGGCAATGCGCTGTTCTAGTTTTCTGGAGTGTACACCAAACTGTTTACAGTTCAAGGTACAGATACTTAATCCAAGTGGGAAAGCCTCGGCGGTCTTCCTGTGGATTCGTGGGTGCATCAACGAAGATGGGCCTAGTTTTCGGGATGGCTGTGTGTGCGACACATATACACACATATACAATAATATAAATGTTATACTACTGTGCGCAAGTGACGCATGCTGTAGGTTAGGGGGTCCGTCATGACAGAGTGAGAAATAATGCGACAGACGTGACCGAAAGCACGTTATCTCGGTTCCCGAGTGGTTGTGCGCTGAACTGAGCTTCCATTTCTTAAAAACAACTTAAATACATTGCAGTGGTAGCGAGATAGTTTCCTTGGTTTTGTCGCATATTGCGGTCACTTCACCTGCTTTTTTTTTTCGCCAAGTGGTGTAACCCCCGCTTTGACTCTTGCGGCCTCCCTAAGGTTTATAAGTCAGTTTTGGTAACACTGATATTGTTACATGTGACACATTGTAGTGTACTGCAGCCAGCTTCACTGTTTGACTGATAATTTGCACGGTTACTTCTTTAATATTATGTGAATAACTTTCATCTGGTACTGTACCATTAAATAGGATAGGTGTCCATTATGGTTTAGAATTATTTTCCCTTTGCAATGTCCCCACATTAACCTTGGTGACAAGTTCTCTCTCATTAAATTCCTTTTGAGACTTCACACTGCTTACAGCATAATGTGAGAATGAGAAAATGTACGCTTCACATGTTGTCAGCATCCTCTACAGCAACTGCTCTTGGGCTTAAAATCTACAAACTACACACGAAAAAAAAAAACGAAAAACAAATGTAGAACAGACGACATAGCAAAAAGGACATGACAAAATGACTGGGACTGTGCTATGCTATAAATTTGTGTGTGTGTGTGTGTGTGTGTGTCTCTCTCTCTCTGGAACTGCATTTTTGTGAACATGTGCCATGTTGCCGGCACCCTTGCATTCTTGTCACAAAAACAGCCTCAGACAAAAAAATGCAGACAAAAAGGTAGAGAACTCCAGCTTAACATAACAAGAGAGAACAAATATGGGGACACAGGAATCTTCTAGAGTCGCGGTGACCCCTCGGTTTGTAACAAAAACCGTGGCCCCTCCCCGAACAATAGCTTAGGTGAACTTAGGTGAATAGCTTAGGAAACAATAGCGACCGGTTGTGCAATCTCTCATTCAGTTTGGCGCTGATGATGTCGGTCGCATGACGGATGAAACGCCTGCGTAAACCTTGTCATTTTGTTATGTTAGGCCGTAGTTCTCTACTTTTTTGTCTAGTTATGTCATCTCCCGGCTTTTGGAGTATTTTTGCATAAAGATGCGGGTTGTGAGAGGCACATAAACACTGCTTACATTGCTAACCTGTCTATCACAAGACATGTGAAAGGACTGCCAAATTAAAATTCAATAATACAAAAATGATTCTAAAATAAATAATTCCAATAGAAGGGAGAAGTAAACATTGGAATAACAGGTAAAGGTAAAGCACTGAAGTGTTGTCATTCTTCTGATGGTGTACGATATGCTGCCCTATTTAACCCATGACATATATGTTGTCAATCATTAACTTCTTGCATTCAACATCAAGATGCTATACCTATTCCATCTAAGCGACTCGTCTTTACAGGGACACGTACCCTAGTGAAAATGTATCTGAGAGGCCTCTCAGGTCTAATATGTTATGGGACTGAGAGGACCTCTCAGGCTGAGAGGTCCTCTCAGGCCTGTGGACCTCTCAGGCTGAGAGGTCCTCTCAGGCTGGTGGACCTCTCAGGCTGACATCTCAGGTTGAGAGGACCTCTCAGAAGCTAATGCCCAGATCTGACATCGGAACATCAATGTTCAATTTCGCCGTCTACGCTGCACCTGTCGTCGGAGTGGTATAATCATACAGTGCTATGATACACCAGACATAGATACAGACAAGTACATGTCACAAAACTCCACATATATTGAGTTCCTTCGATTGTACAGATACACTCAAGGCATGCACACTGCTATCTGATTATGTAACAGTTATTTCAAATGTCTTAAAGAATTGTGAATATCTAATATTTGTTGAAGGATCGCTCGCAAGAAACTACACGAAACGCTAAATTGCACCAACAGAAACTAGATTTAGCACTTACATGTCTACGAAAGCGTGCGAGTCATCATCAACACATACTGTCGTATTCCACAAAGCGTGAACTCATGGGACACATATTCACAATGTCCGTACAGCGGCGATGAAAAATATTATTGAGGAACTCTGCTTCTCGGTGATCAAGTTCATCAATTTTACGTATACTTCGGGACTTGCGATGCAACGTCTAGTTTCCCTCGCTTGCGTAAGCCACCAACTAACTGGAGAGATTGGGTTCTCACCACCTTGTGTTCTCACCACCTGTCACTTCGTACGAGATTCATCTGTAAGAAATACAACTTCAAAATGTCAGTGTAAGTCAGTGTGTAGGCATCGAAATATATAACACACCGTTTGGCACCCAGCGCCGTTGGTAACGTTACGTGGTTGGTAATCTTCCTATCGGCGCTCATAATGCGTGTCTGCGAACAGTAGTAAAAGCCTAAAGTGAAGAGGAATGGCTGTCAATCACAAAAGCATATTTGAGACATCGTCTACATACCTCAAAAACAGTTACAATCCCGAAGACAAAATGCAAATTACTTGAGATCCGCGGCCGACGTCCTCACACTTCAACGTTTCAAAACAGACTGACTGGCCGAAACGCTTCCACTTACGTGCAGTGCAATAATGCACGGATTGCAAGTACAATAGCTTCAAGGGGGGAAGGCAATACAAGGTTATCACGGCACGTGTTCCTTGAAGGAATAATGCACAAACACGTGAAATCTTGCGATCTATTTTCCAAAGCGGACGAGGTAGCATGTTCCGCGGCGCGGAAAACACGTAGCAACTTGCTCTGAGAGGTGTTGCACGACGCACTGTCGCAAAGCTGTCTGAGAGGTCCCCCCAAACCTCTCAGGGCTACATGAATGATTATACAACGTCTTCCAGATTTTCTCTAAGAGGTCCTCTCAGACCCCTCTGTGCTGCCTGAAAGGTCCTACCAGACCTTTCAAGATTTCTTAAAAGGTCCTCTCAGACCTCTTAGGAGTGCTTGAGAGGTCCTCTCAGACGTCTCAGAATTTCTTAAAAGGTCCTCTCAGACCTCTTAAAAAATCCTGAGAGGCCTCTCAGATACATTTTCACTAGGGGTGGCACACCATTTTGGCACAACGATTTGATATCTCTGCTTGTTGGACATATGAAGAAAATACTGTGCCAAAATTGTGTTACCTACATGACATGCTGCATCTGCTGAGATATGTTACGGGAGATATACTCCTGAAACGATGAAAGTAAGTGCATACGAGTACATATGCTTTGCAAAGTTGTTCCAAAGTTCCAAGTAGTTGTTACAAAGCATGTTCGTGTTGAATTGGCAAAGCATTAGTCGATCTCATAACCAAGTGATGAAATATACTAGTGAGATATGCGGAGCAGCAAGCACTGTTGCATGGCCATGTTCACAATGGGCAATGACGCTTTTCACTTTGCGTACCGCGGACTGACTATGCTCAGTGAGTGGTTTGCAGTGTTTATGATTGATGCAGGCCATGGCAATTACCAATGAACTTTGCAGATTGTGCAATGGTATCTTTTGTGAACAAGACAAACCTCAATATATTCCCATGTAATTTTGATCCTACAATTAATTGAGTTGAGGGTTTCCGGTATTTAGGTGTGCACCTCTCTTCTGATATTTAGTGGACACGAAAACTATCTTTCGCAGACAGTACGCTGCTGGCATACAAAGCCCTCGTACAAAGTGCCTTACAAACGGTATAAATGACATCATACTTTTCATCACAAAAACAAATGACATCGCACTGTTCAACAGAGCCACAAATTTGGTACAGCTGAGATACGCTCAAAGCTAGGGGGACGAGTTCGCATCAAAAAGGCACGGTCTTGAAGGGGTTACGGTGGTCTCTAAGAGAGCACGCGACTTTCGGTCCTACTTTTATTTCAAGAGGAGGCAGCGAACAAGTGCCCATTCGTGGATCCCAGCCCTCCCCTTCCGATTTGTTTCGGTATCAGTCTGTCTACCAATGTCATGATGACATTTATATTCTGTTGTGTTTCTTACGTGATGTCCGGGACATGTATGTAGGTAGGTATCCCAAGAATTTCTTTTTATTATTAACCTTTTTTGTAGTTTGAATCCCTCGAAAAACCATTGCACAGCACCAGAACACAAAGGCTACATAATGACCCAGTTTCACCAACCTTTTCAGCATCTCAACTAAGATTAACGGTCATTAAACTACCTGCTTCACTAAAGGAGTCATCACTGAAGTATTCACCACATCACCGATGGAAAAAAAGAAGTGTATGTTAAGTTCAAGAATTGGCAACCCTTGATATTGGTTCAGTTAACCAGAGTTGGTGAAACCGTGCCTATGGAAGTCACCGAAACATTGAACACATCACTAACCAAAGTTTGTCAAAAGAATTGAATGCTAGCATGAAGTTTTGGCAATTGTGAGTAGCATTTGAACCTCTGCCTATGTAGCTGCAGCATAATTACAAGTTATTCAGAAAAAGTAGTACAAAATTTGAGGGTACTCTACTCTATCTTCCTCTGCATGGTACTAAAAACTGTGATGATTCCAAGTGCTCATCCTCTTGGCCCAGATTCTGCAGCAGATTTATCAGTCATTTGTGTTCCTATTTGTGGTACTGTGGCAAACTAGCCACTCCACCCACATACCGGCATTCCTAGGTTACACATAACATGTAGTTGAAGTGTATGCTGCGAAGAGGGGAGTCCTGTAGATCACATAAACAACATACAGAAACCGACACTGAAGATTTTTGTTTGGGTTTAATTTGTAGAAGCTTTCGCGTGGAGGTCCACGCTTCCTCAGGTAGGACCTGAGGAAGCGTGGACCTCCAAGCGAAAGCTTCTACAAATTAAACTTAAACAAAAATCTTCAGTGTCGGTTTCTGTATTTTTTTATGTAACATGTAGTTATACGAGTGGTTTAAACCACCTCGCAGAAGTTGCAGATGTTCATCAACTTTACTTTGAGATGGACAGGGAGTTTCATTGCCTGGGGCGATACTCTACCCCATAGCTGCTTGTGGTGTGAGGAAGGAAATAATGTCCCGTGGAGTCCAAAATTGCCAAAAGAGCTTTGAGAGCAGGCATTCGTGGTCTCGATTTAGCCATAAGCCAAGCAATTTTATCTGAAAATAGCAGTTTGGAAAGTTTGGTAGTGTGGGCAGTGACACAGAATATACTCTGGGTCTTCTACAGCACTGCAGTGATAGTAACTGAAAGAGTCAACTTGCCCCAGAGGGTAATGACACCGAGCTGTAAATGCCCCATTTAGTCACAGTCCATGAGTCACAGTGCACCTACTTGGCGAGAAGTGTTTTGTGGCATCCAAAAATCAAGCTCTGGGTCAAATTGCTCAGTATAGACGGGAGGAAAATATGTCAGTTGTCCATTGACAGGAAGACTATTTATACAATCCATTGATGTGTTGGTGAACGACATCTGCTGTTTACATGACCACTAACAGTCCTTTGCTATCTTTCACTGTGATTTAATTAAACACCTCCCTCATGTGACGGTGTTCCAGTTTTACGGCACAGTTTTATCTTGCTGAACCACTTTTCGCGGCTCTTATCAAACATAACATTAGCGGTTCTTCGTAGGCTGAGGCCGAGGAAAGCAAGAGACGTTTACATGATGTTAACGTGATTACCTTCGTGACAAATGGTCGACACAGCAGTTTTGCGGTACGTTTTATATGTTGCTCATCCAGGACATTTTTCGCTACCCGATTTCCTGTCCAAAACAGCTACGACTGCATCAATGTCACTTCACCCATGAATTCCTTCATGTGTTGCACGCGCGTGTTAGCACACCAAGTCGTTACACGTCTGAAAAATACTTGACGAAATCGGCAGAAAAAAACATATGCTTTATTAGAGCTTACAGTGATTATCCTTTTTATGCTGCACATCCCGCAACACTATACGGCTCCGTGGTTACTCCATTTTCTCAAATAGCCTCGTCGCCAATGTCGCCTCGTGGTAGCCGAACGGCCGAACCGCTGAAGTGTTGTTTTCCTAGTATTCGTACGCGTAGTTATTGACGCCTCTAACTTAATTAAATTAGCGAATAATTGAGGGATACATAAGCTGAATACGACACAGAATTGCATAAAGACTCGTTATTCTGGAGTGTGACCTTAAACACTGATTTTCTCACGTTAAACCATGCTTGACCCTGGACTCCATAGACCAATTGTGATTCATTTTGACAGCTTGAATTTCAAAGGATTGGAATTTGAAGGGTGGATTTATTAGCGTGGATTTCAAAAGTTTTATTATTAAGAGTGGGTAACAGGGTACACCCCTTGGACGCGTTCGGACGAATGTTTAGGGCTCTCGCTCGGAAATCGTCTTTCGTTGTGGTTTTGCTGCCCCGGTGCCGTGACTGTTTATTGTGCCTTCCTAGTGATATCTGCTTGTGTGTGCACCATGGAAGATACCTCCGGAAGCCGTTGGACTTCGTGAATTGAAGGTTAGTTGTGTGCCTGTAGTGCTGTGTTTCGTGAACCTTTTGCTTCGTAATCTTCCTAGCATGTGGGTTCCAATAACTGTATCTGCTCAGTATGGTTATTACCATATTGATCCATATTATCTTATCCTTTATGTGTTATCTCAGTGTGCTGGTTTCGCTGCTGGTTAACCTCTTATCATCACCTAGCATCAGGGGGAAAATATCACGTGCGATGCTCCAGTGACAGTGTTACTAATGTGGAAACTACCAATTGCAGACGATTTTGAGAGATTAATTTCGGTGAACAACACAGATAATCATCTGTGTTGTTCACCGAAATTAATCTCTCGAGTCACCACACACAAGACGTGGGAAAATGAACAGATACGTCGTGGGGATGTTGAAAGAGATCAGGTAAGTTAAGCTGAAGTGCGTTGCAGACCTCCTTACTGACTTGTATTTATTCCGAAACAGGTGGTGCATACACTTCACCCATGCGACTGCATTATCCATTGAACGTTGTATGACGTCCTACACTACCTTTCGCAACTAAATTTCGGACATCGGAAGACTGCAGAAGTGATTGTATGTAACTGATGAGAAATAAAGGTATCTATAATCTTTGAATGCTCAGTATTTCGATTCTCATACTTTTAGCTACCAACTACTTTTCTGTACGCCATTGGCACGTACAGTCCGCGCTCCTGTGGACAAAGAGTGGCGACTCTGGTTCTGTAGTGTAGCTCAGGCAGGTAGGTCTTCTGCTCCAGCACGATTTCTGCTGGCCCACTGCACCAGCAGGATTTCTACTGATTCATAGCTCCTGCAGGATTTCTGCTGGTCCACAGCTCCAGTAGCATTTCTGCTGGTCCATTGCTCCAGCAGGATTTCTGCTGGTCCAGGTCCCAAATTAGGTGTCTACTGGTCCATCAGCTTCTGGCCTGCTGGAATCTTTGATAGGTATATTTCAATTTCAACATAATTTCTACTTTCCTTCCTTTCCTTTCCTTTCGGATGGAAGTGAGTAAAAAACCAGAAGGCTCGACGAAGAGTCTGCTCCCAAGAATACATCATACAACACTATTACGGAGAAATTACACAGAAGAAGCACATGCACAATAGAAATTTACTTAATCCCTTGATATAAAGAAATAGGAACATTCCCTTATAGAAAACAAGGAAGTTTCTACAAACGTACCTATAAACTGATTAAACAAAGACGCCGACATGTACTGCATTGACTGTTTCTTGTAGTTAGTACTAGATATCGGTACATCAAATTGCACGTCTCGAAGTTGATAGGAACAGGAACGTTTCCGAAGATTACACAAATGCAAGAATTCGGCACCATTATTACGAATACTTAGAGAATACGTTAGCGTCAATTTATAATTTAAAAAAAACTGTGAAATTGGCATAGTGTTATAGCACTTTAAAAACTATCTGGAATGCACAAGAGAACGCGAGCCAGCAATAATTTTCGAGGCTCTTCTTTGCAGGACAGATAGTACAGTGATGTTCCTGGCACTGGTAGTACCCCACACCATAAAACAATAACTATATTTAGAAACAAACAGTGAATTATATATTTGCAACTTTACGTTTTCTGGCCGCAGATAACGATGTCTGTATAACATTCCAGTCACCATTGCTAACTTTTGACAAAAGAATTACACTGCAAATTTCACGTTAATGTTCCAGAAATATGACGCCAATGTCCTAAAAGAAGATACGCCCTCAAGTTCTTGGCCGTCATAATAAAGTTTAGCATCATTCTCAATAGACACATTTCAAAGACAAAACAACATTGTTTTCGTTTTCTTAATATTAACTCAATTACAATCTGACCACATTTTGACTTTTTCTAAAGTGTGGTTTGCCAGTCTTTCAAATTCTATAACTGATTACTCGGACAAAAGTAGCGTAGTGTCGTCCGGATATATCAGAAAGTTAAATTTTACTGTGCTAGAAGCTATTGCATAAATATTTACCACGTCATTTATGTCTAACTTGAGAAATAAATGTCCTAAAATACTGCCCTGGAGCATAGTTGACTTGACAGAGGCAAAATCAGGTATAATATTAACTACAACGACAGCTTGCTCACTTAATGATAAATAAGATTGCATTAGGTATAGTGCAGCTTCCCGAATTCCATAGCATTCTAATCTTCGTCAGTATTTCATGGTTTAAGCAGTTAAATGTTTTACGCTAGTCTACTAATATGGCTGACGTTAGGTACTTTTTCTTTTGAAACCATGCATTATAATATGCTTTAGTCTCAATAGAATACTCTCTGTAGAATTATTTTCTTGAAAATCGAACTGCTAGTCAGTCATTATTCGTTGTTTGTCTAAAAATTTCTGCAGTCGGGTGTGAATAAGCCTGTCGAGGTATTTTGAATATACAGGAAGAATTGGTATTGGTCTATAATTTGATAGATGGTTTTTATCCCCACTTTTATAAATAACTGAGACCTTAGCTTATTTCAATTCTGCGGACAAAGTTCCTGTTTGGAGGGATAACTTATAAATGTGTACTAGTGCAGGAGCAATCGAGTCTATACCACATTTAATTTCGGGAGTCTTTACTGCAAATTTATCTGCCTCTTCTCGCGTTCACGGTAGTCTCGCCACTTAAAGCCACGAATCTATCAAGTAACGCGACGAAGGCAATGCGAAACTAAGGCAGCTCGCCCTGTTAAACAGGATGCACAGAACGTGGCCAGACATCCGCCGTTTTGATATCGAATACGCTTGAACGTTGCTCGTTATTTCACGGAAGTGGACGCCTATTTTAGGACTGCTCATTCTCATAAGCTGGGTTGAGAGCTTATCGATACAGCCGGAACGTTGTAGTCTGTGTTCTGGACGGCTACTCTGCTTCCTGCTTCTGAAGTCGTAGCGGGGACATGGTGCCCAATTAGTGGTTGCGATGCAGGGTCGCAATAACGAGTGCGGTATGTTACAATCAGTAAGAGAAAAATCAACACTGTGTCTGAGCTCAGTTTCAGCGGCCGCCTTCATTAACAGGAATATCAGGCCTTGCACGCGAGAGGCATTGTTGTACCCGATAAAAAAGAACGGTATAGAGTTACTGATGCTCGTTACTTGAGTAACAAAAAAGCGAAATACCGATATCGATACTGTCGAGTAACCTAACGATGTACCGCTACCGTTATATAACAAGAAGTAACCCGGTACTATGCCCGACACTTTCGCTGAAATTCAAAGCAGTTCGAAAGCACGGAATACCGAAAACACAACACTGAAACGACATTCCACTGAAAGGAATTGTTGTGTTCTTTTGTTTTCAGGACTATAGGTGGAAGTTCAGTAGGCTGTCCTCCTGACTCCGCAGAGGGATATATAACAGGCGGGAGATCAGAGAATGGCCGTTTACCTATTACCGCTTAAAGGAAGGCTTCGGAAGGATTCGAAAAAAAATAGGTGAGCATCATACCGAACGCGAACCGCTCCCTTGGTACCGAATACAACATTCGCATTCATTTTTTTGCGAGCAATTAATTCGTGAATGACGAAAATACCGGCCCCTTCACGCATGGAGCGGCCCCTTCGGCAGTTTTCCATAGAGATGTGCACGATGCTATTTTTGTCGGCGGCGGCGTTGGGCCCGTTTTTCGTCGTCGGTGGCGGTGTGAATCGGCGCAATTCGGCGTTACGCTGGTATCGCCGGCGGTGGCTGCGTGATCACAACTCCCGCGCTTTTCGAAAATTACATTTTCTGCGAAACGCCCGAAATATCGGTGGGCCTCATGACGATGTCTGTTTCAGTTTCTTGATAGAGTGCTTAGAAAGGACCTATTAGTATACCTACAGAAACAAAAATCCGAGTCTGGGTGCGAGAAAGCACAAACAACAGGACATTGTTTGTGCGCATCGTTCTTATGTTGACGTGCGTTCTCACGATGGGAGGTACGCAACTTCAAAGTGAATACCGTCGACACTGAACCTTGAAGTTTGAAAAAAATTACGTCTCCTATCTAAATTACGGCTTTGCTATGCAAGTATGGCAGTTGTGTGAAGGCAATTAACATTTCACGGCAAAGGGATATAGTAGTAATCATGTAAAAATAAAGGGAACAGCGGGGAAAATATGCAGGAATATATTCATCTTTAGAGAACTTTCGCCATAGAGTTCGTTTCATCCATTTTAAGGAATATCTTCAACCGCGTCAACTCAACTCCGAAGTGTGTAAAGTGAATGTAACATTTTTTCTGATAGACAGAAAGCGCATCTAACATTTATCTCATTCTACTGGGCTGTTCCCGACTTCACCTGATACAATGGTAATCGCTGAACAAAATCGTCGGACAGAGAGAAACTCGCAGATTCGGTAAAGATACAGACAAATTACCATTGTACTTATCATTGTATTACCAACTTCAATACCATTGTAGTAGGGAATGTACTTCGTAATGAAATGGGGTAAATTTGACACGAAATATTTCCCCTTTCTGGCAAAGAACGTTACATAACTTTGGCAAATTTCGTAGTTACATTGAAGAAATTCAATTTCTTTCAAGTAAGACGTCATAAAATTAATTATAATGCATGGCAATAGCTCTCTACGAATAAATGTTGTTGATCGCATAGCGGAAATAAAACCAAAAGGGCGTGCTGGTTGAAACATACTCGCTGTATTGAAACATACCTGCTAATCACAGAAACGCGGAAAAACACAGGATTTTCCGTAGCGTACCTTCATCTCATTTCTTTTCCCACAGTTACTGAAACACCCTGCATGCAGTACACTCCCCGTATGAATTCGAGATGTACACGGACTACTGACGCGTTCACATATAGAAACAACCAAAACTAGAACGTTTTCTAAAAAGTGGTAAAAATGAACGGTGTAATGCACTAGGGAAAAATGGTTTGATTCGAAGAGGTTTTAGAACAGTTTCACATCACCCAAAATGTCATCTTGACGCGTGATATTATACATTGATTCAAACACAGAATCAGAGCTCGAGGTAACTCGTTACAAGTAAAAATACTCGTTACAAGTAACGAGTTACTTTCAGAGGAACTCGTTCTTTTTTGAGATAACTTTGCCAAAGTAACTTAAGTTCCAAGTTACTTTTCACTTGCTTTTCACTCACGTCCACATATTTTCTTGCTTTCTCTCCGGTTCCTTCATGTTTTTTTTTTTTGTCATAAAACGTGATATTCAATCAATGGCAGTATTTTATTCGAGAAGTAAGAACCGCTGCCATTGAAATGAAGCTGAACCATTGTGCGCCACATGGAGTAAGATGCAAAACGTTCGAATAGAACTCTACCAGATAAACGTCATCATGATATTGGTAGACAGACTGAAACCGAAACAAATGGCAAAGAGAGGACTGGGTTCCACGTACAGGCACTTGTTCACTGCCTCCCACTGAACCAAAAGCAGGACCGAGGGTCGCATCCCTTTAAGGGAGCATATCGTAATCCCCTCAAGACCGTGGCTTTCGGACGCGATCTTGTTCACCTCTAGCTCCGAGCGTAGTTCAATTCTACCAAATTTGTGGCGCTGTCGAACACTATGACGTCATTTGTTTACAGACAGGGAGAGGACTTTTGTTGGACATAAGCGGAAAACGATCTAAGCATGTTGCACTCCTGCGCAGCCAGCTCAAGGTCTAACTCAACTGCTCACGCGCGCTGCACCTGCGTAATGCTATTTTGTGTCCGAAGTAACTTGGAAGTAACTCGTTCTTTTTTTTAAGTAATTCACTTACTGCGAGTTACATTTTAGGCTGAAGAACTTTGTCATTAACTTAGTGATATTTTGCACATGGTAACCTAACGTGTAATGAGTTCTTTTTCAGTGGTAATTTCTCAATCTATGCACACAATATCCCAAAGCAAGGAACAGACGTCTATCAGCATTACACCCCCAATGAAACCACAATACTCCTGCGGCAGTAAGTTAACGCGAACCAGTTCTCGAGTAATTCCCATTATTTTATCCGTACTAAAATGTATAATTTTGTGACAGAAGTGCTGTAGTGAAGAGCAATTACTCTCTTACCCGTGAGTGGATGTATCCGTTGACTTTGTTCGTGGTTCACAACACCTTTTCATCGCGAGTACTGGCCGCAGAGACACAAATGAATCTCATCGCAAGCAGGGACAACGGAAGGCACTACCAACAATTCCTCGAAGACCTAGCAAGATTCCTCGTGGTAATGAACTCGAAGAAAGTTGCAGAAAGGAACGACAACACCATTCTCTGAAAGAATGAGGCAGACACATTGCTCGCCACGAAGTCCACGAAAAACACACATCTTTTCCCCTCCACATCTTGCTCGCGCAGGTAGGCCCGCCATCTGCAGAGACTAGTACGCGCGTGCGGTCCAGGTTACTCCAGTTTTCGCGCGCTTTTGCATCGATGGTTATCCGCAGTTTGCTTCTTTGTTTGATCTCGTTACTTGCATACCCCTTTGTTTGGAACACAGAACAAGCATCGGAGCAAAAGACGATTTTCGCTTTGAGATGGTGCCCGGAGTGGTACCAACGCAACGGACTTTGTGTACATACGCCTTTTGAAATCAATACTGCGTCTGAACAGCTTTCCGTCTTAAGACAAACGTTGCTTTAGTTATCTAACGCTACAATAATGTGGGCGTCATGCGGGAAACGAGCAGAAGTCGACGGCTGCTAGCCCGGTCACGCTGAAAGGCGACACAAGCAGGAAGGCACCTGATTGGACAGCTGGAATGCATAACGTTGCATTTTTATTCGTCCTGTTCATTCTATTTGCGTTGTGCCCAGTGCTGTGTGAACTGTCTCAAACTATGTGTTCCATGGGGAGCTGTTATTATATATTTATAATATTTAGTATTTACTATTATTTAGTCTGGAAAAATGAGCACTGGGCACAGAGGGTTCTGATAATAGGCTCTTTACGGTACCTTCGTGTATCTACGGTATCAACGCAGCTTTGATTGCTCAATTTAGCTGTCGCTCAATCTTTGATGACGGTCACGCAAACGAAGAACTCGAAGCCGTAATCTTTTTATACGACTTGGCCAAATTGACGGGCATTTTATGTCCGGATTACACCGTCACCATGACACCGAACGCAAGCCATTAATTTCCGAGCTGTACGGGTGAAACCCGGACAGGTGCCAACCCTGAATTGATAAAACGTAAGAATATGTACGCCCTGCATTCATACTCATCCTAGCCTCTTTGTCTTTTTTTCCCACCCACAGATGTCTACAAGGTAGATTCCCGCAATAAATATCTCCCTTCCAAGACGAGTTCCTGAGTCATGAACAACAATGCCTATTTTATGCAATTATTATACCTGTGACGGAAAGTAGATCACTCTTCTTAAAAACAACGGAACGGGCCTGAACGGAGCACGTTAAAAAAAAGAAAAACATTTTCAGACAGTAGGATCTTTCGCATTTTTAATTATAGCGGTCTTTGCACCTGACACACTTGACAAAAACTTGGCATGCAATTTGGCAATACCCGAGTTAACCCAACATCACCTTATAAGTGAAATAAGTATTTATCTTTTACGGAACACATAATCACCTGCGTACGAAGATCCCTAATGTTGTTGTTGTTTGTATTTATTTATTTTAATGAGTGACAGTTACCCGAGAATCCTGGCAGAACTTGTGCCGGTTAGTAAGGTTGCTCATGCATCAATTGAATACCGACACGAGCTCACCTGTGGGGCAGACTTTTATTTTATTACTGAACTGTTTTCTTTCTATATTTATTTTTACGTAACAGCAGGCAACCTATTGTAACTTTAACACACACTTATAGTCACAGGAAGCAGAAGCATTTCTTCCGTGGAGACATTTTCCCTGCCAAGGAACCTAAGTGGAAAACATAACTTGCCGATTCTCACCCGCGTTCTTGCTTTTTGCAGGGACTTTGTCAAAACCACTGAAGCATGGGGTCGAAAGAAGGGATATGCTATACCATGAGGGTATTTTCAGTGCGAGCAGTACCATTTTGGAGGGTAAACAAATGGGTACAGCGAAACCGAAACTGCCTGCTCCTGTCAGACATATGACACTTCTCCTGTTGTTTTGATTAAAAAAAAACTCACTTTCTCAGTGACTTCAGATCTACTGAGTGTTTATTTAGACATTAAATATTACGGATTTAGAAGGGTTTCGCCTCACAGCAAAATCGTCCACTCACTCAAAATATATTATTTTTCGAAAACGCCGCCTCTGTATTCGTAACACACACACACAAAAAAAAGACTTCAAGTTGCCTCATTTAATAAATATTTTTTTTTTCAAATGTAAATATCTTGTTTATTTCTAAAACATTTCAGAACACGTTTTCGAGTCAACGACAGAGTATCACAAGCGTGTTCAACCTTCGGAAGCAAATCCAAGAACAACCAGGCACAAACCCTCAGCCGTCACCGCCCTGCTAACCCTAAACACCGCCAAACCAACGCCGACGAACCTCCCGATTGGCTCTCGAGACCTGCTGCGAACAGAGTAAATCATTTGACACCTTTATTTGCCCAAAACGGGTGTATTCTTATAAAAACACAATTTTCTATTCCACAAAGGGTGCAAGAAGAGCATTACTAATGGTGTAATATCGACATACACCACGTTTTATCCATTGTCGATCATTGAGGGTGTAAAGTGAGGATGTAAAGTGAGGGTGTAAAGTGTTGAAACAGGTGTTTACCATTTAATACACCTTTTACACCCCATTTGAATTGGGAATATAGTGTTAAAAATGGTGTTTTATTTCGTGAGAGAAAAATTATGATGGTTTCACAGCTCCGCTCAGCAAGTAATCACATTATAGACAATAACCTGAGTTAAAAACACAGTATTTGACAGGTTAGGGTGTTAGGTATTTGGCTGATATCTTTGACTCGTTGCAAGCGTGGGTGTTAATTGCAAAAACGCACTGCCGTCACCGTTACAAACGTTTCCCGCCCCACCACATGTAACGAACGTGCCCCAACAAAATTGTATTTCAGTATATGATCCATCCGACACGCCAATATAGGCTACTGAGGGTGCCCGAGGTCTCTTCAAGCCTCGGCATTGAGGGCTCTTCAAGCCTCGGCACAGTGTTACCAAGCTAACAAGGCGTGCCTGCGATGCATCGCGCTCCGGTTTAGGTTCTACGATGGAACCGTGGCTGGAAGTCTACCGTGTTCGGGGAGGTGCTTGCCATAGAAGCAAGAACGTCGAACTGTGTGTCTCGGCCACTGGTCTCGGCATGCTGCCACAGAAGCTTCTGTTAGAAGCTTCTGTTACTGCTACTAGCTATTTGCCAGGGAACATTTACCAGCAAACAATTCCATCAGAAAAGGTGTTTTCAATAGAATACTCCCCTTTTAAGGGTGTTTTTGTTTTTAAACACCCATTATAACAGTAGGAAGGGAGTTGCCTCAGGACAGAAGCCGTTATAACAGTGTTTATAACAGCCATTATAACAGTGTTTTATTAGGAATACACTTAAGTAAACGATGTATTAAAAAACACCCATCATTTGAGTGTAAAGGCAAGACCAAAAAGGTGTGCGCCATGAGACAAGCCATTTACTCAAAAAAAGTGTAGAAAAGTTTACTGTGAAGACTACTGAGCAACAGGGCAGCGCAGCAACCAAAAATTCGGATACGGGAGCAGCAGGAAATTTCTGTTGCTCGGCGGCGCTGTTGCTCTCGCCCAGTGCTATGGGACCGCTCGTGTCGTGCAGCTCTGCTGCTGCTGCTCAAATCGAGGCTATGTTACCCTCCTTCACTTGGCGAGGCGGTTAGTAGTCTGAGGGTCGGAGTCTTCCGCGGGTGGGATTCAGAGCGGAGGGCCCCGGAGAACAAATGGGAAGACACCCGACGCTGATTCCCAGAGCTAATTGACTGCTGATTCACAGTGAGCTCCTCGATCTATGCAGACATGTACAAAATATACTGCGGAAAATTATTTAAAATAACACATCGTAAATACTCCACGTAAAGAGTATTTAAATTAGAGTAGAGAATACTCAAAACTGAAAGCTCGTCTACCCAACGCTACCACCAAAAGCTATTTGAGTAAGTACTAAATACTCTAAGGGATATTTAAGATTTAGTGTTTAATGTTTCAGCATTAGCAGTAAGCGAAACGCATATTCTGAACGTGGCCGATAAAAACGAATGGAACGTTCCTGTCTTTCTTTTTTTGCAAGGCCTCGATGTCAACTGTCAAGTAACGTATGTTGAACTTTGGTGATATGTTCTGATTTCTGGCGCCTGTTTATTGCTTTGGTGGAACTGAAAACACGGCGGGATACGGCATGATGAGCGAGGAAAGTATTTTGAGTATCGAAGAAAGTAATTTAAATACCTTAAGAATACTTGTTGCAAAAAGTATGGAGTAGATACTATTAGATACCGGAAAAGTATTTAAAATACCGTGCTTTGAGCGCGCACTCAAGATACGTGCAAGCCTTGTCACGTATGCTCGCAATTCTGATGCAGCTTTTTTGTGGCTGAAATCAAGCATCACAGATGATGAATGTTTCCTGTGTTACGTTGCGGGATACTTGTTTCATAGCAATGATGCTCTAGCTGCTCATGTGTCTTGCCGCCTAGATTTTACTGCAGCATGGCTCTTGTGGCGTTCTGTAAAATTGGACCGTAAACGTGGCAAAGTTTAATGCACCGGCAATATTGAACGTGGGACATTACGTGTTCTAAAATGCGGCGATAGTTTTGAATAAGACAGCAAAGCCGGAGGGTCCCGGTGTAGGAGCTCTCTCTAAACAGCACACGAGGCAATCATTGCACCATTGTGCGCCAGTGATCTGAACAGCGGTAATGGGAGTGTACAATCTGTTTTCTTTAAATGCACACTGCTTCTCGTTCAGATCTAGCACAAGATGTCCTTCCAATACATGACCTTCTACAGTAATAATGGGAGACGTAGGAAACGGATGCAGACGAGACTTTGCGCAAATTGTTTCCGAAACCCTCCGAAAGGAAAACGACGCGTTGATATTTCGAGGACATTCAGCATCTGAGCGAGGACTTCCCGGATGCGATTTGCCTAGTTCACGCGTCGTACGTACTACATGCTCATAAAGGGAACAAATCTTGCATTGAAAATAAATGTAACGAAGGATCGCGCTAAGCGGGATCAAAATATTTCACTTGAATGCGTTCGAGAGAAGGGAACCACATTTACGCGTTATTGTTAATGAAGAAATCATTAGCACGAGCGTTTGTTATTGACACGAGTTAACTATATATTGTCAGCCATGTGTTGAGGGAAGGACACAAGGACCTTCTTGAGAAATAGACTGGTTACCTCTATGTCCTGCAGACGGCGGAGCAGTGTATTAGCAGTGAGATTAGAATTGGATCAAATGCATCAACAACCAACGACGAGATTTTAAGCGTAGAAACCCCAACGAACCGGTAAGGGAATGTATAGGAAAGTGCGTCAGTATATTTTGAACAAAAGATCATTCTCTGTTGGAACAGTCTATCGGGGTCCACCTCCATTCCATTAGGTTTTGATTTAGGAACATCGGACAATGTTCTGATGCGAGAAAAAAATAGTGTCGTTAACTTTTAACACGTCTTTGAGAATACGCAACAAGTAGCCACGAAATATATGAATTCCAGCATGTGACAATGATCGGCATTTTCTAGAACTCGTGAGTATTTCGCCTGGTCGGACTCAAGAAGACTTGTACAAGTACTGTATTTAAGGTACTGTGGGTTATATACTTTTTTCAGTAATTAGAACCTTACTAGGAGCACTCTGTCTAAAATACTTTTATCTCTATTTTCGCCGGTTTACTTAAATTACTTTGTCATTTGTCATTGCAGTGCTGCCACTTGGCCTTTCGCAGTTTTATTCTCTCTTGTCCTTGTTGCCCCCCCCCCCCCTTCTTCTTGTTCCTGAGACACTCGCCAACCCGCCCTCCCATGCTGCCCCAGTAACATAATAACCCTGTCACACAGGCAGTCTTCAATTATGATTGAAACCAATCGTCATTGAAAATGCGTGTAGCGCCACCTTGCCTGTAACGTGTCAACCTGTCGGGGAACATTGAATCCAATACTCTTTGGGAAGTTGACACGTCACACGCTTGGTGTCACTACACGCATTTTCAATGGTCATTGGTTTCAACGATCATTGAAGCCTGCCGTGAAACAGGAGTATAAGTTGTGCCGTGTCCTTTGTCTTCGACTCTCCCTTCTTAATTAATGCGCTTCTCGTCTTAATAAAAGACTATCATTGAGTGAATATCACGTTTTATGGGAAAAAATGCCATGAAGGAACCGGAGAGAAAGCAAGAAAATATGTGGACGTGAGTGAAAAGCGAGTTAAAAGTAACTTGGAACTTAACTTAAGTTACTTTGGCAAAGTTACCTGAAAAAGGAACGAGTTCCTTTGAAAGTTACCACGGCGCAAAAGTACCGAGTTAAGTTACAAGTTACCAAAAAATGAACTTAGTTACAGTAACGGGTTACGTCGAACTCTGCATGTTATAGACTCTTATCTAGTATATGCCCACTTCTACTTTCCAGCCAGTTAATCTAAATAAACTGTATAAAGTTCCTACTGACAAGCTGTGATTTTATTAACCAGTGGATCTTTCTACTTTCAATACGTGAGATGCATAGGTATTCTATGCAAGGTCTACAGACACATTTATGTACGCAACTTAGTATACGTGTGCCTGTAGAAATTGTATAGAATTCTTTTACATCTCACGTATAGAAAGTAGAAAGCAGCACCGCTTAGAAAATTCGGAGCTCGTCAATAGGAAACCTATACAGTTGATTTATAATTTCCATTGACAACTCCCCCAATCAAGCCCGTGGCGGAATGGTATATGGATCATTTATTGCGAGAGGATAAGAGAGAGAGAGAGAGAGGTCGCGCATGCTTGACTTTCGGTGGACATAGTGAATGTCTCAAATCAAAAGCAATAAGAAACACATACCTGCTATATGTTGATGGTGAACTAATACTCCAAGCAATTCGTTACTGGAGCGTTGTTTGTATGCGTAAATGAATTAATCTTAGATACCTCACCCTTCAATCTGGCTTGGAAGCAAGCAGGACGTTCGAATTCGCGGAAGCTCTCAAGACAGGCACAATATTCTATCAGTTTGCTATTAGGAAGAAGACGTCACTGCCTTTACATGTGCACTTTTTGGACTGGAACCATTTTCTTTTTAAAGCACATTGTCTTTTACTGGGAGTCCGCTAAACCAACCAAAAGAAAATCTGCATGAGAAAATGAAATGCATGGTGGCAGAGGTTAAAAAAAAAGAAGAAGAAATGGCAGACGGAAGAACGGCGATTTCTACTGAAAACATGTAGTTTATTGGCTGTGATGGATATTCCATCGGATGGGAACTGATTCTTTAGTATTTTCTTTTGCTACTTTGAACACACTTTTGCTACTTACTGTCAACTACATATACACTGTCGAAAGTACATCTGCACATTTTGTACATAATGTCTGTTTTTGCTAGTTGAAGAGACGTTCTATAGAATGTGGTCGGCCAGTTCTGTACAGAATGTCAATTCAAAATTCTTTAGGAAACAGCCTGGATATCTATACACATTTTATCAGCACCTTCTATAGAAATTGTATAGACAGTAGACATACTTTTTTTTGTAAATGGTCAATTCTCTTTGAGCCTGGATACTTTTCTTTTCTCAATTCCTCTCTTGAGCAAAACACAGCAGGGACTACCCAATTTTCAGAAAACGGTAGTCGTCAAAAATAGAAAGCACTAGTCGTATCGTGAGAGCGATGGCGCATGGGTTGAGTGACCCGTGGCAAACTCCTTGTCCATAGTGCCTTTGAGTGCTATAAGGACACCGTCATGCAGGTTTCAGGACGGGGGTCTCTCGAGACGTCTACATTGCCATGTCGCCAATGGAGCATTATTATCGGCGACCGAGGCGAGCTACTCACGTATCTTAAATACTATATAGCGTATTTGGTACTTTATTTTCCCCTCTATTCGTTCCCGTTCGTTGTTTTTTTCTGCTACAGGCTTGTACAACATATCTGTGGGTTACATGAATAGTGCTATAACGGTCCGGATGCTTTGTCAGGCTTTTATTGCCAACACCCGTATCTCTGTATTATAGAACTGAAGGCAAAAAAAAAAGTTATGGGGGAATTTGACACTTTCATTCTATTTCATTCATTGAAATTGGGTTCATTCTATGTAATCTTCTTCACTGTTTCATTGTACGCACTGTTCTTCGTTGTCTTTTTATGCAGCTCCGCTATTCATTGTATGTCATTAACACGTTTCTCTGAATATGCCACTGTTATTCATTATATGTTATAAACGGGTTTCTCTGACTATATCACTGTCATTCGTTGTATGTTATTAACTGGTTTCACTGTATATACCACTGTTATTCACTGTATGTGGTTAACTGGTTTCTCTGTATATACCACTGTTATTGATTGTATGTTAACTAGTTTCTCTGCATATACCACTGTTATTCACTGCTTACACTGTACATATCATATGGCTAATGTAATAAATTGTCCTTTTATATATAAGTAAAGAGAAGAAAAGGCACCTTTACGACACATCATCTGTAACACAGAAACGAAAGGAAGAAAGCAATGAATAATAATAATAATAATAAATTTCTGTAATAATAATAAAATCTGTAATTTAATTACAATCTGCTCTTAGTATTTGGTATGTTATTTTGTGCGGCATTTTGTACACGTCTCAACTCAAGTGCGCGCGGCCCAAAGCACTGTTAATCCCAAGTGATTATTCAATTCAATTCAATTTATTGGTTTACCCTATTACATGGTAAAGCTAAAAGCTACTGGAAGTAACTAAATTAAGTAAATTATTGATATTCTAACTAAATAAATTAAATTCAACAGAGACAATAGCTTCACCTGTGTTGGCTGAATTTTTTTTCTACACGTATATTTCACACGTGATATCTTGATTGTGTCGTTTATTGCTGCCAGGAAATAAGCGAAAATTTATAGTCTGACAAACGAGTGATTTCCGAATATTGGCAGGAAAACTGTTGACTATACATTCGATTGCAGTGCACCAGTCATCCAATTCACAAGTTTTGCACACTACTCGTTACTACTGAGTATATTGTGGAGATTGGTTAAGCTACAAAATACCACTGTGGCGAGAGATGTTTTCGGATTTTTTCGTCTGCAAGTTTTTCAATGCACGTCGGATATTATTTTGTATTGCCAACTGTAGGATTACATAAGTAACATTCCAGTAACAATTTTTGCGTTCTTTACCGAAGTCATTGCGGTTGTTTTTGGGGACAGGACTTAGAATGGACCGCTGTTCCACGAGGTACTTCTTATCGATACCTTGTATTGCTGACCTGAGGAGATTCATGTCCAATAAAATCACGAGCTTCCGTGGCATAGTGGTTAGGAATAAACAGGCGTAGTGTTCACAAGCGTATCAGTACAGATACGCACTCTAAAAACAGAGCTTCGCCGCATAGCACCTCGAATCAAAAGGGATAACCCTATCATTCGCGGCAATGGTTGGCGCACAGCGCGCTATGCTGTGAAACTCTGTTTTTAGAGTGTGGTAAGAGTTGGCATTCTCTAACTAATCAGCTCAGCGTGCGCAAACTTCCTCTCGGATGTATCGAGGGTTTATAAAGGGCAGAAACAACGGTCGTCTGCGAAGCTTGTGCTGTCTTCTGCAAGTAGTAAGTACTATTCTGCTCCTTGTCTACATGTCTTGGCTATCGATTTGGCTATGGTTATGACCATCTAAAAAAAATTAGAGGTCTTCCTGGTGGTGCAACGGGGAGTAATTTCGTTCATCTTGTTAGAAAATGCGGAGATAATGTTTAAATTGCGCGTAATGATTTGCAGATATGGCTCAAATGTGTAGGATCATAACTGCAATGGGTTATGATATATCGCTGGATAGGATAACGATAACAGGTTGGGTGTGAATAAAAATATTTTTGACTGACAATGAGTGGCTTAAGTAGCACACATAACTATCTCGCAACCTAGTTGTCCGATGTGAAAGAGTAAGAGAGTAAGATATGTGGCATATGCAGTTTCCGTGTGACGTACTGATCAATCACAATCTCCCACTCAGCAGAAACGGTATAGAACACGGGAGCCCTATTCATATTCGGTAATTACAACCGCACAGCCAGTGTCAATGCTACGTACTCTAAAAACAGAACTTGACCGCATAGCACGCTGTGCTCCAACCATTCCCAAGAATGATAGGATTATCGCTTCTGATTCGAAGAGAGAGGGGGGAGTACGCCCTTTTATGGCAATTTTCATATACTTATACAATTTTCATATACGTACGCAGATTTCTCTCCTCGAATCAAAAGCGATAACCCTATCATTTGCAGCAATGGTTGGCGCACAGCGTACTATGCGGTCAAGTTCCGTTTTTAGAGTCTGAGTAGAGCCCGGATTCCTGGAAAAATGCCCAATGTTTTCGTGTGGTTTTAATAATGCCTTGTACAACCTGGAGCACAAATTGGGTCGTTTTCATAGTGCCTATAAATGCCGGCGTTAGTGCCTGCTTTCGCGTAGGTGGCGAAAACTCCGAATAAACATTAGTGTAGTTCGTCACAGTTGTTTCTCTACATTCTTTACGACACAGTAAATCATTTTACACCTTTATTTGCTCAAAAAAGGTGTATTCTGATAAAAACACCATTTCCTATTCTGCAAAGGGTGCAAGAAGAGCATTACTAAAGGTGTAATATCGACATACACCACGTTTTATCCAATGTCGATCATTAAGGGTGGAATGTGGGGTGTTGAAACAAGTGTTTATCGTACGATATACCTTTTTTACACCCCATTTGAATTGGGAATATGGCGTTAAAAATTGTGTTTTATTTCGTGAGAGAAAAATATATGCTGGTTTCAAACCACATTATAGACGATAACCTGAGTTAAAAACACAGTATTTGACAGTGACGAATGTTAGGAACTTAGCTGATATCTTTGACTCGCTGCAAGCGTGGGTGTTAATTGCAAAAACTCCGGTTTAGGTTCTACAATGGGACAACGGCTGGCCGTGTTCACGGTGGTGCTTGCCATAGAAGCAAGAACATGTATGTCTCGGCAACTGGTCTCGCTAGCTATTTGCGAGGGAATATTTGCCAGCAAACAATTCCAGCATAAAAGGTGTTTTCAGTAGAATACTCCAGAAGGGTGTTTTTTTAAACGCCCATTATAAGAGTGTTTGATTAGGAATACACCTAAATGAAAGGTATATTAGAAAACACCCATGGTTTGAGTGTAACGGCAACACCAAAAAGGTGTGCGCCATGGGACAAGCCATTTACACAAAAAAACTGTAAAAAGTGTAAGTGTGCAATCCGGCCAGGGCCAAATTTGGAAATAAGAATTTCTCTTCTTTTTTAACCTACGTGTCTAAACCCCGGGGATTTTTTACGTGCCACCGACATTGTCGGAAGAGAAGTAGCGGGAGAGAGGGATTACGACCACCAGCAGTGATACGCGTAATTTTGATATTGCGCTTTAACGATGGCGCGCTCGAGATTGTACGACTTGGATGCAGAGTTGATACATTCCGGGAACGAGACGCGGCTCTCTCAGCCAATTGCGCAGCAGGAGGACAATCACATGACTGGTTTTAAAAGGAGACGCCGAATTACAGCGTTAACCATGGAGCAAAAGCTTATAGCGCCAAAATGCACCCACAGCCAATATGAAATGAATCCGCACCGCAATTTATTCGTGGGCATTTTGCTACCGTCCTACACGTCATTAGGCAGGCAAAAACAGTGGACCAAATTAGCCGCAGTATTGAAGGACTGCAAATACTACATTTTCCCGTTTTCCGAACCGTGTTAAGAGCGTTGACTGGGGAGACAGGTGCCAAATAATCTTCATGAAAATCTTTAAGCGTACGGTGTTGACGATCTGTTCGTGGTGCTGATAGTGAAGCACAGCCTCTGCAGTGAAGCATGTTCCTATTTTGCTCACAATGTAGAAGTTACGGCGCTCAGTGGCGGCAATTTGCTAAGTATGGCGCAGAAGAAAATGAACAGTCCCCCGAAAAAAGAAAAAAAAGAAAGTGAATCCCTGGTTATGCGGGTCAGCGGCGACTTAACAGCTGATTTGCTAGTTACAGTCCATGTTCTTTTGAACATGGACGGACTGGAAGAGTTGGATAAAGTTAAAAGCAGCACCCTTGGAGAACGGGAAGGGGCCCGTATCCGAAGGAGCCTATATGAGCGTGATAGTTTGTCTCCATGATTGTCAAGCTGCAACGAGTAGCATGGAGGGCGCAGAAGAGCTTGGTCTAAGCAGGCCACCCTGGAGCACTGCACGGGCGTTCGGGTACATCCGGCCCCCCTTTCTCTTTTCGGATCGGGCACGTAAATCGCCCCCGTGTAGATCGAGCTCAAGCCTGTCTAAGCCCACTTTTTGCTAGCCACGGTCAACTTTTACGGTCCGCTTCACTGGGTCCAACTGGGTAGGCTACAAATTGGCCGGAGCCAGAAACCTATAAGTTAATCGTGCTTGGTACGGAGTCCTCTTGCATCGAGCATTCGTAAGCCAACGACTCTTCTCGGATGTGCACGTGTGGCGGATGTGGAGGTCATAAGCAGTACGCATGTTTCTGACAATTTTCAAAGTGCGACTGATAAAAACAAAAAAAAAACAAAAAAAAACGGCATCGATAGAGACAGGGTGGCTGGTGGACGAAATCGACTTAAGATGATGTTGCCATTTGGGGAGATATGTTTGGCCAAAAAACGCCAAGATCCAGGTTGGTCGCAGCTATGAGGTGGTGGTGAGAGGGCTCGCCGTTGTCCGCCTCACAGAGGTGGACAACGTCCTGGGCCGACTTCTAAGGGAACTGTACCGACATATGTGGTATGTCTGAAAGAGTCCGAGGAAAACCCAGGAAAACCCCGGACAGCACAGCCGGCACCGGGGCTCGAAGCCCGGTACTTCCCATCCTGCAGTTTATGACGCAATTATGAGGACTTGCCACCCCCCCATTAATTTGTAGGGGGTGGTAGCTGTTGGAGGCAGCTGCCACTGAGACACATGCGCAGCTGGGATTCTGGTGGTGCCGTAGTGAAAAAGTAGCAGTCAGACAAGAGAAACCCAGTCCGTGTCCGTCAGGAATCCTAGTAGACTGCTGGATTGTTTCAGGGCCCTAGAGGAACTTTCAGATTTAATGGACATGAGCTTGGGCTTACATGGAGTGACAAAAGACGAACATCAAGCAGCTCAAGTCCGCGAATGACTCTTACTCAAAAGACCACATAAATTGTTATGCGAGTACAGACAGTGGGAAAACGGGGACGTCATGCAGAAACCAAGGGCAGCTTCAAGGGCGGATAAACCATAACAGATTCTTCAGTGGCGCGATATGCCCTGACGACTAAATGACTAAAGCTTCCCTCAGCTGACTTTTCTTTTTTGCTTGTTGCAGTCTACTAATAACAGTGGTTTATCCAGAATCCCAAGCATGAAGGGGTATGGGAAAAAATTGGGGAATTGGGGGGGGGGGGGTCACTATTATATTTGATCTTCATAACGAACCCTGAGACTGGGGAAAAACACACTAAACTAGAATCTCAAGGAGTCTCTCTCATGGTCCCTCACGTCTCTCAGTTCGTTGCCCTCCATTGAAACAATGCATTGCGTCTGCTTTCCATAGAATATCCATTAGCATTGAGGGCTTGAAAAAATTGTCCACATCTAGAAGTGACGGCAGAAGGTTCCTGGATTCTCCACAACTGAATTGGTAGCTCTAGACCGTCACGGTTTTTTTTTTTTTTCCTGAGAGACTTCTTTTCGCCGTGTTGGCCTCATGGCAGAATACATTGGCATGTCTTCATCCTTTAATTACGTCAAAATAAGGGCTTCTCCAAAAAGTGTCCACATTGGATATGAAAGACTGGAGTGCGCTCTGCAACTTTATGCGCAGTTGCAGCAGGTCCTTTTTTTCCCACGACGAAAAAGTACACGATAGGCCTATACGATGGCTTTCAGAGCATCTCTAACCAAATTATTCGCGCTTTCTTGTTGCGTTGCAGGGCACGTGGTACAGTGAGCGAGTTGCGCATTTGCGTTGCTCTTGGGTTCGATCCTTGGTGTGGTAATTTTGTTTTTATGCAATTTCATATAGTTTCATTTCATTTATTATACCTGAAGTACTTGATACGCGCCACATCAGGGGATTTGTACAAGTCGCAGAGGTTAACAAATCACCGTAAGAAAGAATATATGAGCAACATTCGATGACAAAGCACTCCATTATCGGATGGGGCACTGTATACTGGATAGGTGAATGTAAGAGAGATCCTGTTGAGCCTAACTCGGGTTCAACTTGTTCAATTATGTTCTGGTTCAATTTAAATACATGGTGAGCACGGCTAGAAATAAAGTGGACAGCCCTAAATATGGAGAACCCGAAAGCACAACAATGCATGTTTTTGCTGAGCTGAGAGGACATGCCTTCATTTGGAAAATACGCACAATCTTAGAATTCATACACACTTGCTCATAAAATTGGCTTTCCCTACCTGCAGATCACTCCCGTAGGCGCGACGTAACTCAGTAGTTTCGATAAGATAGCACAGTATACTGAGTGTTGCACACAGTGTCGTCCACAACTGAAAGTACGGATTAGTCCATGCCTGTCGCTGTAGAAGCAGAGCGGTTGAACATTCGCCAATATGACTCTTTCGTTAACTAGCTTAACTTGCGTATTTGCAGTTCCTGTGTGTCGGCTATAGCCCACCAGCTAGTGCATGCCTTAGAGCGTTTGTGTAGATTGCGCTGTCGCTGGACAATGGTACAGAGGTCGCTGATCCGTTTTAAGAATGCGCCTTTCATGGTATCTGATGTCGAAAAAATACTTCAACGTGGGGTGCTGTCTCCGGATGTGGTGGCATGTGATGTGACGGAACCTCCTCCGGACCGCAGCTCGGTCGATTCAAGTCGTGGAGAGCAGGTGATAGAATCGATGAGTTGTGCGATCCAGCTCTTGAATCCGCTGTTGGGAATTACTGGAGGAATCATCCTACGGTCAAGTCCTGTCTGATGTCTCAAAATTTGTGTGAGGGCAGACTTGGTCAAGACTCAGCAGAGAGTTTAAGAGTTTAAGAGAAGCTTAGCGAGTGTTGTCAACAAAATTGCACTAAAAGTTTTTTTAATAATTGGGTGTTTATGTCGCGAGACAACTGGCATAGCCATAGAACAAATGCGCTCATGCGCGGTCCGAGTCCGTGTGTTTCGGAAAACGAAACTACCGTCCTTTTATTTCGTTGTGAGTACTGGAGCGCTAGCCTCTACCATAGACGTATTGTATTGTTTGAGATGAAAGTAAGATCCAAACAGACAAGAATTTGGGACTCAAATGTAGTACAGGTTATCTTCAGTGAGAAACGAGTTGATAAACAAGCCAAAGGATTACGCAAATGATTAACGGGACATACCGAAGGGTCTCTGCACAGGCAACTGTAAGGATCATTTTGCTTGAAGCATGTGGAGAAAACCAGGAGAAACACAGACAGCACCACTGGCAAAAAAAAATTGGGTACATTGCGGTAACTTTCCAGTCTATAGGCTGGAATGCTCTCATCGTTGCCACTAGGCCATGGAAGCCACCGGGTGTGTGAATAAGCGAATGAAGATATAATTGGCAACCGTGTAGCCCACCCAAAGAGCGAGGTGGTACGCTGGCCCCGCGCAAAAGATACGTAAATATCGAGATCGAAATCAATTATTACTGGAGAAACTCGCCAAGGTGTCGACGCGTTTTTTTTTTTTTCCTAGAATATTTTTCGGTGATTTTGGTAAAGTAGATGTTCCGAAAGCGTCCAGCGAAGACGGGCTTTTTATTTAATTAATGAGGGCATGCCGATTGTTATGCTTGGTGTTGAGTTCTGACCTCTTAGGGACGCCAAGGAAAAATAAATCTCTTAGATATCCGGATATCGCCACTTGTTTACGAATAATTCAACCGGAAGCCTTCATAAAACACTGTATAAGAGTGATGATAAAAGCCGAGAAAAGTATGGTACCGAGTCATTCAAAGATAGGTGAAGACAATGACATAACTGCGACCACATTGAAAAAGAACTCCCACAGCAGCTGGCTGGTTTACTTGCTACCTTACTGTCGCGAGTGGTTATCCTCACCCGCGCTACAGACTATATATGGAATGTTTCTTATCTCCAGATGGCCACATCTGTTCTGTGCCGTTTAAGGATTTCTCTATCTCTCTCTTTATGAAGTATTTCGTATTCTATGAAATATCTGTAATGTTTCTTTTCCAAATCCTTTCTATATCTTTTCCATTTCCTCCTCCCATATCCTCGTGCAAATCTGCCAAGTTGCCTATCTTGCATGGTTGTTTGCTATCGCGCGAAGCCGGCTTTCTGTGTCGTGTCCCTGAATTCTGGTCATCTCATTTTAACACATTTCCGACATATGTCTAGAGCTCACATCGCAACGGAACCCCCTGCAGGGGGTACACAGGTGAAAGAGTTAGGGGGTGTCACGGAACATTTGGGGTGTTAGGGGCTGTAGGAGGGTCTGGATATATCACTGACCAATAACACAAGTTTCATTCTAAAGAGGTTTACAATTTTAGCATAACATCGAGTAAGCAGCAATAATAAGTTTTTCTATGCTGGCCTAGTCTTGAGAACTGACTAAGGCGGTACAAGTATAAATAAATAAATGAACACTACTTCTGCAGCCCCCCTTGCTTCATAAGTCAGCGAAGAAACCTAAAACAGCATAGATGGGTAGAAATCCAGCGAACCGGTAGAGATGTACGAAGGGAGTTGCCTCAGGACAGGAGCCTGTCCTGAGGCAACTCCCTTCTTAAAACAAAAGCATGTTCTCTCAGTGTTGCTGAAATCACGTCTTGTTGTCCTCGGTATACATAGTTGTAATTGTGTCTCGACGTAACAAGACAGAAACGTGGGTGAACAACCTATTTCCCAGTGGCCAGGCGTATTATAAAATTATTGTAATATCCAGCATGCCCGTCTTTCCAATACAGCGCTGTAGCTGACACAGTGAAGAGCATCAACCAATCATGAAGGTCCTTCTCCTGTTATTCCTCGTCATTGGATGTGAGTATCCAAGTCAACGTTTCCGAAACATGTCCAAATGTTTACGATGCTGTAATAATACTGTTGCAGTGGCAGCAGCTGATTACCCGCCTTGGTGGACACGTAGAAGTGCTGATCCCGGTAAGAACATCGTTTTACACATCGATCGTCGCTGAATTCCAGTAATATGCTGGACAGCTTTTAATGAAAGGACATCAATCGACTGACTCCACGTTTATTAGGGTCTAGGACCCTCATTGGGTAATAATAAGAATAATAATCGATGAAATATTTCAAAGTGGTTTTAGATCGAGAACATGAGAGCGTAGTCAGTCAGTACAGATTGTTCCATAAGAAGTTACCCAGAAGACTCCTCTATTTAAAAAAAATGGAAAACAGTCATACCGCATCGTCTCGCGTTTTCTCGATGTGGATCTAGACTGTCCTAGGCTGTACTAGACCATGTTGTTCCTACTCACATCCCGTGTATTTACATCACGCGTAGTATCCATGTCAACGTTTCCGAAACATGTCCAAATGTTTACGATGCTGTAATAATACTGTTGCAGTGGCAGCAGCTGATTACCCGCCTTGGTGGACACGTAAAAGTGCTGATCCCGGTAAGAGCATCATTTTACGCATCGATCGTCGATGAACTCCAGTAATATGCTGGACAGCTTTTAATGAAAGAGCATCAATCGACTGACTCCACCTTTATTAGGGTCTAGGACCCTCATTGGGTAATAATAAGAATAATAATCGATGGAATATTTCAAAGTGGTTTTAGATCGAGAACATGAGAGCGTAGTCAGTCAGTACAGATTGTTCCATAAGAAGTTACCCAGAGGACTCCTCTATTTAAAAAAAAATGGAAAACAGTCATACCGCATCGTCTCGCGTTTTCTCGATGTGGATCTAGACTGTCCTAGGCTGTACTAGACCATGTTGTTCCTACTCACATCCCGTGTATTTACATCGCGCGTAGTATCCATGTCAACGTTTCCGAAACATGTCCAAATGTTCGCCATGCTGTAAGTGATTTTGAACGCGCGCGCACGTTTTTCTGCGCATGCCCATAACAGCGACAGAGCTTCGCGCAGTGCGCAGAAATGCCAGCGCTATCTATTGCTGCGATCTGCTAAAACTCTCTAATGTAGCAAGTAAGCTGTGGATAACGAACAAATCAATCAATCAATCAACACAGGAACAATTATATGAGAAATAAAAAAAGGACAAGTTTGGGAGCTCCAACTCTCGGAGCAGATCATAGAGCGATTACGGAGCAGACGATGGCGTCATCTTTGGCAGGACTCTGTTATACAGTATATAAACACCAGGGGTACATAGTATAAGAATTGTGCACGCTGTAGGGCGCTTGTCATGCCGGGAGCTTTGTCCTGAGTTATCAGGGGGAATCTGTAAACACAAAAGAACGGACATGGGTTGGTGAGATTAACCTATAGGTTATGAACCTGGGCTGCGCACTGTGGACAAAACAAGCACGTGTACAATTACACTCCATTAAGGAGTCTTCTCAGTCTGTGAAGGGAGTCAGAATAATTGTACAAGGTTGTACTCCGAAAAAGCTAACAACAAGCTAACCGTTTTTCGGCTAACGCTGTTCGGGAACTTCTCAATGGCACGCGTGCTGTCGTTACTGGGAAAAATGTTTATTGTTGAGGAGTTTTGCAAATGTATGCTGCACGAGGAATACCGGGGTGTGCTTGAAATCACGACTACGGTGCGACTGATGCGATAGATATAATGTACGCATGTGCTGTGCCGTTAAAGTTTCGGTTTAAAGTTAATGACGATTTCGACTGCAACTCAAGCAAAGTAGTTTTTTACTAGGATGTAATCTCTGTTGTTGTAATCTCGCATTGTCACTGGCCATTAAATATAAACATGTAGCTCAGCCCTGACACTTCATTCAGGTATTGGAAACAGACAGGTTACAAAAAGAGTATTGGGGCATAGATTGTGTGCGTCCTGAAGTGAACGAGAAAGAGACACGAGGTCAGCGATGGTCGTGGGAGCTTTGCTGACAAGAAGTTGAAATGCATCGTCACGAACGCCTTTGACTTTGTCGCTCTAGAACATCGTCTGGTCTACCTTTGCATATACGGACTGAACGTCCTCGATGTACGACGGGTTCTTCGAGAGCTTGCACGCGACGGAGAAGTTTATGCTAAGCATCCGCTCTCCGATAGGCTGGGCGACCCAATAACTCTCGGGCGCTGGTGGTGAATGCGACTCAGTTAGTAAAATCAGCTTCGTGGTTAAAGAACCATGTCTTGGCTAAGTCGAACAGATGCAATATGACATTGTTGAGCTTGGTAGCGTCGTCTCACTCGTTGTAGGCGCTCACCCTTTCATAAGTGTCGAGCCACTCGTCGATGTCAGCGTCATCCGTACCAGAGAATGATGGCGGGTCCCGCTGACGGAGAGCAGGCGCAATGACGGGACAAACGTCGCCACCGACGGTGTGGGTCGGCATTCTGGCTATGGAGCGGCCATAACGAAGCTCCACCGAATGTGGCAAGGAAACAGGTTTGGCAGGGAGATACTGTTTATTGGGGCTGGTCCTGGAATTTCCAGTAGAACGGGACCGAGCGAGCGTGCGGGATATACGATGATCACGATGGCAATCGTCTGCCTGACAGTATTTCTACATCTTTTAATGTTGTAATGCGGGTGTGCCTTTTTTAGTAACGTACACGAATGTTCCCGGCCTTTGCACTATATTCAATGTAATCTCTGTAAAGCACAATGCACTGAACAAACTGAAACCGCTTTCAGGATTCGTTTTAATAACAATAAATCGAACATAACAGACAAACCAATTCTCCACCTCTCCTGACTCTTGTGAATCTGGCCATTCTTTTAAAGACGTTAGCCGATTCATCTTACAATCGAGTTTCCCTTCCTACCTCAGCAGACAACAGCGTAAATCATATGTAATCCACAAACTTCAGTTCACGATCAACGAATACCCAGCCATTTTGTCCACAGTGCGCAGCCGAGGTTCATGACCTAGGTTAAACTCGCCGACACACTGGGTTTTTTCCTCCCGTTTTCTTTTAAACTTACAGATTCCACCTATTGACCAAGGACGATACTGCTAGAAATTATTCCCTCGCACATCTCTCCCAAGAAAAGCTGACCCCCTATATAATTGTAATACTAATGTCCCCGCAGTTCACTTTTTATTAGTTGGGTTGTGAGGAAATATTTTAAGTGCATTCTTTCGCAGCGCCTCGAAATGTAGGCGTATTTGGGGAATTATTAGTGTATCGCGTGTACGGGGAACAAATAATGAGTCACTTTTTTTACTCCATTCGCGGGAGCAGGTCGCTGCTTTCTGTGTTGAGAGAAGACGCCACAAAGGTGAGCATATTCCTTTTCTCCTCAGTAGACGCAACAGAGACTGCCCATGTGGAAGCACAGGTCATATTCCTCGAGAAGAGGGCGCCACCTACAGCCGGAACCTAGAGTCGTGTTCAATGTGAGAAGGGAAAGAAATCTAGCCAGTCAGCTCTCAAAATATTACTGTACCGGAAATAGGATGGCTGGACACAGAGAAGTCATGCTCGCGCTTCAGCGGGATTATGCTCATACAGCTTCCGTATTGGCTATTACGACAGGCCACATGACACAACACCACGTGGTGATGCTGCAGTATTTCTCCTGGGTCGCTATTGCGACTCCTTATCTCCAAGGCGTGTGTAGTTGACCCGGACTAGATTTCCTTCTAGCAATGAGGTGACACTTGATGTCGCTCGAAATTCTGCCTCATCTGTCCAGCTACACACCAGGCGTGACCATGCAAAATATTTTCTCGCTGCGTTATAGGTGTGCGATCAAATTTACAAGAAAAGAATGAAAAAAAAAAAAAACAGAAGCCGCAGACAGCCGACACGATTCTCGCGTGACGTATTGAAGGCCCCCGTGCCTTGCTTTTTGTCTTTTTGTTTCGCAGCTCACGCGACCTCTATACAGGCTTGAGCTGTGCCGCTGTACGTCACTGGTCAAGTGAAGGGAGTAGCATACATCACGACGTGGGGCGAGACACAGAGTCCTTGCGCTCGCTCTGTTGGTCACACGCGCCCATTATTCTTTCGCGGCAACTTATTTCATTCCTTGGAAAACACTCTGCATCGAAAAAGAAACGAAGGGGTCACCTCAGTGCTCCTTTAAGTTGAACACGACTCTAGTTACCATAGTTTATCTGCTTCTACTCCTGCTACTTCTTTTGTTATTCCGCCCTGCTGATACCGTGAGGCAACTATGCACGGTGTACTGTCAAGAGATAGAGAATGTGTGTGTGTGCGTCTACTCCGAGATAAAGGGCTGGAAAACACAAGAAAAGGCTTCCAGTTTCAATTCGTCAAAGATTGCAGTCAGTGCCAAAGCATCCTGCCATCAGGGGCATCGGTATAACGGAAATTGTATTTCTTTGCGAACTTTTGTATCTTTCAGTATTGAGTGGTAGAAATACTACGACGAGTGTTTTTATATTGCGTCTATGATAACTGTATCACAACCATGTACTGTACGACATGTCCAAACTAAAGCCTGTAACCTCTATCTTGCAGAGTGACAACCGACAATAAAAGCACCTGGTAATAAAGCTGGAAATGAATTTTTGCTCTTTTTCGTCATGTCGACTGGACCATACAAGCAAACAGCTCATGGAGAGATTACTAAATTCAGTGTTGCTAATTTGAGTGCCTAGGTACAGCCTGCGACAACTGCCGTGTGTGTACACTGTAACTCAATAGAATGTCGATGGATGTGTTATTTATAGAACTGCTACACGCAACACAGGTATAGAGAGGTCAACGCCCTTTAAGGCCGCCTGCTTAAAATTTAGAGATGGGAAACCTTACTTAGCGCGGAGACAGTGCACGTGAACCACCGAAGGCAACCACAAGTTTTGGGTACGGCCAGCTTTATTCTGCAAAGGGACGCTCATATTCTGGAGTAGTCATCGATTTGAAGTGTTGTGAACACGACGCGCTGTCACCCACTTGACGTAAGTCGCGCTGTGAGGAAGGATGTGGCCAGAAGGCATCTGTGTTATACGACGAGCTCGTTGCAACAACTATCATTAGAAAATGGCCAAGGACAGTATAGGGAAACCTGCCTTCTCTTCTCTCTCCAAATTCTAGCCTGTGTGCAGAAAGCACGTACAATATTCCCACTACCCCAAGAACACAATGACCTCCTAAGTATGTCCGAGGAAAGTCATCAGTGGACAGGGATAACATCCCCAGGACTTCCCTACCAGGTCCTCAATTTGTTAGAAATGTGACAAAGTGAGACTCCCCGTCATATCCTCAGGACCTCCTCTGGGAGCTACCAAATGACGCGGGTAGTACAGTTCTGGGAGCAAGCATATACCTTAGTGAATTATTTATTTTGGGAAGTGAGGGCACATTTGCAGCACCCAGTCAGCGTGTGTGTGTTTTTTATATATTTTAAACCTCGGTCACCAGCTACCATTCGTGGTTTCTCATCTGTATTTCGTTCACCGTATTTCTCATCACAAACAATGAGTGTCACAGTTTTAAAAGGCAAAAAAAAAGAGATATATATAAAAGGCCCCTAGGTCACTAAAACCTGCAAAACCACTTAGAGAGGCATATGATGCAGCAGCATTTCCTTTCCAAGACAGAACAGATACAAGTTATTGCTTGTCTTCCGAACTTCAGCAGATTCGGGAGTCCTCTTCGCATCTCAGTCAAAACAAAGGGTGGGGTATCTAGTTTAACTTGATTTCGCACATAACCAACAATGAAGTGAGAAATTCCTTGGAGTATTAAATCGCTATCGAGGTAGTGTCCGTGTTTCTTACTGCTTTGGTTTGATGCATGCATAGTAAGTGAAGCTTGAGCAGTGAAACGCTATTATTTTTTGTCTCTTCGGAAATAAAAGGCTCCACGCAACCTCCTGCCAGGGACCCTCTGCGGACACTCATGCAACAAGACCGCAGTGAAAGGTCTAGCAAACTGTATTTTAGTGCACGTCAAACGCTGCACATGGACGGATTCCTTTAAAATCCGACGATCAGTATTTGCGCCCCTATATCTCTTTTTATTTTATATTATTGTTCGTTTTTTTTAATTTATGCATGAGCACTCCTTCTTTGATTGTATTGGGTAACGAGAAATAAATCGGGAAGTTGATTACTGGCTAGCAGGTATTAAAATGCACAACGCAGTATTAAAATAATTTATTTCTCCTGTGCTTGTCCTTCAGTTGACGACCGCAGGATGTACGCAAATGACAATCACTGGAAGCTCCTATGATGACAGCCTGCGGACCTCCTCCGTTCATCCCATCACGGACGAGGACGTGATGACACTTTGAGGACATCCTGAGGACCGCGTGTGTTCTTGGGGTAAGCAGTCTTTATTCTGCAGGGTACATGCCTGAAAGTTCAAACTATTGCTAAACGTTTCTGGCGTTAAAAAGGAACACATCTGTTCAATCTACATCTGAGCAACCTGTTCTTAGCGTACCATACTCCCACGACGTCGCGCACAGTAGTAGTTACTGACCGCCAGTTTAGCCCATTTAAAATTTGAAAGTTATTGCATCATACCAAGAGTGAATACAAGTGGTCATTTGACACACAAGACAGACTGGACACGAAAGTTTAATTTATTTCAATCAAAGACGTCATTCGGAAGAAAGTAGTGGCATCCCAGTACACCACCAATGTCCTACGGATGTCCCGAAATCGTCTCAGACATCCCCGACATCCGAATGTCGCATAGGTGTCGTTGGGAGGTCTGTTTTCAGTCGTAAAAAATGTGCCCTGCCGTGGACGTCTATACTATGTCCCATAAATATCCAGCGTCGCGAGCAGTTGCGAATCATTGTGCGCCGCTGATGCACATTACACGGTATGTGAAACCAGCAAACAGCATCCGATGCCCATCCCCTTTCCCCTCTTTTCTTTTTTTTTTGTGCCAATAAATCCCCCCACCCCACGGGCGATCTTCTGTCACATGTTGTCTCCTATGTTGTCTCCTACAATGTACACTGCCTCCTACACCTTGCGGATGATGTGAAAGAGTATGGCCCCCTGGATTCCTTCAGTGCTTTTCCATTCGAAAATAATATACAAGCACTGAAGCCAATGCTGAAGAAACCAGGGGCGCCACTGAGTCAGCTGTACAATCGCTTGAAGGAAATGCAACTTGATAGAACTCCACAGCCGCTAAACAACAGTAACAACACAGAGTTCAGGGGGCTTCATAATCGCGGTCCACTGCTTGCATCCTGCTCTCCGCCGCAATATAGTGCTGTACTTCAGGTTTCTGACTTCATGCTTACATGCACAGGAGCTGATAGCTGTTGCATGATAGATGGTAAAATAGTTCAGATTGTCAACTTTGCAGTACTGCAGTCATCCAGGCAACCTTGCGTGATTGGCCGTGAACTCATGACACGGTGCGATCTGTTTGATAAACCACTGCCATCATCATCACTTGTGATTGCATCTAATCCATCTAAGCTAAAAGCATGGCCATTAGAAACAGTCCGCAAGATTGTTCAACTCCCTCACCATGAGTGGAAGCGTCATTCTGCCTCTGATTCATTTGTAACGTGTTCTATTGCTATACATGATTTGAGGACTAGCCTGTGCATTGGAGACTACATGCTTATCCATACTTGCATACAGTCCGCACATGTTGAGGACTGTCTTACAGATGCAATACGCTATTGTTGAGTTCGTTGAAGCCAAGGAAGTTGAAGTCGTCCCATGTTCATGGATCCGTGGGAACAAGTGCCTGTGGCCAAATCGGCCATCAAATAAAGTGGTGCGAATGGTTAAGAAGGGGTCTCCCCCGGGAATGGACTGTGCCGAATACAACGCACAAGTTAAAGGAATATTCGGTGGGTTAAGCACCTAGCAGTGATGTACAGTTGATGTTAATGTTCTCATGTCATCAAATTTCAGTGTCGTACCGTGATGCAAGGTTGAAGCTCCCTATTTCTGAATTAACCTCAGACATGAACTCGGATGTTCCGGCGAAGAGAAGGAGAGTGTCAAAAGTAATCGAAAGTGAAGACGACTTCCCACCTGTGCCCGGGAGCTTTATCTTGGCTGCTAAAGGTATTCGCTACTCAGTGCATGCTTCAAGTGTGACACCTAATACCTTACAGAGGCCACGACGAGGCAAGGTGAACATCTGCCTGGTAAGTTGCTCAGCCAATCTTCATGTCTTGCATCAGTTTAAAAAGAAATCATTACAGCTACCACACATCCATGGAAGGATACTGCAGGTAAGTTTGTCAAATATAAGTCTGTGAACTTCGCGGCATACACGTTGTATGCATGTATTTGTTTGTAGACATTCTAGTATAGCGAATTTTCATCTTCGGCATTGCAGCACGAAGTGAGACTGTGCATCCCTCTGTTCGCAGGATAGATGAAAGGTCAATGCCCCTACGTGGTATGTATTCGTTTGTAGACACTCTGGTATAGTGAATTTTCATCTTCACTTGTCATATTCGGCAGCACATTCACTTGCAGCACAAAGTGAGACCATGCACACGTTGGCGACCAGCATGGAGGAGAGACCACTGCCCCGGCGTTGTATGTATTCATTTGTGGACATTCTCTAGCATAGTGAATTCTCATCTTCACCTGTCATACTCTGCATTGCAGCTCGAAGTGAGACTGTGCATCCCTCTGTGCGCAGGATAGATGAAAGGTCAATGCCCCTACGTGGTATGTATTCGTTTGTAGACATTCTGGTATAGTGAATTTTCATCTTCACTTGTCATATTCGGCAGCACATTCACTTGCAGCACAAAGTGAGACCATGCACAGGTTGGCGACCAGCATGGAGGAGAGACCACTGCCCCGGCGTTGTATGTATTCATTTGTGGACATTCTCTAGCATAGTGAATTCTCATCTTCACCTGTCATACTCTGCATTGCAGCTCGAAGTGAGACTGTACAGCCTGTTGTTCCCACCATAGAGGAAAGACCAATGCCCCTACATGGTAAATATTCGTTTGTGCACAATCTTTACCACAGTGAATCTGTCTTCAACTGTCGCATTATAATTTCTGTTTTTGCATGAACAATTCACATTATACGATGGTGGTAAGAAAACAGCAGCTGTACAGGCAGGTTTATTCTGCCAGCTAGTGATTTCTTGTTTTTTGATGAAATTATTACACAGTAAGGTGGGCTACTTCACTGCTTGCAGAATTCCAACGTCAAGTGCTCCTATGCTAAACATTATTAGACTCAACCAGCAGCAACAAGATGCCCGATTGAAAAAATCACCAGAATTATTATGGTGTTTCCTGGTGTTCCTGGCGTTAACCCTAGACTCGTTTGGTGTTTCTAACGTGCACATCAATATTGTCTGGTGCGACACCAGGGTGGATCTGGTGGTGTCGGATTCTCCTGATGTCAACACTAGAGTGGCCTACTACGATCCCAGAATGATTCTGGTGCCTTCTAGAATGCTTGGTGTGGCACTAGACAGACGTGGTGTCTTAATGTGACCGTTAGAGCGGCTGGTGTGGTTCGCAGACACCAGACCTACAGGCGCCAGAGTACGACCACTACGCGTTGTTACCATGAAAACTGCAATTCCCAATTATCATGAGGTCGTTAGCGAAATGAACGATAATTCGCTTCGCAAATAATTCCCTTGGGTGTAAAAATTGACACGCTTTCGCGGCTTTCACTCCAGTTTGAAAACGAAACTTTACGCTGCCCTTGTCACATAAGACAGCGACAGCGCCATCGGCATTAGTGTCTGTTTTGAACTCGCCGAGCTGGCCGATGTGGTTGGGGTTGCGTTCCGTCCATATTTTCAACATAAAAACGGCGCACAAATGTGAGCAACTTTGAATATGTGTTTCTGAGGTTGTCCATTGTGTCGTAGTTTGCTTTCCAACCTGTGCACGAGTGGAAGTATGAGAAAGTACAAGCGATGCATTCGGGGCAGATGTGACGACTGGCCGCTTATGTGACATCTTTGAATGTGAGTTTCGGCCGGCGTCATGTGGTCTGTGTTTATTCATTGTATATGGACGAGGAGAGACGACGGAAAATCTGATCGAAGAATCGATCGTGTATGTTCTTCTAAATTATACCTGCGCCGCATGTGGTGCATTGGCACATGCAGAAGAAATAACATTGCATCCTTTTTTGTACTTTTATATTGTGGTGTGCATGCTTCTCTTAAATGTGTACCATCAATGGTAGCCATAATATAGACAGTTTTTGTTACACGTACTTGTCTGTGTTCTTGGGGCACCTTTGTAGTAGAAACAAACCTTTGATTTCTTGTTGTATTGTTGACTGATTCGATGAGTCGCAAACCTTAATGAGTACGTCCCAATTAGCTTTAGCAACGGAATAACGAGCGAAGCGTGTTTGTTGAATGTTGCACATTCATGCATGCATGTTGCAAACCAGGATCCATTCATTGTGTTTTCTAATGCTTGGCTCTTGAACATTATGCTCTTTCACGCTTTCGATCCCGTGAGGTACTTGGTTCTTCAGCACCCTCACGAGGCTCCAAAAGCGGTGCGTAGTTGAGAACGCTTAAAGAAAAACAAACAGGACAGCACAAATTCCGTGTTCGTAGTGGTGCCACGCTTGTGCTGTCCTGTGTGTTTTTCTTTTCTCTCCGTCTCTATCTGAAGTCTTCAACTATGCCCAGCTTTTAGTGCCTCGTGAGGGTCCTGAGGAACCAAGTCCATCACGGGATTGAGTGCATGAGACATCATAATGTTCAACAGTGGAGCATCACAAAAACACCAGGGATCCTGGTGTGCAACTCCAAAGCACACACATCAGGGATCCTCGTGAGGAACATCAGAGAAAAGGCACTAGGAACACCAGGGAATTCTGATGTTAACATCAGAGAAGAAAACACTAGGAATGTCCCAAATCACAGCCACTAAAAGCACCAGAATGATTCTGGTGCTTTTTTCAATAGGGTGACGTTCTTCATAGCCTTGTGCCTTCAAAGATTGCTGCAGTAGTGGCAGACGACGCCCTCGTTGTTCCGAAGCCACTTGACTCCATCGAGCAGCTGCAAGAATTTGAAAACGGACTCACATCTGAAACCGAGAAAAAGCCGGTACGCATTATCTGGCCTTGTTCTCTGTCACGCTGTGTATTGGGTTCTGCTTTTTCCATGGGTGTATGCCTTGGCCGAGGTACAGATTTCGTGTGTGTGTTCCACATCCAGGCCTGCATTGTTTACGGGACGACTACAAATCCGTACAAATCGATCCGTACAAATGGGAAATTATAGTGGCCCTCATGTGTTGGAGGCACAGCCGTCTCGAGGCTTACATTCCACGTAAGGCGACAAAAGGTTTGTCGCCTTACGCGGAATGTCGCGTAAGTGTCGTGTACGAAATTCCCCTCTCCTGTGGTAGAGTTTACATCGGACAGACAGGTAGATGCATCAATGATAGAGCTAGGGAGCACGAAAGATCGTTAAAAAGTATGGACAAATTGCACCTACCCACTCACTGTAAAAAAAGCAAATGTGGCCCCGATTTTAAATCAATTAGGATTCTGGGCAGGAGCAGAGATAAGTTTGCCCGTGAACTTTCGGAGGCGTTGTTTATCGGAAAGAAAGGTTCTCTCTGTATCAGCGATACATCTATCTCGCTTGCCTCGGGTGAGAGGCGGTTACTTGAACAGGCGAAGAACTAGATTCTCTAGTAAAGTTTTTAAGTTGTTTTGGTTGTTCTTATCTACCTGCTTTTCCTTTTTTGCTCTTTCCTGTAGCTGCGCACCCTTCAGTGCAGTAAAGTTTAGTTGGAGTAAGCGCCCGTGTGTGTCTTATGTCCCTCCCGTGGTTGTCGTTTTCGCGCTGTGTTTTTTCCTGGTCTAGCAATGAATTACCAACTAGCCCAACAAAGCATTCTGTTGTACTATATATAAATAAACACCCTGTATATTCCCATTCGTGGCGCCGTTCATATTTCTCACAAACTTTGCTGTTGATGAATCAAGATAGCACATCAAAGAAAAAGTTGCTTGAGAGATGGGCGAAGTTACGATTCAGAGGTGCAAAGTATCCCTGCAGCGACTTATTCACAGAAGAAGGTGCAGCAACAGCTAAAGACTGTGCAGCGTTTGCCGTTTTGCCTAATAACCCCTCCGACTCCGTTGCATGCACTCTAGTCATGCCCAGTTGCAGTGAACACCCACTTTTATGTCCCATAGTTTGTATTTAAAAGTTTGTACAGCCTGTACAGATTCTTGAAATGGGCAACTGCCCTATCCGACATGTAGGTAATTGCTGATGCAATGGAGCGATTTTCCTCCAACCATAAATATCTCCAGAATTTTTCGTAGCGTGAAAAAAGGTCCCCTTCATTCTTTTTACAGGTTTCAATGGCGTTGGCAGAGAGTCTTAAAATTTGTTTGACGCATCTGCAGTCCTCTTCGGACTTTATCAAACTCTACCCTCTTCCTCCCACACAGAAGTCACACATATCATGTTTCTGTACAGTGTGTAATTTTTTCTCTTCAAAGTTGATGTGGTTTATTCAGTAACTGCTCTCGAAGCCCTATTTTGCCTTAATTTCACATAAGAGTGCGCTTTTCAGTTAGCTCCAGGAAAAGCAGAACAGCATTACCTGTTGCTGCGGCCTTTACTCAGATGACACTGCGGGGTACTTTGCACCTCTGAAACGTCACTTCGCCCATCTCTGAAGCGATTTCCATATGATGTGCTCTTTTGAGTCGTCATGAGCAGCGTTTGTGAGAAATATGAACGACGTCACGCATGGCAGTATATGGGAAGCACGCTGTTGAATTAACACATTTTCGGTAGACCGCCCCTCACACAATGACGTGCTTGCTAGGAGAAGAACGGACATTTCAAGACAAACATAATGATACAAATTACTTTTCGGTATCACAATTGAAAGATCAGTGAGGTGCCGAAAAAGTGCAAAATTTTACAAATGAGGAAGCTTCGACTTCATAGCTGGACAAACGCAGACCACAGAATCTTCAGAAAATAGGATACAATGCGAAACACCACTGACAGCATGTGAAAATCACCTGAATATGTTGAGTGGTTATGAAGGTACATAGCGTCAAACTTCCTAGGATGCGCTGTGGTCGACACTTTCGGATATGAACGATAATTAATAATAAAATAACTACGAACTATATTCAACTGCTTTCAATGCCAGTATACTTCATAGGGACTAGGTGTCGATATATGTTCGAAAGAATAAATCCGGGAGGGCAGCCGGACCACCCTACCTGATTCTGCGTGAAATTACCTTGCTGTTGTTTAAGATTGTGTTAATTGGCCTTCACCTGTGAAGAAATGTGCATGCTGCTTGTTGATCTGGTAATGGTCATTTTGAAAGGCTAGGGAGCCTGGCTGGTTAAGCCATATACGGAATGCTGTTTTAGCTGCAGCATTTTTTCCTTTGTCATGTTCAACTTAAAGGAGCATGAAAGTGACTGCCGAAATATGTTTTGTTTTTCGCTGCGATGTCTTCGAATAAAATGAGCTCCTGCGAAAGAACGATGAGCGCAAGTAACCTACAGAGCGTGCGCAAGGCAGTGTTCTGCACACCTTTAAAAAGCTCTCTCCACATCCAAAGAGTGCATCGGCGAAGGAGAAGACGACGTGACGTACCACGGGCTCCGGTACCAGTTCCGGGAGTACCACGGGTTCCGCCACGTGACGTGCGACGGCACAGCTCAAGCCTGGGTAAGCCGCGGGTGACCCGGAAGAAAAAACGAAGAAAGAAGGCCCTGAGCAGCTTCTACGTCATACGGGGCTCGTGTCTCTCGTCCGCAACTGCTTTTTCCGACTGTCTTTTGTATATTTTATTGCACAGTGACAACACGCTGTAGAGCGAACATATTTTGCATGGTGACTCCTTGTGGACAGCTTCACAGATGAAGCAGGGCTTCGAGTCATGTTAAATGTCACTTCCATGCTTCCATGCTTCTTTAAGAAAGAAAAGAAATATAGTCTGTCAGGGGGCTCTCAAATATTACTGCGCCGCAGATAGGATGGCAGGGCACAGAGACATCACTCTCCCTCCTTTGCCAAATGATGTAATCTATCACTCTGCTTACATATTGACTGTTAAAACTGGCTGCATGACACTACGTGAGCCCTCCCTCATGGCGGCGCTGCAGTGTTTCTCCTGGCGCGCTATTGTCTCCTTATCCCCAACGGCGTATGTAGATGACGGACTAGATTTATTTTCCTTAAGTTGAACACGAGTATAGTTGAGTCACCGCACGTGATCATCCGGCACTGAGCCTTGCACTTCCTGCATATGTGCAGCTTCACAATAGTTTAGGTCTTATATGTGGGATACGGCTAACCCGCGGGCTATGAGCAGGTATTAAAACTTTTCGAAAACGAGATGTGGTTAAATGAGGATGTCAGCTTTCCCTGAAAAGCACTAACTAAAACGATTCGTAACTTTGATTCGTAAATTGCACTCACAAAATATCCCTCAGATGTTTTACGCAAGGCCATGGAACCCACCTGCGGGAACAGTATCCGCTCAACTTTCATAGTCTCAACATAAAAATTCTGCAGCACTTAAGGAAACACCCAATAGCGCAGCTCTGTGTCCACCTCTTGGCAGCGAAAAACAGTAGCCATTAGTGCATTAGAAAAGCAATATAAAATTGCTCTTTCCAGGTGACTTCTATGCTTTCTTAAACTAGTTTTTATTTTCAGGTCGACAATCCTTGGTAGTCACGTGCAGGTTCAAACTCAAAAGGGGACTCCAACTGCAAGGGTGAAATGGCATGACTCACTTCTCGGGTTCACTTCTGAGCGAAAGTTAATTCTCTTCTGTTCAGCATCATCACCTTCGCTCTCCACACCAAAACCACTGAGTGCAGCCTCATTTCGGTGGCATCTGGACCTTGGCACACTGTGTGCAATGTTTGCATTCGGACTGTACTATTTTTACATTCCTGTATTTTGAGGCGAAAATCAGTTTCCTGTGCCTTACCCATTTTGCTTCCTCTTAGCCCCTTGAAATTTGTTATGACATTCTTCTACGCTTCGGGAATGTGCAATTGGGCAAATTGGGCAAATTGCAAATGGGCAATGACACGCACATATGTGCGTGTCATTGCCCATTTGCATTCATATGTATGTGGTTTGCGGTTTGTCTTCGTGGTCAACAGTAATGGTTCACTTGGTTATTTCGTTAACATTTTCTGGTTCACTTGTTCACTGTAACTATAACACTGTAACCTTCATGTTGCATAATTGTGTTTTACTCTACAGTAGCCACCTTGTGCTCAGGCTAGTCTTCATTTTCTATTCGTATTCCACCTTGTGCAATTTGTGTTTTACATTGCCTGTTGTCGTGTGCAAGGCACACAGAGCGTGTCCCAGCTAACATAGGCCAAGCCTAAAAAATATGGAGAGCTCTACATGGATCGAACAGTTGATGGGCTACGGTTTGTGGGAACAGTTCTGGTCACAACCTCTGAATTTTATTTTATGTTCCCAGCCGCTTAGTTATGCACAGTTAATTTGCTAACTTTCTAATTACTCATTTAGGGCAGACTGCAAAGGTGTAGAGAGTGTTGAAAAACATGATTACTAATACTGAATACTGATACTCATTAATACTGATTAATTCTTAATAATTACTGACATAGATATTTTTTACTGCTAGAATAAAGCGCTCAAGATACAAAATCATACCACATAACGACCTCCAGGCACAGCTCTGCTGTGTTTCGGTTGTACAGCCATCAAGATTAATTGAGTTGTCAGCCATTAAATTGGAGCTGTCTCTCCACTCCAAGCCCATATAAGCTGAAGACAGTTCATTTCTCACCACATGACTGAGGGCTGCACGACTGAAGTGCACTTGAGCTGTGTGTGCGGGTGGTTCTATGGCACATTTTCCAATTTCGTAAGCTGTCAAAAAGTCTGACCAAGACATACGTTGGCGGAATCAACTCTGTTGGATGTTTCTCCACAGGCTCCACAACTTTATTCCTAGGCTCTAAACTTGAACTAAGTTAGCAAATGAGTTATCCATAACTAATTAGCTTGGCACATTTAATAAAGTATGGCAGTGTACGGCAGTCTATGGACAGCCTACAAAAAGTTTGGTCCGTGCAGATGCGTTCCATCTTTTTTAAGGTTTGGTCCATGTGAGCTGGGACGCCCTGTACATTGGCATCGTTGATGTAGTCAGAATCACATTTTTGTTGTGGTCTTTGCAATATGCCTTGTGTCTCTGCTCCACATTGTTTTCCCTCAGGAATTCCGGCAGCAATTCTGTGCTTAGGCCAAGCATTCTTTTACATTTCTTTTATTCCAGTTTTAGAGTTTATGTATTACTGTGGGGTCTCGAGCAAGGCTCCTTGTTGCCGAATCCAAACCCTGCTCGCCAACATGTGTGTCTTTGTAGATCCTTATCATTTTTATCATACATGTTTGTCATATCCTAGTCAAATGCTTTGATTTATATATCACCTATACCTACTTTCCAGTGTATTCATGTGCTTTATTTTTCGTGCATATATATACAGGGTGCGTCATGTACGTGTCATTTGACCCGTGTAAGAAAACGGCTCAACAGAAAAATATGGGGTAAGCGGCTACCTTCCAGTCATTCCATTTTCCACCTACTAAAATTACTTTTAATGACTTTTAATTGAAATACATGGATTTTTTAAATTGAACTAGGAAATTTGCCTAGTCATGTAACGTTTTTCTTGCTAAATCACATAGACCGTGGTTGAAATAGCCAAACCAACCGCAAAATATGTTATGTAGTACGGCGGTTATGTCCAGAAAAGTCGTCCGAAAATTTACGTTTTTATTTGCACGTTTGTCAGCAGCGTACTAAGTCGGCCGCAAAACAGCGGCATGAGGAAGGCATATCACTATCCACCTGACAGAACAGCTGCAGATAAGGAGGAAAGGGAACAAGAGACGCCGTGTATATGCAGATAAGCGGGTTTGTGATTGCTGGATGCGAAAGCTACCGTTGCCTTATTTTTCAGCTGCTCTGTCGATCAGGAGGAGAGTGGTATACCCTCTCACTGCGCTATTTTGCGGCCGACTTAATGCGTTGCTGAAATATGCGCAACTAAACCTCAATCTTCGGACAACTTTTCTGGACATAACCACTGTACTGGCTAGTTCCATCTCAAATCGAACAATCCGGTACACTTGATATCTCGAATGAACGCGAAAAAAATACATGTTGAAGCCATCGGTGAGTTAGGAGAAATAAACACTTTCCGAGTTCTATGCGGTGCGCGGTTCGGGAAACAGGAGAGGAGGAAAAAACTGCCCCTCAGAAGACGATGTCGCCGCGCGCAGGTTTGAGCCTTCCCTACAAGGCTATTTCTTGTCGCATTGTAGTAATTTCTTGATCTGGCTTTAGACCACCTAGGGCACAATTGGCTCCTGGATTGGCAGTGATGTGTCTGTTTGTGTTTGCCTGCAAAAACATATCAAAGTTGACTCAAAGTGCCGAAAAACACCATATTCACTGCAACTTTGCGGGCGATGTAAAAAACGGAACGGAAAGAACGGAAAAAACGGAAGATTGAACTTTATGCCGTTTAATTTGTCATTCATGGGGCTCTCGAATTATATATAATTTGTTACTCTACTCCGTCAGGAACGTGAGCGATACCTCTTTAAGTAGCACCACACCACCGAAAAATGACGAATTTCGGAAGCCTTGATCTAGAAAACCCCACCAAAAACTTTCCTCGAAAATTTTATATGTTGTAGGTAGTCCCTTAGACTATGCACAGAAGAAACATCAAAATTCGGACTTGATCGATAGGTGCACTATGCATTTTTTGCCACCCCTATACGCGGAGCGCATTCAAGCGGTGGCACCGTGTCCCGCGTGTTGCAAACTCGAATTTTCGAAAGGAGCTTTCAACTTCTGTCTTCACATGGAAGTAATTGCTACAGGCTGGAGCCGTTGTGAGCTTTTATGTTCATAACAGTGTTGTAATCGCTGAATGTAGATTGTGGAGCAACCAGAAGTGCTCACATTTTTTGCGGGATGTCACACATGCATTGC